>NC_061082.1:2315597-2626192 GCF_021917145.1 Hypomesus transpacificus | reverse complement strand
AAGTTGGCCTGGCCTGTTCATCAGGGTCCCCCCTACGGTCATATTTTCCATTGGATTTGGACTTTTTTTGAGCCATATTCGCCTTGCCCTTTTGCAAGGCCCATAACTCTGCCTAGGAAGGCCCTAGAGGCCCCAAAGTTGGCCTGGCCTGTTCATCAGGGTCCCCCCTACGGTCATATTTTCCATTGGATTTGGACTTTTTTTGAGCCATATTCGCCTTGCCCTTTTGCAAGGCCCATAACTCTGCCTAGGAAGGCCCTAGAGGCCCCAAAGTTGGCCTGGCCTGTTCATCAGGGTCCCCCCTACGGTCATATTTTCCATTGGATTTGGACTTTTTTTGAGCCATATTCGCCTTGCCCTTTTGCAAGGCCCATAACTCTGCCTAGGAAGGCCCTAGAGGCCCCAAAGTTGGCCTGGCCTGTTCATCAGGGTCCCCCCTACGGTCATATTTTCCATTGGATTTGGACTTTTTTTGAGCCATATTCGCCTTGCCCTTTTGCAAGGCCCATAACTCTGCCTAGGAAGGCCCTAGAGGCCCCAAAGTTGGCCTGGCCTGTTCATCAGGGTCCCCCCTACGGTCATATTTTCCATTGGATTTGGACTTTTTTTGAGCCATATTCGCCTTGCCCTTTTGCAAGGCCCATAACTCTGCCTAGGAAGGCCCTAGAGGCCCCAAAGTTGGCCTGGCCTGTTCATCAGGGTCCCCCCTACGGTCATATTTTCCATTGGATTTGGACTTTTTTTGAGCCATATTCGCCTTGCCCTTTTGCAAGGCCCATAACTCTGCCTAGGAAGGCCCTAGAGGCCCCAAAGTTGGCCTGGCCTGTTCATCAGGGTCCCCCCTACGGTCATATTTTCCATTGGATTTGGACTTTTTTTGAGCCATATTCGCCTTGCCCTTTTGCAAGGCCCATAACTCTGCCTAGGAAGGCCCTAGAGGCCCCAAAGTTGGCCTGGCCTGTTCATCAGGGTCCCCCCTACGGTCATATTTTCCATTGGATTTGGACTTTTTTTGAGCCATATTCGCCTTGCCCTTTTGCAAGGCCCATAACTCTGCCTAGGAAGGCCCTAGAGGCCCCAAAGTTGGCCTGGCCTGTTCATCAGGGTCCCCCCTACGGTCATATTTTCCATTGGATTTGGACTTTTTTTGAGCCATATTCGCCTTGCCCTTTTGCAAGGCCCATAACTCTGCCTAGGAAGGCCCTAGAGGCCCCAAAGTTGGCCTGGCCTGTTCATCAGGGTCCCCCCTACGGTCATATTTTCCATTGGATTTGGACTTTTTTTGAGCCATATTCGCCTTGCCCTTTTGCAAGGCCCATAACTCTGCCTAGGAAGGCCCTAGAGGCCCCAAAGTTGGCCTGGCCTGTTCATCAGGGTCCCCCCTACGGTCATATTTTCCATTGGATTTGGACTTTTTTTGAGCCATATTCGCCTTGCCCTTTTGCAAGGCCCATAACTCTGCCTAGGAAGGCCCTAGAGGCCCCAAAGTTGGCCTGGCCTGTTCATCAGGGTCCCCCCTACGGTCATATTTTCCATTGGATTTGGACTTTTTTTGAGCCATATTCGCCTTGCCCTTTTGCAAGGCCCATAACTCTGCCTAGGAAGGCCCTAGAGGCCCCAAAGTTGGCCTGGCCTGTTCATCAGGGTCCCCCCTACGGTCATATTTTCCATTGGATTTGGACTTTTTTTGAGCCATATTCGCCTTGCCCTTTTGCAAGGCCCATAACTCTGCCTAGGAAGGCCCTAGAGGCCCCAAAGTTGGCCTGGCCTGTTCATCAGGGTCCCCCCTACGGTCATATTTTCCATTGGATTTGGACTTTTTTTGAGCCATATTCGCCTTGCCCTTTTGCAAGGCCCATAACTCTGCCTAGGAAGGCCCTAGAGGCCCCAAAGTTGGCCTGGCCTGTTCATCAGGGTCCCCCCTACGGTCATATTTTCCATTGGATTTGGACTTTTTTTGAGCCATATTCGCCTTGCCCTTTTGCAAGGCCCATAACTCTGCCTAGGAAGGCCCTAGAGGCCCCAAAGTTGGCCTGGCCTGTTCATCAGGGTCCCCCCTACGGTCATATTTTCCATTGGATTTGGACTTTTTTTGAGCCATATTCGCCTTGCCCTTTTGCAAGGCCCATAACTCTGCCTAGGAAGGCCCTAGAGGCCCCAAAGTTGGCCTGGCCTGTTCATCAGGGTCCCCCCTACGGTCATATTTTCCATTGGATTTGGACTTTTTTTGAGCCATATTCGCCTTGCCCTTTTGCAAGGCCCATAACTCTGCCTAGGAAGGCCCTAGAGGCCCCAAAGTTGGCCTGGCCTGTTCATCAGGGTCCCCCCTACGGTCATATTTTCCATTGGATTTGGACTTTTTTTGAGCCATATTCGCCTTGCCCTTTTGCAAGGCCCATAACTCTGCCTAGGAAGGCCCTAGAGGCCCCAAAGTTGGCCTGGCCTGTTCATCAGGGTCCCCCCTACGGTCATATTTTCCATTGGATTTGGACTTTTTTTGAGCCATATTCGCCTTGCCCTTTTGCAAGGCCCATAACTCTGCCTAGGAAGGCCCTAGAGGCCCCAAAGTTGGCCTGGCCTGTTCATCAGGGTCCCCCCTACGGTCATATTTTCCATTGGATTTGGACTTTTTTTGAGCCATATTCGCCTTGCCCTTTTGCAAGGCCCATAACTCTGCCTAGGAAGGCCCTAGAGGCCCCAAAGTTGGCCTGGCCTGTTCATCAGGGTCCCCCCTACGGTCATATTTTCCATTGGATTTGGACTTTTTTTGAGCCATATTCGCCTTGCCCTTTTGCAAGGCCCATAACTCTGCCTAGGAAGGCCCTAGAGGCCCCAAAGTTGGCCTGGCCTGTTCATCAGGGTCCCCCCTACGGTCATATTTTCCATTGGATTTGGACTTTTTTTGAGCCATATTCGCCTTGCCCTTTTGCAAGGCCCATAACTCTGCCTAGGAAGGCCCTAGAGGCCCCAAAGTTGGCCTGGCCTGTTCATCAGGGTCCCCCCTACGGTCATATTTTCCATTGGATTTGGACTTTTTTTGAGCCATATTCGCCTTGCCCTTTTGCAAGGCCCATAACTCTGCCTAGGAAGGCCCTAGAGGCCCCAAAGTTGGCCTGGCCTGTTCATCAGGGTCCCCCCTACGGTCATATTTTCCATTGGATTTGGACTTTTTTTGAGCCATATTCGCCTTGCCCTTTTGCAAGGCCCATAACTCTGCCTAGGAAGGCCCTAGAGGCCCCAAAGTTGGCCTGGCCTGTTCATCAGGGTCCCCCCTACGGTCATATTTTCCATAGGATTTGGACTTTTTTTGAGCCATATTCGCCTTGCCCTTTTGCAAGGCCCATAACTCTGCCTAGGAAGGCCCTAGAGGCCCCAAAGTTGGCCTGGCCTGTTCATCAGGGTCCCCCCTACGGTCATATTTTCCATTGGATTTGGACTTTTTTTGAGCCATATTCGCCTTGCCCTTTTGCAAGGCCCATAACTCTGCCTAGGAAGGCCCTAGAGGCCCCAAAGTTGGCCTGGCCTGTTCATCAGGGTCCCCCCTACGGTCATATTTTCCATAGGATTTGGACTTTTTTTGAGCCATATTCGCCTTGCCCTTTTGCAAGGCCCATAACTCTGCCTAGGAAGGCCCTAGAGGCCCCAAAGTTGGCCTGGCCTGTTCATCAGGGTCCCCCCTACGGTCATATTTTCCATTGGATTTGGACTTTTTTTGAGCCATATTCGCCTTGCCCTTTTGCAAGGCCCATAACTCTGCCTAGGAAGGCCCTAGAGGCCCCAAAGTTGGCCTGGCCTGTTCATCAGGGTCCCCCCTACGGTCATATTTTCCATAGGATTTGGACTTTTTTTGAGCCATATTCGCCTTGCCCTTTTGCAAGGCCCATAACTCTGCCTAGGAAGGCCCTAGAGGCCCCAAAGTTGGCCTGGCCTGTTCATCAGGGTCCCCCCTACGGTCATATTTTCCATTGGATTTGGACTTTTTTTGAGCCATATTCGCCTTGCCCTTTTGCAAGGCCCATAACTCTGCCTAGGAAGGCCCTAGAGGCCCCAAAGTTGGCCTGGCCTGTTCATCAGGGTCCCCCCTACGGTCATATTTTCCATTGGATTTGGACTTTTTTTGAGCCATATTCGCCTTGCCCTTTTGCAAGGCCCATAACTCTGCCTAGGAAGGCCCTAGAGGCCCCAAAGTTGGCCTGGCCTGTTCATCAGGGTCCCCCCTACGGTCATATTTTCCATTGGATTTGGACTTTTTTTGAGCCATATTCGCCTTGCCCTTTTGCAAGGCCCATAACTCTGCCTAGGAAGGCCCTAGAGGCCCCAAAGTTGGCCTGGCCTGTTCATCAGGGTCCCCCCTACGGTCATATTTTCCATTGGATTTGGACTTTTTTTGAGCCATATTCGCCTTGCCCTTTTGCAAGGCCCATAACTCTGCCTAGGAAGGCCCTAGAGGCCCCAAAGTTGGCCTGGCCTGTTCATCAGGGTCCCCCCTACGGTCATATTTTCCATTGGATTTGGACTTTTTTTGAGCCATATTCGCCTTGCCCTTTTGCAAGGCCCATAACTCTGCCTAGGAAGGCCCTAGAGGCCCCAAAGTTGGCCTGGCCTGTTCATCAGGGTCCCCCCTACGGTCATATTTTCCATTGGATTTGGACTTTTTTTGAGCCATATTCGCCTTGCCCTTTTGCAAGGCCCATAACTCTGCCTAGGAAGGCCCTAGAGGCCCCAAAGTTGGCCTGGCCTGTTCATCAGAGTCCCCCCTACGGTCATATTTTCCATTGGATTTGGATTTTTTTGAGCCATATTCGCCTTGCCCTTTTGCAAGGCCCATAACTCTGCCCAGGAAGGCCCTAGAGGCCCCAAAGTTGGCCTGGCCTGTTCATCAGGGTCCCCCCTACGGTCATATTTTCCATTGGATTTTGACTTTTTTTGAGCCATATTCGCCTTGCCCTTTTGCAAGGCCCATAACTCTGCCTAGGAAGGCCCTAGAGGCCCCAAAGTTGGCCTGGCCTGTTCATCAGAGTCCCCCCTACGGTCATATTTTCCATTGGATTTGGACTTTTTTTGACCCATATTCGCCTTGCCCTTTTGCAAGGCCCATAACTCTGCCTAGGAAGGCCCTAGAGGCCCCAAAGTTGGCCTGGCCTGTTCATCAGAGTCCCCCTCTACGGTCATATTTTCCATTGGATTTGGACTTTTTTTGAGCCATATTCGCCTTGCCCTTTTGCAAGGCCCATAACTCTGCCTAGGAAGGCCCTAGAGGCCCCAAAGTTGGCCTGGCCTGTTCATCAGAGTCCCCCTCTACGGTCATATTTTCCATTGGATTTGGACTTTTTTGGAGCCATATTCGCCTTGCCCTTTTGCAAGGCCCATAACTCTGCCTAGGAAGGCCCTAGAGGCCCCAAAGTTGGCCTTGCCTGTTCATCAGAGTCCCCTCTACGGTCATATTTTCCATTGGATTTGGACTTTTTTGGACCCATATTCGCCTTGCCCTTTTGCAAGGCCCATAACTCTGCCTAGTAAGGCCCTAGAGGCCCCAAAGTTGGCCTGGCCTGTTCATCAGAGTCCCCCTCTACGGTCATATTTTCCATTGGATTTGGACTTTTTTGGACCCATATTCCTTGCCCTTTTGCAAGGCCCATAACTCTGCCTAGGAAGGCCCTAGAGGCCCCAAAGTTGGCCTGGCCTGTTCATCAGAGTCCCCTCTACGGTCGTGTTTTGCATTGAATTATTTATACATTTTTGCCGATCTTCGCCTTGCTCTTTGGCCGGGCCCATAACTCTGCCTAGGAAGGCCCTAGAGGTCCCAAAGTTGGCCTGGCCTGTTCATCAGAGTCCCCTCTACGGTCGTGTTTTGCATTGGATTTGGATTTTTTTTTTACCATATTCGCCTTGCCCTTATGCCGGGCCCATAACTCTGCCTAGGAAGGCCCCAGAGGTCCCAAAGTTGGCCTGGCCTGTTCATCAGAGTCCCCTCTACGGTCATATTTTCCATTGGATTTGGATTTTTTTTTAACCATATTCGCCTTGCCCTTTTGCAAGGCCCATAACTCTGCCTAGGAAGGCCCTACAGGTCCCAAAGTTGGCCTGGCCTGTTCATCAGAGTCCCCTCTACGATTGTGTTTTGCATTGGATTAGGAATTTTTTAGACCATATTCGCCTTGCCCTTATGCCGGGCCCATAACTCTGCCTAGGAAGGCCCCACAGGCCCCAAACTTGGCCTGGCCTGCTCATCAGAGTCCCCCAAGTTTGGTCTAGATTTGAGCATTGGCGAAACTGAAGTATCAGAATAATTACAAAACACACGTCAAACTTGTCATGTGTGAGTCTAGTCAATCATTAAATGACTGTGTCGCCATTAGAACTCGTGCAGTTGGGTTAACCAGAATTCAGTTTTTCAAGTCAGCCGCCTGCAGCCGGCTGCGGCGCTGCATGAAGTCAGTCCATGTCGAATGCACCTAAAGACACTTTAGGACTTTACCATGGAGATGAACGGGGAGTTTAATCTGTTGCTTGACTTCCGCTTGATTTAGGAAGGTCCCCCCAGGCCCCAGACTTGGTCTGGTTTGCTCATTAGCATCCCAATTGGTTGTGGTACTGGCTCTGTGATGACTGAGCTTTGATTCTATCTTTGCTTCTCCCATATCGACTGTTTTGAACAGAATGAGAACATAAAATACAGTGTCCCTCAGTCTGGCTATACAAACAAATGGTTTCACCCGTTGTTCACAACATGGTATAATCCCAGGGTCTTGAGTGGTCCGTACCATGATGCTTGAGAAGAGTGGGTTTACTGGATCATCTGTAGACATTTCTCATTCCAAAAAATGGTTTCGAACCCCCCCTCCCCCCAAAAAAATTTACAAAATCTAGTTTTGAAAGCAGGTTTTGAAACCAAGTACAAATATTAAATTAAAAATAAATAAATAAAAGGTTTTGAAGCCAGGTTTCAAAACCAAGTTATCCTCGTTCCTCTACAGGTAATCCCAAAGTTGAGCCCCCCCCAAACATGTTTGAAATGTTTGCACATTTAGTGGCATGTTTGCACATTTAGTGGCATTCGTCTGTAGATGTTAATATTTTTCTCCCATAACTTTTCTGCGCCTCCCTTGCGCATGGTGGTCGTTTCTCAATTTTAGCGATGATAAACTTTAACGATGCTAAACCAGCATACACATTAGCCAACAGCTTGTGTCTCAGGGCCAGCGGGAGACGATATTATGAATCAGTGGAAGGGGGTTCCTGGATTTGATTGGGTCAGGCCAGTGCCAATAAAGAAAATGAACCAATGGGCCGCTGTCAGTTCTCTATGGGCCGGCCCGACCCAAAAAATTAACCAATTGGCCGTTGTCGGTTCTTTTTGGGCCGGCCCGACCAACAACAAAAAAAGGCCCATAAAATATTTTGCAGATTCTGACCAAAAGTCCGCCGGCCCACCCCGGTATGCCAGATGGCCAGTCCAGCTCTGGTGTTACCCAAAGTTCAGATTTGGGGGTAGGCCTTTCTCTACACACAAGGAATGCTGAACACAGAATCATTCTTATTCAGGATAACAGTTACATCTTCAATTTTTCCAACAATATGAGAGCTGGATAACAATGTTGAATGAGAGAAGGATTATTCTCTATTACACCACTTGATGTCACTACTGTTTCATTAAGCTGATAGAAATGGTACATAAGAAGATGACGTGCTCAATTGCACCCTGTAATACAAGCTTTTCTGTCTCTACTTCCCCAATAAAAATTACATACCAGGCTTTAGATAAATTGCACCAGTCACATTGCTTTGAACTACGTTCCTTGTGTTTGAAAGCTCTAAAGTTGAACTCTTCTTGTGCATCCTACTCCCATCTTTGAATAGTTTAGTGCCTTTTGGGCATTCCATTTTCAACTTCATCAGCAGGGTAAACTCATAAATATGGTGTCATCTTCATTTAATACAATATTTTTGTGAAACATTATACTGAGTATAAGGCTGAAACCAGGCATGCTTTTTCTTCCCAATTCTTTGTAATTATGCCACAACAAACAACTGCAGAGACATGTTTTACTGCAGTGAGCCTATACCGTACACTGCATCTATATGCCGCAGAGGAAATGTAAGGGGCCATGCACCAATGGGGTTTAGAGCTATATATGGCAATTAGACAGTAAAAATAGATTCCTGTATGAAGCTTGTTGGAACAAAAAGCAGCAAATTCTGGGATGCTAGTGGCATAGGAATATGTAAAACAAAACATTAGTATTAATTATTAAATGTGGCAATGAGTGGTGAGAGTGTTGTTATTCTCCACTAGCATTGCCTAAAAGAAGTGTTGTTGAAGGTACCCAGAAGGGAATTAATGTGATTGTGTGTATGTGGCTTGTGTGTATACTGGTTGACAATGTGGTTACATGTGAAGCTACTGGGAACATGGCAGTTCTATTTGTAGTTTGTGAGAGTCAGCATCCAGGGCCTGTCAGGCATGTGAGGAGTCATGAATGTCTCAGAGCCTTAACCATGTTTTTGGTTGTAAATACCTGCCTCTTAATGGAGGTCGGTGATAGTATATTTGGGGGAGGACCGGAAAGGGCTTGCCAGCTCCTTGGTGTGCTCTGCGCAGATGGTAGCTATTCCCCTGTGGCGATTGAGTCAGATAAAAATAGCAACAGCAGTTTCAGCTTCATCCTTCAGATGCTGGCAGTCGACAAACTTAACTCGGCAAAACCAACAACACCGACACATACATACATCTCCATTTGGCTAAACCTAAATACTCTGTATCTCACCTAACCCACATCTACACAGTACCTGGTGCACACTGCTGGCTACATAAGACATACACTTTTTCCCCAAATTCCTCTTGTCCCTCTCCATCAGCAAATAGCCCCACTCAATGGTTTTGTTGGAGGTTGTTGGAACATGAGTGGAAAAGAATAGTACTCTTGTGTTGGTGCCCAAGATGTTGGTTTATTTTTTAAGTGAAGAAATAAATAAAGCTATAAAAAAGGTGGTTTTACGAAACAATTAATCTCAAACTATGATTTCTGTCAAGCTGTTATTTTGTATTTTGTTCTTGTAGTACAGTAAGCCACTACCCAAATCACAAATGGACAAACAGACAGATGCATTGTTTTGATGAATCGAGATTTAAAACTTGGAAAAGCCCCTTTTACCTGTACACATCAGTAATAACTTTTGTGTTGATCAATCGCTTAATATGTATTAGGGTGACAGATCAAAGGACACTATTTAAAGTTAATAACTAAGCCAGGATATTACACAGAATTATTTTAGCTTGTTTAGGCCAATTCATCAATGACATGAAAAGTGGAATGTATAAATATTACTCTATCTATAGATATATACTGTACATATGTTTACCCATATACGGTGGTGCATTTCAGAAGCAGCTCCTTCATTTGTGAACTCACTGACAGTTTAGGGGTTACACTAAACCTTGTGGAATTATTATTATCACACTATTTGTTACAGGGCATTCACAGTCAGGAGGAATTTTTTCAGCATTTTGTAGCGCTCTGTCAGGCGATAATAAATTTAGTCCATGGATTTTAGTTTGATGTCAAATTGTTTTAATTTGTTCACTAAACTTTAGCCGCTATGCCACACTGGCAAGTACACCTTCCATACCAGTTTAATCTACAGTAGGCTTCAAACAAAGCTAATTAAAAGGGATGCATCGCAGGAGGATTTTGTTTGAGAACTAAACTGAAAACAAATCCTAAACATTGACAATGGTTGGGTGAAGAAAGGTTACAAACATCTGTGTGAACCTGAATTAATGCTTTCTCTCATACCACTGCAATCCTAAACTACCTAAAATGGAGCCTAGATTTAAACGAAGTTCTTTGTTTAAATTACACTCTTGGAAGTCAAAGCTATCCATGGAATGACTCACTCATAACAATAACAGAAAAGGTACAGTAATATATATTTAAGGTCTAGTGTGACGTGAAATTATTGCATAAAACAGAAGGCCTAATAAAATAAAGTGTCGAACTGACATCAATCTTTGTTGTTTGTTTTAGCCAGTTGAAGTAGAACCCGGATAATGTAATCCTTTCACTGATGAATAGTGAGTGTGTGGGGACAAAGTGCTGCAAGCAAGCAAAAGGACCATATTTAGAGATACTTGTCATCTGAAATTACAATAAATATATGTATATTATAAGTAGCCTGTGGATTCCAGATGATGGAGAATTTAAAAGGTGTGTATGTGTATGCCTTAGTGTTTACTACTTGAGGGCAGGAGACAGCATACAAAAGGAAGGAGGGGTTGTAAAGGCTCAGATCAATATGCCCAGTGTCTGTGACTTTGGGAAAATGGAATGTCAACACTCAGACAGTCTATTTCTGGAGCGCCGATGGGGTTGCTTTCATAATTAGCAATGCTCTTGTCCTTGAAGGTGGTATTATGTTTGTGTTAAGGTTAGGCGGTATTTAATGGTATAGGTACAGCTTATTGCAAGATAGACAGACTGGTTTTGAGTTGACGTATACCTGTTAACTGTTTTCTTTGATTTCAATTATTTTGCCACAAAAAGATCCCCAAGCTTTATCCCCCGACTGTGTCTGCCACTGTGAAAGCATCTGTCTAGACTGAGTCTCTACATTCACATAATGTTTATAACTTTGATTGTGTAATTGTGTTTTAGCTGCTCACAATAGTGAATGGACTGCCCCATGGCAACTCATGAAGAGGGGGGATAGGAGGATTGTGTAGAAAAGCACAGTAGACGTATAAAACGTATACAATTGTTAGTATTTCGCATGGAGCTACTGATACACTTCCAGCAGATGATAATTCTCAAGGAATGACAAACAATCTGTCAGGGCTGCTCAGTAGCTTTAAAAATGTAATGGTAAGATATTCAAGTACTGTAGACATTTTTCACTTTGGAACATGCAAGTATCTGAAAGTTCAAAAGCTTTCAGAAAACTGTTAATTTTTATTTATTTTTTTGCATTATATCTTCTCACTCACATTGAATGAAAACAAAACAAAAAACAAATGGGTGGGAAGAATAGCTGGTTAACACCACCCCAAACCATACAAACATCAGCCTAACCCTAACCCTGACTGCGCTGACTAAGATTAGTATAAAGAGAGAAGTGATGATGGTTTGTGCAGGGACATTTGTCATTACTTGTTTGACGTAAGTTGTCACATTATGTTGTTATTAAATATTGGAAATCAACCTTAAAGCACTCAAAGTAATACTAATCCACTATACCATAAAACACATAGGGGCGGTTTCCCAGACACTGATTAAGACTACATTTACATTTTAGTCATTTAGCAGACGCTCTTATCCAGAGCGACTTACGCTAAGTACAGGGACATTCTCCCCGAGGCAAGTAGGGTGAAGTGCCTTGCCCAAGGACACAACGTCATTTGGCACGGCGGGGAATCGATCCGGCAACCTTCTGATAACTTGGAGATTTAAGCTGGACTAACTGAAATTGAATTTCTCAGACATGGTTTAAAATGGTCTCAGACTTTCCCTAGTCCTGAATTACAAAGTCTGATTTCCAGAAGTCTGATTATAACTAGTCTGGATATAAGTAAAGGCTTAAACTAAACCTGGCCAGAGGCAGGTTTAACTTCAGATTAATTGATGTTGGCCTCCAGATTGACCTTAGCAATAGAGAAAAATGGATTACCTGGACTATTTTAATGATGATGAAAGAGCTCCATATAGACCAGACAGAGGGGTGGTTATGGACAGGAGCAACCCACAGAATGATTTTGATGAAATCAACTTTCGAGACCGTTTTCGCATGTACAAAGCAACTGCAGCAGACATAATTAGTCTGCTTTAGAGAAGGCTTTCATCTGATTCTTCTAAGAGAAATGCCTATCCCTCCTTCACTACAAGTACTGATCACCTTAAGGTTTTTTGCATGTGGAACCTTCCATCGTGAAACAGGCGATTTGTGTGGCGTAAGTGAACCAACGGTGTGCAAAATAGTCCATAAAGTGTGCAAAGCTATAGGTGAACTGAAAGACAACTACATCAAGTTTCCTGATGCTGCTGGCCAAGCCAACTACAAGGTGGAGTTCTTTGAATATGGAAACTTCCCTGGACTCATTGGCTGTATTGATGGATGTCATATTCCAATAAAGTGTCCCTCTACTGCAGATTCTGAGGAGTACAGAAATCGTAAAAACTGGTTCTCAATAAATGTACAAAGTGTGTGCACTCCCACTATGCAGTTCTCCAATATTGTTGCACGTTGGAAAGGTGCAACTCATGACTCAGAATTTTCCAGAATTCCTGTCTGTACACTCAGTTTGTAGGTGGTCAACATAGTGGAACCATACTTGGTGACAGTGGGTATGCACAGACCAACTTCTTGTTCCCCCTTACCTTCATGCAGTCACACCTTAGCAGCAGCAGTATAACCAAGCTCACATCCGTACCAGAGGTACAGTGGAGCGTATGTTTGGTGTATGGAAGAGTCGTTTCCAGTGTCTCAGAAACACATTGTGCTTTGAAACAAGAAGATACTGTATTGTCATAATTGCAACAACAGTGCTTCACAATTACCTCAAACAGCATGGCTGCCCACATCCTCAAATGGAACATAGGGATGAACTACATCTTTCCATGGTTGAGCTAGACAACGGCAGGTATGGACTGGCGTGCAGAGGTGGTTTTGCTTTGCGGCACTTCTCACAATAAAGTTACCTCAGATAATTGAAGACAACAATTGCCACAGATTGATGATAGCTGTCACATTCCTCCCGCAGATTTAAAGTGAGTCATGTTATTTCTTTTTTGGCTCTGCAATGTGTGTAAGTCTCCTTGCACAGATAGGTAGCTACATACGAGCTGGTTATAGGTAACAGATCATTTTATATATATTTTTTGAGTTGCTAGCTAGCGTCGGGAGCTGTTTACATTTACATTTATGCATTTAGCAGACACTTTTATCCAAAGCAACTTCCAAGAGAGAGCTTTACAACAGAGCATAGGTCACTGATCATAACAACGAGGTAGTCCCAAACATTGCAAGCAGCCAAAACATGAAGCATACATTGTGAAAAAATGAAACAAGTGCCAAAAGGGAAGACACATAAGAGCATGCAGATATACAAGTTACAAATTAAGACAACATGAACCACAAAAAAGTGCAGGACTGAACCTGTAGAAGAACAATCAACAGTAAAATATTTCACAGCGAGTACAAAACTTAGCTTCGTTATCACTAACCTACAAGAGCAACAAGTCACTCAATAAGAGTCATTGTGATCCTGGAGGAAACTAACATCAGGTCCAGTGTACCTAGCAAGCATTAGCAGCATTTGTATCGGTTAAATGTATGTAGTTAAATACCAGCTAATGTTCAACTGTAAAGTATAGCTAGCTCTACACCTTTTAAAGGATCTCTTGGTAAATAAGCCTTTGCCGGGTAGAAAGGGAATTTTAAAAAAAAATTAAAAGTTAACACCAACAGTTAGTGGCAATATCCATTGTTATGTCTAAAAATTATTTTAGATATAGTATAAGTTTAGCTAGCTTGCAAATACTGAGGATAGCCTATGGAAGTTGAGTTAGCCAATGTCGATGCTAGCTAACATCAGTTACATTTCACTGGGTCTTGCAGCGCTGCTTGATTTACTGAAATTATTATGAAATGTTATGTACTAGCCATTTGCCTACTTTAGTAAGTCACAGTAACCCCTGAGAGTGTAACTGAAACGACACAGTATATAATTCCTCTTTCAAGTAATAAGCCCCCGTTGAAGTGTTGAGCATTAAATTAGCTGCACGGGCTGTAGAGATCTTGGGACAAAGCCACTTTTTTGTGTGTTTTGCTTATAAATTCGGTAAAATAAAATCGGTAAAATAGACGTAATGAGTGGCACAAGTACATTTCTCTTCCAGACTTCTTGCCTTACAAAAAAATCCACTTGTCCCGGACAGGCTAATGTTGAGCCCTGTACATGGCTAGACTCTTGATACAGATCAGAATCCATCATATCTTGGACACCCAAAATCAGTGAATCTCACAGCCAATTCAGCGCACAGTCATGAATCCGAAACTGACAGAAAAATTTATTGAATGGTCAAATGAAAAATGCCCCAGCCCTGCACCCAGTTAGTTATGGTTAGCTTAACATTCACTATCCCTCAGGAGATTCTGACTATAACAGACATTTTAGTTTTTTATTGTGCTGAAGAATGAACAAATCAGCACTTCAAGACAGCAAGTATTTGAAGATCTGTCCTAGAAATCCATCATGTTCTCCTTATGAGCTTGTTTGACTAAACCAAGTTGACTGATTAATTTAAGGGTATTAAGGAGGTCTTGGGAGAGCTTTAGGGTTAGGGTTAGGGTAACCCTAACATTTGGTATATTTGTTGCTGAGCATCGGCAGCAGAACTATGTAGTCACTCCACTTCAGTTTCCATAATAGGAAATCTATTTTTAGCATGCGTATATAGAGACATCTGGAAGTCATCAGTGTTTCCCATTCAACAGTGTTTCATTTTAAGGACTTCATCTGAACTGAGCTCACTGTTCAAAGTGGAGACAGAACAATACACTCTGTTGCATGTCATTATGGGACCTATCATAATCTGTGCTGTAGAGGGTTCTCTCTTACAGCTCTCATAGCCCAGCTCTCTTTCAAACTTGTGCAAATGTGATCTTGTATGTTAAGATTTCTAGATGAGACTTCAGAATAGAAACAAAGTGTGTATACTGTACTGTTTCTTACACCACTAGGATTCAGTTTATGATTCTGTGTTATATTCCCCAATTACTGAAGGCTTTCATTTTCCATTTTCTTTCCCATCACCCCTACTTTGTAAGTTTTCTTGCCAAACCAGAGATAATTGGACATGAACATTGTGGGGCCTGGCCTGGCCACCATCATTCTCTCATTAAATATTCAGGAAATTAGAAGTCTGTCCAGGTGCCGCTACAGATAAACTCCATGAATAGACTCAATAAACCTGGCTTACTGAAGTCTGTCTGGAAGATGACATGTTGGACTTCCACCACATGCTCATTTAGCTGAGAGTTTCTAGCCTATTTTGACAGCTTGTATATTTAAATGTTTTATGGGGCTCTTTTATGGAGATCATTTGAACTTGAGTACCCATCACCTCCTGTCCTTCTCTCCCATAACTTCCTGTCCTGCTCTCCCATCTCCTCCTGTCCTCACCTGTCAAGGTTTTTTTTACATGTATTGTATAACAATAACCCTTGTTGAGAGACAAGCTGAGATTTATCTTTGTGTGTGAGTGTGTGTGTGTGAGAGTGGATGTGTGTGAAATATACAGCCCAGCAGTGTATCAACAGAGGCAGAGACCAGGCCCAGGACTAACACTTTGAATGGAGGCACCTCCTGATAACTGACAGTTCGATGTGTTTCATCCATGTGGGGTCTTTCAGATCCTAGTCAACGAACCAAGAAACCAAGTATGGATGATGTGTTCATTTGAAGTAAGAGATCATCATAACTATGACACCTCAAGTGTTTATTTTCTTTCCAAAACACTTCCTAGTACCACTTACCTGTCTTTAGGATTAAGGGTAGGAGGGTTCTTTAGGACTAGCATTGATCTCCTTCCCAAACCCTGATTCCAAGGTCTCATTTATTTCATTTCCAGTAAATGTCCCATAGAGGACTCTAGTAGAGTGTATAATCATGAATACGATTAAACCCTAACCCTGGTGGGTTTACCACCGTGGACTATTCCGTCAGGAATGTTGGAAGACTTTGATATTATACAGATAGAATGTATGTATGATCATCACTGCCATCAACACAGTCTAAGTCTTTCATCAGGTCATCTTTCCTCACTGCTGAGGATAATTAGGAATGTATTTGATGATTTTGTCTTCAAATATGTTACACCTGTGTCTTTTGCCACTAATGATCTAACTTCAAAGTACCTGGATGACATGGGCAAGATGGTGGGACCCTGTGCTCGGAATGTCATGTATGCACAGTGTTGATTTCCCTGCATCCTTACACAAAAATTAAATGGTGTAGGAAACATGGTAAAACAACTTGACAGAGGAAAAAGGGTGAGAGTGAAAGGCAGGGATACATGGGAGATATAACACACAGAAGAAGAAAGAAGACAAGAATGTGTGTATGTGAGAGAGTATGGCCAAATAAAAGGGCCAATGGGAGGATGTAGAGCAGGGGTGTCGAGCTCCGGTCCTCGAGGGCCGCTGTCCTGCATGTTTTAGATGTTTCCCTGATCCAGCTCACCTGATTCGAATGAATGGTCGTTATAACAATCCTTTTAATTGAATCAGGTGTGTTGGAGCAGGGAAACATCTAAAACATGCAGGACAGCGGCCCTCGAGGACCGGAGTTCGACACCCCTGATGTAGAGGATACATTTGTGAGAATTAATGGGTTAAGACCGTCAAACTGCAGTCCCAATGTAGTATTGTTTTGTGAAAAACTTAATTGTAGGGGTGGAGAGAATAGAAAAAACCTAGGGAGACATTTCAATCAGGAGAGACCTGGGATGAGTGAAAGATGTTTATTACAGAATGATAAATGTCCATTGAAATGACACTGGTGGCGGTGGCGGCAGCCGACGACCAACGAGTCGAAGAGCAGACGAGGAACCGGGTGGCGACGGGGAGGTGGAGGGTCGTGCACTTGATAGCATGGACAAACTACACAGGGAGAGACTCGTATTTAAAAGGCACGGGATCATGTGACAGCATTAATTGATAGACGGGAGCGCAACTCAAAGTGAACCCAAATGAAAGCCCGACATAGGAACAGAGGAAGTAGAGCGCTCTTAGCGGGAGGAGTGAGTAGTGGACATTATCGAGTATGCCCGAGTGCAGGGATTGGTCTTTGCTGACGGAACTTGCGCTATGCTTCATGAGACATTGGCTGTTTAGAAGATGGAGCATGCTTTGTCTGTGGAAAGGATGACTCCTGACACAAAGTCAGTGACCAGCTCTTGAGGTTAGGTTTATATTATAATCATCATTTTACATGTGTTAGGCTTTGCCAACATTCATCCTAATTTCTTGAAGTTGAAGATATTAAATCTGACTATATTACAGTTAGTTCCAACCAAATAATTTGATTGGATAAGAGGCATTTCACCACTACTGATATTTAAGATACCAGCACCAGCATGTTTCCAAGACAAACTCTTATTTCACTGGTTAGACAATGAATGGAAGCACATAGATAATTGTACATGCTACAAAGTTGCTGGCACACAATAATCTGTAATCCTTCACAAAGTATCAAGATAGTCTGCAGGAAATATGTTTGTTTTGCATGGCGACCGTTCGGTCTCAGTCCAGTTGCAGAACTATTTGTGTTGGCGGAGCAAAATAAAGAATTAATAATAAATAAACAAACAAATCATTACTTGATGCTGCTTATTACTGTTACCTAAAAAAATGGCGCTTGTAGAACTGGTTTACACAACTCAAGGTTGTGCTGTTATTCTCGGCATGTGGCCTCATACCTACGAGAGAATGACAGGCGCACTGACATGCTTTTTAACAGCACTGCCTCTTGTGTGATATTGCTTAATTACCTTTGAAGAGGTCTGTCCTTAACCACTGATCAGTTAACAATAATTAAAGATTACAACTAATGATTACTTTATTGTAATTCTTTGGAATGCTCTGAATATAATTACATTTACATTACATTTACGCATTTAGCAGACGCTTTTATCCAAAACGACTTCCAAGAGAGAGCTTTACAAAATTGCATAGGTCACTGATCATAACAACGAGATAGCCCCAAACATTGCAAGCAGCCAAAACATGAAGCATACATTGTGAAAACCAAATAAGTGCCAAAGGGAAGAACCATAAGAGCATGTAGTTAAATAAGTTACAATTAAATAACATGAAACTCAAAAAGTGCAAGTTTACCTGTACTTTTTGAGCAAAATATACAGCAAAAACATTTCAGTGAGTACAAGAATTTAAATCCGTTACAACTAACCAACAAGAGCAACAAGTCTCTCAAGAGTCATTGTGATCCTGGAGGAAACTGACATCAGGTCCAGACAAGCATTCCTAAGTGCCGTTGTCCTCCCGTTTGAACTATACCCTGTTTTATTAGCTCATGAGAACATGGAATGTCAGGGCCATTTCTACGATCCCTATATAAAGCCTACACAAAAGCTATCTAGCATGAAACGTCCTCTTTCTGTGCTTGCAGTCTATGTTGATTGTCATCCCCCTTACGTTTCTTGTGAGAGTAAAATCCCCCATATTGTGATACCAGTAAACTGCCCTGATTCCTGTATTCTTTGTCCAGTCCTCTGAGATGCTCAACATGAGTGTATCATATAACTGCACTATATAGATCTATAATACATATGTTGATTTTGTCTTGAACTTGTACTTAGCAATTCATTTAATTGACAGCAATTGGGTACAGTCTAATACTTCTTCACCTTCATGTAATGGGCTCATGATTGAATCAGGAATATACTGGATTCTCAGCACAACTAGTATTTGTGATTCACTAATATATTTCAAACACTGCAAAGCCTTACATATACTGGGCTTTGACAAAGTGGTTCTTTGTGTCAGTAAATAAGGACTGTTGTGGCACATTTTGTCTAAGCCAGATGACCATTGAAAAATGGGTATTCCTTCTGTTTTATGACACAACCCACAACTGGTTATGTTAAGAAGTTGGCCCCATCAAAGCCCAAACTAAGACATGATGCATGTGATGTCTATGTGAAAGCACATAAAGGATTGCTACTGCTGAGTGTGTGCGGTGACACTGTTGCCGTCTAGAGCGCTATCAAACCATATGCCGAAGCTTCCCCCTCCGCCCATCCCCCTCGTGCACTTGCTAAACCTTCATCTCTGCTCTCTAGATGAGCAGCGTAGTGTTGTGGCAGGACGCTCTGGGTGCATTGTTGTTGTCATTATCTGGGGCAGAGGCAAGGAGACAGCCAGGCAGAAGGGACATGCTTGACTGGCTCACCCCCTAACACACCGCATGGCAGTTCGGCCCTCCCCATGTGCTCAGACTCAGAAAGTACTAGTTAGCATTAGCAGATGACATCACTCCATAGGAAAAATTACAACTATTTGTTAGGGAAGTCTGCATAAAAGAATCTAAGAATTGGGGATCAATGTGGGCGTACTGTGATGTACATGTCTCATGTTATATGAAGTGACTGTTTATGCACGTATTGGTTTGTCAAATGTTAGAATTACAAAGGCAGAAAGCACATTTAATGCCGTATATCGACTACTAATGATTGTGAAACTGTTTTCATATCAGTTGCAGGGTGCATGTCTACACCCACATGTAATCGCTGTCTCTCATGTCCTTAATTATCCATTGGACGTATCTGATTGCGTCATACTGTTTTGACTGAATATAATAAACAGCAGTCTTATTTTCATGGTGATTGTTTGCTCCCCAAGAATGCACTTAGTGAGCCTCTTGATCTTTGTTGCCACAGCATTTATTAATGATAATTAACTGACCGGAAGTGAATGTCTTAAGATGGACATTTGTGTAAAACATGTTTGGTGGTAGGTCAGGGTTGTCAAATATCCAGCATTCATTGTGTTGCTTTTGAGCTCACACCAAAAGGCCTTATGCATAAAGCCATGGAGATCAAATAATGTGTTCATTTTAGCCCTGCTTTCATACCCGGTCCAGTTTAGGTGTTATTTTGACTGACAGCCAGCCACCGATATGGAGATTCAAATACAAATTGGGTGACTTTATGACAACAGGTTAAATCAAAACGGGTCGTACAGGCTTTTGTCCTCCTCTACAAAAGTTGTAAACCCTTCTAATACAAAATGTAATGTCTCCTAAAGTAATTTACGATACTTATAAGAAATACAAATCTAATCGGATTTGTAAGACCTTCACTTTTTGCAATGTCACAAAGGGCAAATATGCCCATAGAACTGCACCTAAACCAACTTAATACCCTCAAAGAAAACAAGGAAAAACTCCCCCCAAAAATTGAATGGATGTGATGAGCAATTCAGTGAGGGATCTCCCACTTCAAGAGTTGGTTGGTGCAACAAAGGGGTGCAGACTATAGTCTGAACAATATTATGGGTTAGGGTTAACCGTTCTTAAAGTCAAAGGGTCCTATGATAATGAGGCACACAAATGACTTGATTATCACCTCCTATTGTTTGTGTGCATTGTAATTCATTGCAATCTTCATGGTCACATTCCCCACTTGGCTAGCTAGCATTTGTCTAAATCATTGTACTGCAGACAGTAGACTGTATGATCCTATGAAACTTGCAACCCAGGACAAATGTAAGATAATATAATTAATCATTAACATTATTTGTTCTTGAGAAAGATCAAGCAATATTTGGACAATATAGACATAACATTACTCTATCTACCCTCAGTCTGTGCAAGCTTCTGCAGATGTTTTAGTTCTGTAGAATCTGCAATCAAGGGGTTGGTATTAAGTCAACCACAGCAGATTCCTGGGTTACCCACACCAATGTAGGGGATTCATTCAGAGATTGTCCTCATTCCTGAGAGTGGTTTTGAATAGCAAAAAGGGGGGGGGGGGGCAAGTTGAGAGTCCTGCCACATTCTTGTGTGATGCTGTAAAATCAGATGCAATACAGAGTATTATTTCATGTTTAAGATTAACTGTATTTCACTTTGTATTTCGTGTCTGAGACCCTCTATGCCAAGACCGAGAGACTGTACATGCTAATACATTCCATTCACATTTTATACATTTAACAAATGCTTTCATCCATATCAAAGCCTACCAGTAGCATGTACAAATAGTTACATAGTTAAGTCACCATTCATTTGGATTATTGGCCAGTTTGGTAAAACATCCACTCTAGTTCACAGATGTCTGTTTTGATCTGTTGGGCAAGCAATGCTTAAACACTATGGATTAAACTGAAGAATATAAAAGGTTGAGTTACAAGTGAGCTATAAATGAACTGTGAAATTAGCGATGAGCATTAATGTTATTATGTGTTTTCCTTAACTGGTAATGGCTTACATCATCCCCTATTTCAGATGATGTCTTTGTGCTCTCATCACTGCTTAGGGTGTTTTAAACACACAGACCTGGGGATATGAAGTGCTGTTGAAAGTCATCTGTGGATTTTCTCCTTAGAAGCACAAAGCCTTCTGCTTGTAGTGTTTTGAAAAGGGTTACATAACCTTTGAAATACATCAGTGTTTGTAAGAGTTTGTGTGACAGTAGTGGGCATGGATTGGTAGCAGTGGATGACAATAACAGGGAATCTGTCTGTAATACATCCATTTCTGTTACGCTGAGTGGTGAGGTAGAACCCAAATGCAGAAGGCAAGAAGAGCATAAAAACAAGGGTTTATTCGTGAACTTCAAAACAGACTGGATACTCCAGTCACAGGACAAGGACACAAAACAGAAACCTAAATACACCAAACCAAACAAGACACAGGTGGAGATAATAAAACTAACGAGAACTGAAACTACTCAATGAGACACAGGTGAAAACAATGACAGACACAGGGAAACACTAGAGCAGGGCAAAAACAAAACAAAAAGGGGAGCACGGCTGTGGCCATGACAACTTCAATATGCTTCCACAAACACATGGAGATATACACAGGGATGCAAACACATGTATGGTAAAAAAAGAGAGAGTTAATTGAAGCCCTCGCCCCGTGGCAAATATCCATATACTTACATTGCCACTAACCCCCTGAGTCCATTTATTGAGTACCCACCACAGACAGTAAAAGATACGCAGCAAGAAGAAACACCAGTGGTTCACACTTATGCGCATAGGCTACTGCTGATTTGCTTATTTCATATTTACTTATTTGGTGGAGGCAATCCAGATTTAGGCCGAATCCCAATACTCCCCCTTAGCCCTTCCCATTACCCCTTCCCCTTAATTTACCCCTAGCCTTTGGCCCTCGAAAGTAAGGGTTAAGGGCTACATAGCCCTAGAAAATGGGACGCCACTTGGTTACAGGTACGTCGTCTAGCACGTATCGATATCTCCAAAGCAAGAAGTGTTATGCACTGATATTAAACGAAATTCGCTGCTAATGGAGTTTACTTAAAACTGTAGACATGCTAGTCAGAGAAATGCGGGACTGTTGTGCAATTCAACACTGTAGCATTAGCGTACCAAACTAGCGATTTTTTTAAACGTTTCGATTTGGAAAATGGTTGCAAATATATATGTTACATTTATCGGACTCTCTGGATGATCTGGCCGCCATTGTTGCCGGTCGCGCAGGATTCACATAGCCCTAGGTTTCAAGTAAGCTCCCGATCTTACTTGGTTTTAAGGGGTGTATACCCCTTAGTCTTAGCCCTACCCCTAGCTCCAAAAGAGTATTGGGACACAACTAGCTATCACGGGAACGCACAAAACTAAGGGGAAGGGCTAAGGAGAAGGGGTAAGGGGGAGTATTGGGATTCGGCCTTACTCTTGGTGCAGTTATAATCAGACCCCCCCCCTTACAAAAAAACTCTTCGGATCTGCATGTTTCACGCAAGACACCCAAACTCACATGAAAAACGCGGGAGCCGCCGTTTTAAGTTTTCTTAAATGCGATTCCCCTTGTGTTTTTTTTAATGAATCGCATTTGAGACAACTCTGTCCATTCATCCTAATTCTCGATATTGCAGTGGAAAATTATTTAAGAAGGAATTTCTTCTGAATTGGATTTGGGAAAACATTTGGCTTTCATGAAAGTTTTCTCATCTGGAATTTGTTCTGAACTTCAGAAGACTTTCCAAACTCGAAATAGCAGTCGTAAATCGGCCATACTTGTGTCAAATGCGATTCCTTAAAAAGACATAAGGGGATTTGCATTTAAGAAAACTCTCCTAATAGAAGTGTTAATTAATTTGTGAGAAATCGTTGGTGATTGCGTTCACATCAACTCTACAGACTATGGCAAGCCGTTTTATCATTTAACCAATGAATTCTTGATATACAAAATTTGAACTCTGGATATCAAGAATTGCATTTTGGATATCAAGAATTCGAATTTTGTATATCAAGAATTCAATTCTGGATATCCAGAATTCGAATTGTGGATATCAAGAATTCATTGGTTAAATGATAAAACGGCTTGCCTTAACAGACATCCTCGGATTTAAATAATTATAATAATTAACCTTGCTTAGTGTACACTGTTAGATCTAGTGGAGAACCATTCCACTGCTCATTACACTAGTATGATGTTGCAACGATGAACCTGTGCACCGGTTGCTTTTCGCTTGGACAAAACTTGCGTTCCTGTTGCTTTCCTAATTGTGTCAATTCTGATTGCACACGTCACTGCTGTTGCATGCCTTTATAAGGAGCTGTCGGGCATGTATGTATGCAAATTCAGGAGCATGAGGACACGCTTTCAACTTAGAAAACTCTTCCCGGGGAGCACAGCTCAGAAAACTTCTGCTGCGTAGGAACACATTTTCAAGCGTTCATGAATTTGGCGGATGTCTATCTCTTACGTTGTTTTTCCGAAGCCCGTAAGAAACAATTCAGAAGAAACTTCAGAAAATGTTTGAGAATGAGGCCCAATGTCTCTTATTCTAGGTCTCCCTGCTAGAAATGTAATGTTAAATAACCAGAGACTCTTCTGTATTCTTACATATGAAGCAAGGAAAAATATTTTATTGCAGTGGATAAGTTATAGACAGCCAACTGTTAAGGGCTGGCATTATGTTTTGTTTGATTTAATACCTCAATACCTCTAGAATACCTGACATGTATAATACATAAAAAATCAAAACAATTTTTTTAAGTTTGGGAACCGTATCTGAATTATTTGGACCCCAATGTCTCTGACATTATGTTATTTTCTGAAAGGTCATAAGCTGAGCCAATGTTGTTTTGCATCTTTGTGTTATGTTTTTAACGTGTGTTTGAAGTATGTTTGTGTTTTGAGAAAAAAAATGTATGCCTTTTTTTACGTTGTTTTTCCGAAGCCCGTGGAAGAAGTCAGGTGGCCGTGTGCATTACTTTTTGCCATGGTGGATTGGTATGATCCATGTACTTCCTCTCGGGCTAGTTAGGGTTAGCATAAGTGGTGAACCCCAAACCTCCTGGCAGGTGTGTGAGCAGATACAGAGAACTGATTTGAACTGTGTCCCTGACATTCCTGCTAACATGGTTTCATAGAGTGTTTTGGCCAGTCTCGCTATGCACCTGGCACAAACAGACACACCTATCCATTGAGTGTTTCCCATAAAGAAGTGTTTTATTGTTCTCACAATGTGCTCTATAAAGTCTTCAATTTAGGGCCATGCCCTGGAGCAATGCATGTACCTACAGTAGGAAAACCAGACCATTTGACTGATTGGTTCCATAAAGATTCGACTCATAGGGCAGAGAAAAAGCATTTCAATAGACCAACTGCAGGATACGCTAATGACGGTTATGAAAATAAACTATAAAATTCACCTTAAAACCAACCATAGACCTGTTTGTGTGTACTGTCTGTTCATAGGCATCCATCAGATATGTGTCCTGTGTGTTCGGAGCCAGGATCAGCTAGTCTCTGCATGTGTTGCTTCTTCTTGTTGGTTGGCTCTGCGACAGCATGAGCTGAACTAACCCTTTAGTGGCAGAGGGATTTGTGTGAGTATGAGTCTGATTCTAAATCAGAAACATACAATGATATAACATTTGACAGTTGTCGTGTCCCACACTGTGCCACTGCAACACAAAAATAGTATAACTAGCCTATCTGTGTGTGTTAATTTGATAATAGAAGCAGGAAATTAAAAGTAACGCAAACGTCACTTTCCTTGTAACTAATTACTTTTCTGTGCAGTAACTAGTAAAGTAATGCAGTTACTTCTGATATAAGTAACTAGTAACTACTAATTACTAATTTTCGGTAACGTTCCCAACACGGCAAAGAACAGCCTGTAATGTAATATTACAGATATAACTCGTATATTTGGTACTGGAAAATTACAATTATTTTACGATTAATGTTAATGATTTTTTTTTTTACCATAATTTAATGGGTGTAATCTGGCGTCCCAGCTGTCAGATTGTTCCTGTTTTTTTTACACTTATTTTTACTACAGTGTGGGTTGATACAGTGACCAGTCCAATGTTCTATCCAACGTTACATAACCAAATAAACTTCAACTTTAGATACATTTTAATATAGATTTTAGATTAGATTTTAGATAGGTTAATATAGGCCATCAATCACTCCTTTTGCGAGACACAAGAGCGAGACACACGTGTAGATTACGTTAACCATGCAGTTGAATAATCACCCATGAACCATTCCCCCTCACACACGTTGGCCAAAAATTTGAAAATAAAAAGACACATTTGCAGGTCGCACATGTGAGTCAGTCAAGGAACTGTCTGTATTTTACCACACAGTATAAAAATATCAGCTACCAGCCATGGTGCAACAGTTATAACCGATACATTATCATAAATGGTTAGGGTTAGAACTGTTTTTTTTTTTGCTTGTGAAGAACATCCTCACTTCAATGGCCATGTTTAAATTATTCAAGAGTTTACAAAGATGTTACAAAGATGTTGCAATGCTGGGTTTGTTTAGCTGTCTGAAGAGGCTGATTCTTTACTATTGTGTAAACTTTCTCAAAAAGTCTCCTTTTCTAAGAAATGAGACCAGGCTTAATCATCTTCCCACTTTTCCACACACACTGTCTCTCTCCCTCGCGCTCTATCTCTTTCTCTAAACTTTTACAACACAACTAAATCAGAAATATGTCAGTACACACTTATGTGAGTGAGTTAGCCTTATGCCTATGCCTTATGACAGCCTATGCACTTTTCTTCTGACAGAACACTTGGTTTTAGCTGTTTCCAGTTTAGAAGTAGTTTATTATGAAAAGAGGGAAGAATTTCTGTGAAGGGAGCAAATTGAGATTATATCCTCTTATCCTGGCCTACTATTGTGTGTTATTTGTAGAAGATTGTAGGCTTAGTTTATTCATTTAGGTTATTTGTTGGCACTGGTGCTGGTTAGGGACTGCCCATGTGGTCTCATGTAACATGCAGCAGTCAGGCAGCTGGAACAAGAAGAGGGGAGAAAACCCTTCATTAAGGTATCACCTAATCATTTTGATTTCTTACTATAATATGTTTACGGTCTGTGGATATGACAATAAACATGTTTTTCCATCAACTTATTTGTATGTGCATTTTGAAGTAATGCATTAGAAAAGGTCAAAATGGCTAAATCGGCACCTGCAAAACACATATGCAATACCATGAAAGTAGTAATACTCCTTAAAACGGCATATATTGGGTATTTCTGTCAATAACTTATCAGCAGGAAAATACATTATTTATATGGGGCAAAATGACTGGAGACTGAGGCAGCCAGTCATGTGTAACAGCAGTTAAAATGTCACTGGTTTGTGTAGAAAATACTATATACTGTTAGTTTAGTCAAAATATGCCTTCTTTACTAAAACATATTTGTGAGTGTTCAGGCAAAGGCACACACTGCTTTGTCAACCAATCGGTTCTCAGATTCTACATGAGTCATTTCCTGTGCTGTCCAATCAAATCCGTGATATGAAAACACCAACAACCCCACTGCGCACTCCCGTAGTTCGAGGCAAAGAGGAAGATCTTTGCTGTCGTCGTTCTCAGCCAATAAGAATCCTACTTTTCCACGTTGCCCGCTCCCGACAGTAGACACAGCGACAACGTTCAAGGCCTCTCAGTGCTCCGTCCGCTGCGGTCCGCTGTACATAACAGCAACATACGTTTACTGAGCCTCTACCACCATAAGACTGTTTCGTTGAATTTAACAACATATCTTAATGAAATATAATGGGGACAAGATCACTGTAACAACGCATAGATTCACTCTGATTTGCGACAAATTCTGTGAGTATTGCCGTCTTCTCAGTGTGACAGATGAAAACATGGGATAATTTGCTTGTGTTCCGGCTGTGTTTATGTAATATATCATTTGATACACATGTACAATCTGGTTCTGGGATCTATGTATTCAGAATTTTATGTAAAATGTTGTTATGCTTTCTAAGACGATCAAAGACGATGTCGTGTTCATGGACGTTGTTTTGCTTGCCTTAGCAGTATGAGCCGGGTAACCTCATGTGCAGACCGCTGTTTCTTGAAAGGAATACACTGTAATGTTCTGGGTTGAAACACTTTTAATTGGTAGATTGTTTTCAGTTGGACTCGAATGAACTACAAAATGTAAACGAAATAAATGATGGTAGGCTACTAGTGACACTGGAGAAAAGAATTCTCGCATCTTAACAATTACGTGTTCAGTTTTATGAAATGAAGTCATGTGTTAGCAGACTTGTTTGAATGCTAATTCCACGTTATACTTGGAGCTAAGTGTTGTATTCTGACAGTACAATGACAGTTTTGATTATATTTGTAAAAAAATGAAGTGAAGAAAGTCTACAAAACTACTGAACTTGCCTAGAATGTGTTCAAAACCGTTGTGTTCAGCAGTGTCAAGTAATCGGAACGTCAAGCTTTTAAAAAACATATTTGTGAATGAAGTATTTGATGCCAATGATATTTTGACACTGCAGAATTTGTACAAAGCACAAATGTCACCTAACAATATCATTTTGCTCAACCAAGGTCATCATAGTAAAGTCAACCAGAAAATAGCCTGTCCTTTCCAGTCTATTGTGACTGAGCCCATCTTCCTTGACCTGTAGTACTTGATTTTAATTGATAGCTTCAGCTCAGTTCTAATGACTCTGCTGACAGCTTCTTACTGAGGCATGGACATCTTGCCAAACTGGTGCTTTTTATCTGCAGCCTAGAGAACTCTCTCTGGACCATTTTATTTTTGTTTGCCAGAGCTGGGGCTCCTGTGTTATTACTGTAGCCCAGCTGCAGAGATAGTTCTTGGGCTAATGATGTTGCCACCCCAGCCTGTTACATTTAGTCATTTAGCAGACGCTCTTATCCAGAGCGACTTACAGTAAGTACAGGGACATTCCCCCTGAGGCAAGTAGGGTGAAGTGCCTTGCCCAAGGACACAACGTCATTTTGCACGGCCGGGAATCGAACCAGCGACCGTCTGATTCCCTAACCGCTCAGCCATCTGACTCCCCAACTAGTGTTGTCCTAAAAACTGGTACCAAGTCGGTACGCCAAAAAACCCGGTAAAATACCGTGGTTGGGTTGGAGTTTGTACCGGTTTGCAGATTTGGATGCTGAGAAACAGTGTTGCCAAAAAAATCTCACCAGAAGTGGCGATAGTGGCTCTCTGAATTGTCTGTTGTTGTCGTAAGTAGGCTACTGCCTTAGATATTATAGGTGACTGTTACTGTTAGGGCTGGGCGGTATGACGGTATATACCGTGCGACGGTAGAAATGTGTCTACCGGGAGAGATTTGGCTATACCGTTTCAACCGCGGTATACTTTTATACTATATTTTTGCATTACACGTGTCAATTAAATGTCTGTTTGTTGTATTGTATTCAAGTCATCATATAAATTGCATTCTTGCGATATTTAGAATTGTAGTTTAACTTTTATTTGATTTGCTATTTTCGTTTGACCTGAAGCACATTTGCGTTGGTCTGCCGGAATTTCGATGTGGAGTGTATTTTGTCTAAGCGGACCACATTCATGCCGATGCTAATTAATTATATATTTGATGTCCCATTCTGCAGGTAACCAATTCGATTTGTTGTTCAAGTTTCATGTCTCATGCTGTAAAATTATTGTTGTAAAATTACACTGGTGGCGTTGCTAGCATTCTTGATCTAGGATGACTAGTGAAGGCTAAGGCCGAATCCCAATACTCCCCCTTACCCCTTCCCCTTAATTTACCCCTAGCCCTTGGCCCTCGAAAGTAAGGGGTAAGGGCTACATAGCCCTAGGAAATGGGACGCCACTTGGTTACAGGTACGTCATCTAGCACGTATCGATATCTCCAAAGCAAGCAGTGTTAAGCACTGATATTAAACGAAAATGGAGTTTACTTTGAACTGTAGACATGCTAGTCAAAGAAATGCGGGACTGTTGTGCAATTCAGAACTGTAACATTAGCGTACCAAACTAGCGATTTTTAGAAACGTTTCAATTAGGATAATGGTTGCAAATATATATGTTCATGACTGTATATAACACAAAACAAGACTGTCATAATTTTTTTATCCATTAATTAAGCCGAAAATAATACATTTATTGGACTCTCTTGGATGATCTGGTCGCCATTGTTGCCGGTCGCGCAGTTGTCACATAGCCCTAGGTTTCAAGTAAGCTCCCGATCTTACTTGGTTTTAAGGGGTGTATACCCCTTAGTCTTAGCCCTTCCCCTAGCTCCAAAAGAGTATTGGGACACCACTAGCTCTCACGAGAACGCGCAAAACTAAGGGGAAGGGGTAAGGGGTAAGGGGGAGTATTGGGATTCGGCCTAACTACTTACTGAGAGTGAGGTCATGCCGGGAAATATCAAACTGAAACGTATCCACCAAGCTTTAACGAGGTACGCCGAAACCAAAGTTATATGGATAGTAAAACTCAGACTGATCGCTTTCGCTCATTTTGAAATTTTCGGCGGAGGGCATAACGGATCCGTATTGAGCTGTGAGTAGGTCACCACGCGGATGGCATGACTGCGCATCAGCCAATCGGAACACTCGTACTCGTAACTTTTTTTTAGTCTTTTGTTTTTACCCCAAGTGTTGTCTCATGTGAGGCAGTTGTTTTTGTTTGAAATAAATAAATAATAGTGTGATGATGTACGGTATGGTTATTTTGTACCATTTCTTCAATTTACAGAAAAATTACTATACCGTGATATATACCGTAACCGTGATATACAATTACTAGTACCATGATGGAAGATTTTGGCCATATCGCCCACCCCTAGTTACTGTCAACAAAGGAGAGCTGTTCAGTAACTTATTTTTGTATGTTTATTTTGCTTTGGTATTGAAAATGGTATCAAATACCATGAACATTCACTGGTATTGATAACACTAACCCCAACCCTCAGCCTGTTACCCCAACCCTCAGCCTGCTACCCCAACCCTCACTCTGATTCTGATCCGAATCCTAGTCAGAGTTTTATCTTCACTTTCCATATATGTCCCCTGAGGAAGCTGGCATTTGAGATTCAACATACATCTTTCAGACATTAGTAGCCTTACACTTCACCGTAATATAACAGTTTTTGTTGTTCAGTGGTCAGGTTAAGGGAAAGATGTCCATGTCCAGGCATATTACCATTCCATCAACTACAGCCAAGTGTGTCACGCCTGATCATTGTTGACTTTCAACAAATATCTCACTCTGAGGCTTTCTCAAATGGTATAGGCTATAGAGTGGCTGAAGTCCTTAGCCCATGATAGAATAAAAGCTCAAAAATGCCTTTGGGTCTTTCCATTCTCCCGCCCTTGACTAGCATAACTACGCCATCTAATAATTAAATTGGATCCTATCCATGGTCATTCAGGGGCATAGCTACGGAATATACAGTATGTTGGGGTGAACTGCCTTCAGGATTCGTCCTATCTAAACATTAAATGTATTGGTAGAAATGGGTCACTAGAAACTGAAATTTAAGCTTGAAACTGAATGTAAAATTCTGAAATTGAATGTATTTGCTCTGAAACTATGTGATACTGTATATAGAACTCAATATACTTCCACATTCAGTTATCACAATTCAAATTCGGTTCTTGTAATATATATTCAGTAATACAAATTCATTTCCTGCAATTACATTTCAATTGACACATCTGGTCTTTGAAGAAGAGAAGTCAAGTGCAGATTCACATAACTCATTAAAGAAATTGTGCAAACATGTCCTTGTGATATTGTGCCAAAAATGTATTTTCTGTGAACACGATACTCAGATCTGAACATTCCGTTTTCAGCATGTTCAAGCTCTAATGCAATAATTATGCACAAAATGCAATTACCTTAATTTTCGGACAATAAAGCACACCTGAATATAAGCCGCAGCAGCTAAATTGATGATGTGTACATATATAAACCGCACTGGACTATAAGCCGCAGGTGTTTTAATGTTTAATCCCCATATGTAAGGATTCGTGCACAGAGGGGATTGTCGGGAAAGAGATGGCTGCTTGAGGAAGCTCCCATTTATTAACATTTCAACAAACTAGTTGCATATCCTCTTCCTGCTTACTAAAACCACCAAAGTCCCCATCTTCAGTGTCGGAAACGAACAGGCTCAGGATGGCTTCATCAGCCTTTCTCCTTCGTTGTAGCTCTCCAAACCAACGAACTCCTTTTCTTCACTGTCGGAATCTAACAGCCTTTGAAGGGCATCAGGCAGCAGTCCAGCCTTTCGGAACCCATTGATGATCGTGGATGTTTTGACACTTCTCCACGCAATCAGGATGCACTCGCAAACTTGAGCGAAAGTTGCTTTTCGCATGAGACCAGTTTTGGTGAATGATTTATCGCCGCTAGTCATCCACGCCTCCCACTGAACGCGTAGTGCCACTTTGAACGCACAATTGACACAGTGTGACTGGAGTGGCTGCAGATGCTTCGTTGTGCCCCCAGGAATCACAGCTGGAATCGAATTTGTGCTCTTGATGGCTGCTTTCACAGGATCTGTTATATGGGCCCTCATGCTGTCCAAAACGAGCAAAGCTTTTTTGGGGACGAAATAATCCTCCAGGGCGTTGACGTAGCACTCATTCAGCCACTCCTTCATTACACTTTCTATCATCCACCCTTTCTTGTTGACCTTAAAGGAGATGCCATTCGGGATCTTTTCTTTTGGCATTGTAATCCTCTTAATCCAGATGCTGTGCAGCCAAGAACAAGTGAAATTCGTTCTCTCGTGGCCAGTGGTTCTCAACGTGATGGACGATTTACCTTTTTTGTTAACAGTCCTAGTGAGAGGCAGGTCAAACGTCAAAGGTGTCAAAACATCCATATATATGATCTGGTCCGGTCCGATGGAATATTCCTCTATCTTTCTTTGTGTGAATTCTCAGAAGTTTGTTACTTTTTCCTGGTAGTCGGGAGGGAGTTGCTGACAGTCGTCCGCGCCCTGATGGACAGTCCCTTTCGTCTCATAAATCTGAAACAATTTTCATTTTGGTGGCGACTGTTTTAGCTTTCAGTTGGATCCTCCAGCTTTTCCTGATGAAGTCCGCCGCTTAAAGGTGGGGGGTGCGGACCGGCCATAGAGCCCATAGAGTTCAAGTTGGTGGACTGTAACCTGTAAAATCCATAGATTTAGGAGGTCCCCTACTGGCTGTTAGCTGTACAAATCCATAGAATAGTCGCACCGTTATATAAGCCCAAAAATGTGAAAAAAGGTGCGGCTTATAGTCCGAAAATGGCGGTATTCAAATTGAGCAAATATAAATTATTCCAATCCAGTTTCATTTCTGCCTGTATAATTGCTGCATTGTTGCAATTCATTTGGATTTCAGGATAGACGTTTTCAATAGAACTGGGTTGCTTCTCATTAAATTAGTTGAGTTGGATTTGACCCCACAACTATCAGAGCTTTGATCAGATGGTTGTTAGTCTTTCCATGTCCTGTGATAGTTTGACAGTAATGCCAGGGAATCCTGTTGATGTTTGTCCACAGCCCCCCTGCGGGCTGTTACGCACAGGACTGAGGCCCTCATGTACGGACATTTGCAAACGTAGCGTTATCAGCGCCATGGCCAACCCGCAGAAAGCGCATGCTCTGAAACTTCTGCTTACGTTGTATTTACAAAACCTGCAGTTCATCGGGTAATTAGCGCCTTTCTCCGCCCTCTATACCGCAAATTGTGAGCATTTAAACACGCAATTGAATGGGCCTCCTTCACTAACTTTTACAGATGCACTATAGAGAGCATTCTGACTGGTTGTATTACAGTGTGGAATGAGAGCTGCACAGACCGGGACCGCAAGGCCCTACGAAGTGTGGTCCGTTCTGCTGAGTTCATCATCGGCAGGAAGCTCCCAGCCCTACAGGACACCTACCACACACGTTGCCTAAGGAAAGCCGGCAGGATTCTAAGAGACTGTTCCCACCCATCCTTCAGTCTCTTTACCCCGTTGCCTTCTGGCAGGCGTTACCCCAGCATCCGGTCGCGCACACGCAGACGGGACAACAGTTTCTACCCAAGGGCCATCAGGCTTCTGAATGGACACTGATATGGACATTGATTTACTGCACACTAGTCACTTATACACTGTCACTTTCAGCTACTGGTTGCACTATCAGTAACATTGCACTACTGTACCTCACTGTACCTCGCCACCAGGCTCCTGTATGGTCATTGACATAGTCACTGATCTGCAAATTTGCACTATTGTACTGTACTCCACTTAGGTTAGAATAGGTTATACGGTTGAAACAGGTTTTATGTGCATTTAGGGTTAGTATAGTGTACTATTTATTGTTATCTGTAATTTAGGAAGTTTTAGTATTAGGGTTAGTATAGTCGATTATTTATTGCTATCTGTATATTTAAGAAGTTTCACTTATTTAAGCTCAGCATAGATTTAAATTATGTTCTGTGTATTAATATGTTATGTTATGCCAGGTGCTTGCGTTGTCTTGTCTTAAGAATTTCAGTGCCCAGTCTAACCTTGTGTTGTTCTGTGTACCTGACAAATAAAAAATACTTATACTTATTCTCTCTTTCCATAATGGATCAGCCACCAAAGTCAAAACAGCGAAAACAAAGATTTAGTAATAACGAAGTTGATGTGCTTGATCATGAGGTAACAGCGAATTTAAATATTATACAAGGCCGGAATTCCACACACACACAACTGTAATTTTGCATGGCGGTTTACTCAACTGAAGGTGTGATCCTTGTGGCAAAAGTCCTCTCAGCTCGTATCCTTGGCCTATGTCTTCGTTTTGCTCGGATTACTGCTGCCATTTCACCAGGAGGCATATGCGAGGAAACCCGCATCCTGGTTTACACCTGCTTTTTCACGGGTGGTTTTTGTAAATTTTGCACCCCCTCCCATCTCTTTATGGGAAACTCCCACTTTGCCATTGACCCTCCCGTGAATTCATATGCATGACACGGAAAAGCGAAATTTGGCATTTTCAGTTCCCGCGACAGGCAGTCTGCGCTTTTACCTTAGTGCGGCATGTTTGTACATACCCCGCCATGCTTTTACGCGCACGTTGCGAAACAAATACGCCTGAAGCGGGCACAAAAGCGTTAGTTAGGGCCCTGAGAGAGATGTTGAATAGCAGTATTGGTGTAATGTTTTTGGTGACAAGGGATATCAGTATTTTGTTTGCCTAGCTGAAGCACATAATGTAATGTGCCATAACTAAATTGTTAACAGGTGAAGCTCCTGGTCATACAGGACTTAAAGTAGGGTCATTCATTGCTTTACAGAAGCCAGTACCAGGACATTGTGGTACTTCTTCTTTTTTCAGTACCAGCACTAATGTGAATTAGTAGTGTGTATTTACATTTATTCATTTAGCAGACATTTCTATCCAAAGCGACTTACAAAAAAGAGCTTTGCAAAAAGTGCATATAGGTTAATGATCATAAATGATGAGAGTGCAAGTAGTTAAATCAGTTACAACTAACCAACAAGTGCAACAAATCCTTCAAATTACAATGTCTTCCTGGAGGAAATGCATCTGATCCAACAAATCTTTCTTAAGTACCGTTGTAGTGTAAAATGTTTATTTTGTGATGTTTGTGTATATATTATACATAATGTTTGGCATATTGCATGCCTGCAGTGCTTCTGAACAAAGCAGGCTTTTAAACAATGCAGAGGATTACAATAGTATTCTCAAGCTCTTTCACAGTGTATGCCAGTCCTTCATCTTGTCTAAACTTTAGATTTGGGATTGCAACATCCCATTCATTTAATAACAAACCAAGCTATTCCAAGTTATAAACGTAAAACTGAACAGCAAGTTTTGATTAATTTTGTGATGGCTGGAAGAAAAGCTAGTAAAATGACCTTTGTTTGATAGAGCAGTCTTGAGAAATTGAGAAATTGATGACAACCAACATTCTGATGTGCATTGTCTTCTCCGTTCGATTAGAATATGTAAAAAACATTTGAAGATGTTCCCATGCAGAGCTGTGAGCCAAGCTATGAAGGAGGCAGGACAGTGCCTCAGAGGCACTGAGCCATGACGAAGGCAGGGCAGTATGTCAGAGGCACTGAGCCATGACGTAGGCAGGGCAGTCAGTACGTTTCCATGATAGTATCAATTCGAATCTAGCTCTTTTCGGATAATGCTAATTTTTGGGGTAACTGCTATTATCCTAATATATATAGCAGTGAATTAAACGAATCATTGGCTGAAAGCATGTCATATCCCAGTACGATACGTGGCGCTGTTTTCATTACAACTAGTGGTGATACAGCCCTTTCCGCTTGACCTCTTCACCACTACCAACAACGACATTAACATTTCGAGAAAGACGGCGAACGGAGAGCAAGGTGAAGCTACGTCCCTCTACATTTCGTGCATGATGACAATGTGAGTACTGCAAACGGCGCTATTGGCTCGCGTTGTTTGTTTGTTTGTTTATGTCGGGCCGGCTCCAGGGAGCGACAACTTATCGTCTTTTGTAACTTCCAGGTCACGACCTGGGAGGGAGGGCGGCGGGATCTCAAGCATGCACAAAGATGCAGAGTCCAGTTCATAGTCCAATTCACCGTTTACAAGCATGCGATGTCCGAATTATCAACCGACTCGGATCGAGTTATCTCGGGGTATTAATCGGATCGTAGTCGGACCGCAATTATTCGAACAAAGGTGTTTAAAAGAAAGGGATCTATTTCAGTCCAAATAAGCCTGTAATTCGAATCCATGTAACCACGGTGTTTCAGAGCGTTTTGTGAAGAAATTAAAATAAGTCGCACCATAACAATTTTCACTTGCACAAATACTTCCAAATATATTTTGAGGTTGCACAGATACAATTTCTGGACCGTATGCAACCAAAAGGGTCGCAATTTTGAGCCCTGACTGTGGTTGTCTATGTATGTCTATTCAAGACTGTAGCTGTGTCTACTACCGCGCACTTGTGCACTTCACTCACAAAGCCAGCAGAATTCAGTGCACTGAAAGTACCCGGATGGCGCACTGCAAACGGTCCAAAAAAACAGTGTACAACGATGGACACTACTCGCCCTAAACAGACGCCATCTTGACTACGTAGCGGAAGAGGAGGAGCCCTTTCGGCAGCTTTTTCCACTTGGGGTGGAGAAGGGCGTTAATTTTGGCAAGTTTTGCGGGTGTCGCGGGCAGATTTGCGTCCGTCACTTCCGCCAAGTGTTTAGCACAAGTGTTCCATTTCAGACAGCACTTATCAGCGACGGAGTGCACTGAATATGTAAGTGCACTGTTTTGCAGTGCACTGTATTGCGGTAGCAGACACAGCCTGTGTTGTCGGAAACATGGCGTTTAAAAAGAGGCAGGATAATTTACATTTTATTTGGCTGTTGTGGTATTTTGGTGTGAGGTTCAGTAAAAAAAGTAGTCAGAGGGAATTGTGGGTAAATCTGAAGGGTGGATTTATTGGGCTCATCAAATTAATCTTATCTTTGGGTCGAGTCAAGGGGAAATATTTTAGGTGTGTGGGTTGGTATGATTGTGCTTGGGAGGAATGAACATGTGGTGGTATGGAGGGTTGTCAGTTGGAGGGGTCAGGAGGCTGTTAGTTGGGGGAGGCCAGGCTACGACGAAGGGCCCCCAGGCTAGCGTGACTTGAGACATTGTGCACTCCTTGGAGGGCCCATCATTGCTGCCCCATCTCCCTTGTCTCCCCCACCATCAGTGCTGCCCCATCTCTCCTGTCTCCCCCACCATCAGTGCTGCCCCATCTCTCCTGTCTCCCCCACCATCAGTGCTGCCCCGTCTCTCCCGTCTAGCAGATCCAGAATATGCATGTTTGAGCTGTTCTTCATGCAGAATCAATTGCTTGGCCTCTTACAGTTGCCATCTGTGTTATTTATATTATAAGCCTATAACAATACCACAGTTCAAATGTGCCTTTTTTGTCTTTCATTGAATCTGTAATAGTGCTGGTAGAATTTGGTTGTGAGGGCACAATAAGTTTTCATTAAACAAGGTTTTGTAACATGGACTGTCGGCAACAAGAGAAAAGGGCTCACGCACATGTCAGAGCCGGTTAGCGTCTGGGCTGGTGGTGACATTTTAGTTCCAATGCACAGGGCAAGCCAGCTCTGGACCAGAGGGACTGGAGTGCTGGCTGGTATCGCTCATGAGATGGATGCAAATACAACCTGTCTTTCAATAAAGCTTAGTAAAAGGCTTAGTGATTGTGTGTGTTCATGTTAAATAGCCTTTAGCCCGTGTTAATTTCAGTACAGTTTAATTTGTTTGTATGAATGTCACCACACTGTTTAAACCATCAGGTTTATCAAATCTACAACCTGGTCATGTTTCTGAGTTTGTAATTTATGTATATTTATTTTCTGAGCCTGTACAGATGGATTGTGGTCCAGTGGTTCTAAGACCAGTGGTTCTAAAGGCCTTGGTATACTCCAGTTTTGAATATGAATGTATGCGAAAGCTATGCATGTGGCCTTGTTCACATACTCCACTGCGTCAATACGGATGTTTAAAAGCTATGTCCACTAGGAGGCAAGTCTTCAACAAAACATTTTGTGACTCAATATGTTGATGACCGCTACTTAGTTTATACCACAGAAATAACCATGGTGACAGAGGAGGAGGTATTTTGGATATGTCTTTATTTATAATTACAAGCCAGCTCACATATTTGCTCTTAAAGATGTACCGCTGTTGTGTACTACTACTTCTTTGTTGTTTCCTGATTTTATCTCGCAGCACGTCAGAGGATCTTTGTTATACTGCCCCACTTTTTTGTTGTTATTGGACCTTGCGTATGCGTACGAATAAGGGCCAGGGAGACGTGCACAAAGTACCCACCAAACAAACAGGATACATGTGGCAGCCTTCCAGTGTATGCTTACACATACTTAGCGTGAAGTATATTTCGGTCTTAATACTGTTATATGGTGGATCTAACACTGTTATCCAGTGGGGAATCTGGTGGGGCATTGTGTCTGTGTCCTCTCTGGGGTCTGGAAGTGCTTATGGTTTTCTCGGACAGAAGAACAGTGCTGGGATGAGCTTGTTTTGAGACTTATTTTTCTTTTGGCAGAAGATATTCCTCAGTAAAACACGTATTAATCTGCGTATTACATATGTTTTGGCAGGCCGCAACATATATTTTTTATTTATTTGTAATTAAAGAATATCTGTTTAATCCTTCCCACTGAAACGAGTGCATAGCTTAGTCTAACTAGCTTACTTTTCCCTTGGTCTTCATGCTGTGTGAATGTTATCAAAGTATTGCTAACCTAAACATGTTCGTAAATAAATGTATTTCTATGAACCTCTTAACTTGCTTCACCTGTAGGAACATTGAAGATCTTTTGCCCACTCTGGTCTCCTACGATAGAGTGATCTGGGGCCCCTTGGAGTGTTATCACAGTTCTGCTCTGGGACGCTTTCCACACAGCTCTGGCAGGGTACAAGGCAGCCACCCAAATGGGTAGAAAGCAAATGTAACTCTCCTCTCCCCCTCCTAATTTTGGTGTCTGGTCCTCCTTAAATAATTTGTATTACATTCACTGTAAGGCATGCCTTGATCCACTCTTGGCCTGTACAACCAATTCAGCACAGGCCCAGTCTTTGTGCTACTGGATGAGTCATACTATCAAGCATTCACCTGTTGGGTTACCCTAACTCTTTCCCTCAGGCAGTCTAAGCATTAAACATATTCTTCTACATTTATGTATTCAATGAGCTGAGTAAACGCCTCCCAAATGCATGCGTGCCCTACACAGTGTTTACACCCCCTTCCCTGAAATGCAGTTCTCCTGGTGAGCATAGAGTACCTGTCATATCCTGTAACATGGCTTTCTGTGGATCTCTGTCTAGCTTCAGTAAAAGCCAAATCACCCCAGGGTAAGGCTATAGTTGGCACTACATTGTGTCTCTGGCACAGTTTTCAGGGCTGATAGAAGATGTTAGCCAAGGGATGAACACACACACAGAGCTGTTGGCTTGTGTGCGTATCATCACGTTATTGGGAGTTTGGTGGTACAGCAGCATATGTAAGCCTATCTGCAATGGAAAAAAGGCTAAGGCTATCAATATTGCAGGTCTCATAGCGTAGCTGTGAAAACATACTCTTCATGTTTCATGAGCACCACTATGCACCCTGACACCACTGCACAAGTGTGTGATCATGGATTCTCTGCCTGTACACAATGAATACACCTACTACTGTGAGACATGCTATTTAACCTTCCTTTAGACAGATACAGATGAGCGCCATAGACACCACAGCAATGCTATTTAATCCTTTCCTCAATGACACAGCCTAGACAGTTTGTAACCTAGTTGCTTCTTGCTACTCTATCTGGAGAAATATCACCCTATCCTATCTGTGAAAATACACTCAAGTCAATCAAAAGTTTACTTTTTTTAAATGAGACAATATCAGAGGGGCCTCTGATATTTCTTGTTACATCCACCCTGATCCTTTTATGTAGACGCTGGCCTTTCGATTTATTTGGGTAATACTGTTATCAATCAGGAATACAGGGCTTATTTAGGCTGCATTTGTATGTTTGTTGTTGTATGCAAACTCAAACCATACACTAGCTTTTGGAGAACCTTTTAGAGAAAAATGTGAATTTTTCTCATAAAGTACATTTATCATGTAATTCAATTTTTACTTCCGATGCCTCCCTTCCCTGACTGCAATAAAGGAGGATAACACATATTTAGATGATACGCATATTGAGATGGTAGGAGAAAGAGGTAGAGAAAGTAAAGGATTGAGAGGAGAAGGCAAAAGAGCAGGATGGTGATAGGGTGATTGTGTGGAGAGAACTTCTGATATCCAACAGGACAGCCTGCTCCAAACCTCTTGTCAGCGTTAATGCCAAGTGTGGGATGGTTTTATCCTCTAGCACGATGCTCCAGACCAGGTGGGTGTCATGACTCACTGCCACACTAGGAGAGGCTACAATTCTTCTCCCCACTCTCCCACCTTCTCCTGCTCCTCCCCCTCCTTCTATCCACACGCTCCAGAGCTCTGAATCAAGCCCTTGGTGATATAGCTAAATATAGAGGGGAGCAAATGAGATAAAGAGAAAATCTTTATTTTAGTGCTTGTGTGACTTCAACACTGCATAATGTACTCATCTGGACTCCTAGACATGTCAGTTAATGTTGAATCAAGTTGCAAGTCTGATTCTTGGTGACTTGAGTGCAGAGTTTCCATCTATGTCTAACACAAAATTGGTTTTGCACTCAGGCCGCTGTTGCAAAATATATGTAAAGAAAACTTTGTGTCTGTTAGAAATAGTGTTTGGAGAGGACAGAAAGTGGGGAGAGAGAGAGAAGGGAGGACATGCTGTAAAGGGCCTGGGGCCTCCACCCAGGGAGAAAGTGAGTCTAGGTGAATCCCAATCCCTCAAGTTGAGGTTACTTGTGGATCGTAACAATCTTTCAGCCCTGTGTTTGTTTTTTCAAATTCTGTTTTGTCTGTATATTTTATTAATTGAGACTTGTGAAGGAGTTCTTTTGATCCAGTTGAAGACACTGGCATGGATCCAGACTGCACGTTATGCAGTGTTGGGCTGCTTGTGGTGGTGGAAGGGAGGGTAGACTGAGGCATTCTTCACTGGGATGTGGTAGTAAACTTATGATGGTGAAGTTACAGTAAGTACTCCACTGGTGAAACAATACTGCTGTCTTCTGCAGTGTCAGCACTGTACTGTTTTCACGAGGGCATTCGTTCTATCACCGGAGTGTACTTTTAACCTTGCTGTGTGTGTGTGTGTTGCGTGTCCACATGATCTCCAAGTTACTCTTGTCAAGAACCTGTTTTTTTTGCTCTCTCTGCTTTCTGCAAGCAGATGCTATCCCAATGACCTCTGTAGACAAAGGGGCCGGCTGTAATTATGTGTACAACATCTGGATGCAGGGGAGTAAAGGAGGGAAGAGTCCTGGAGGGTAGCATCTGTAATTGAAACGTAAACAAGACATTGCGGATGGGGAGTGGGAAAAGGTGCTCAGTACTGCTGTGTTGATGAGAAAGGGGGGGCAGAGTGTCAGAAGGCCTGTTCCATTAGGCCGCTAAGCGGTTGGCTTACAGGTGCCCTGCACCTGCTGACGGCTCATCTCTGCGCTCTCTGTGGCCTTCATGTTTGTAACTTTGTAGTCAGTTCTTCCTTTTTTAGTACTGCTCTCTTTTGACCTGTCAACTGTCTCCTCTCATCTCTGACCTTGCTTTTTTAGTGTCTTCCTCTTTTCAAAGTCTTCTGACGCACAGTGCCCAAGAGTGTTAGGGCTGGTAAATTCAAGCCCTGTGTGTGTGAGTGAGATGAGGAGGGAGAGAGAGGGAGACTGGATGATTGTGTAATTCTAGTGTCTTTGTCCATGCATTCCTGAAGGAACCCATGTTAAAAAAAATATGCTAAGTATACTAAATCTTAGCATACTTGAGTATACTTTAAGACTGATTAATCATCAGTATACTTCAATTTATTGAATGATTAGTTCATTTGAAGTGTGCTATTTTGGAACAATTAACTTTGTACTTAATATATTTAAGTTGTAATTAAATTGTACTAAAGCACAATTTTAAAGTATATTAAGTGCACTTTTATGTGCTTAAGTGGAAAAACTTCAAGTATACTTAGTACACTTTAAGTATACGGGTATGTCCATATGCTTAATGTACTGTACTTGAAGTTGTTCCACTTTAGCACATAAAAGTACACTTGATACACTTTAAATTGTGCTTTAATACAATTTAATTACAACAAAAATATACCTTAGTACAAAATTAGTTGTTTAAAAAAGCACACTTCAAATTAACTCATCATTCATTAACTTGAAGTATATTGATGATTATTCAATCTTCAAATGCACTTCAGGATTTGAAGTAGTAGCATTTCTTTTACCTGGGCCCCCAAAGCGGGCACTTCGGCCGAATCCCAATACTCCCCCTTACCCCTAGCCCTTACATTTACATTTATTCATTTAGCAGACGCTTTTATCCAAAGCGACTTCCAAGAGAGAGCTTTACAAAGTGCATAGCTCACTGATAATAACAACAAGATAGCCCCAAAGCATTGCGGGCAGCCAAAACAAGCACACATTGTGAACAACCTAAAAATAAGTGCCAAAGGGAAAAACCATAAGAGCATGTAGTTAAGCAAGTTACAATTTAAACAATATGAATCTGTAAGTGCAAGTGTACCTGTAGAACAACAAGCAACAGTAAAATAAAATAAAAATATAAGAAAACTGAAACTGAGGGGTAAGGGCTACATATCCCTAAGAAATGGGACGCCTTAGTCTAAATTGGTACAGAATTCGCACTTCAAAGCAACCGTTACCATTGCGCACCCAACGATGAGTGAATTTTTTTTCACGATGAATATCCTAACATGCAAACGCACAATTTGTTTAGCGGACAGCTTGTATACCTATCTAACTAGAAAAGATTTCCAATCAGGGTGAATACTCAAATTATCTAAACTATATACCATAGCATTACACTTATCAAAACAAAACAAACACCACAATGAAACTCCAAACAATGCTTATTTAACTAAGTTAATTGTCCTTAACTTAGTAGCTTTTCAGTTTGCCGGAGGGCATTCTGGGTACCAAGAGCAGCACAAGTATATGCAATCTTACAGCATTGTGTAACACATTTCGGTTGTGCATAGTATATCCAGAAATAAAGCCAAGTCACTCATTTAGTGGCGGAATCCATTGTTATGTCTACAAATTATTTTAGTATAAGTTTAGCTAGCTTGCAAATCATGAGGACAAGGGTCCCTCGGGAGTTGCCGTAGGCTTGATGCAGAAACCATTACGTGAAATCAGTGAGGGCTGATCGACTGGCTATGTCAAGAAGAACAGTGGTAAAATACAAGTTTTAAAAAGAGACCGCGTCCGTGTCCCATTGTCCACACGATTATATACAATTATATCTAAAACAAACTTACAAAGAGCTCGGTTACACTATCAAAGTTGTAATGTTAGCGATGCTAGCATTAGCTTGCTAGCTAGCCTAAAACATTTCACTGGGTCTTGCAGCTGTTTGATTAACTGAAATTATTATGAAATGTTATGTTCTACTAGCCATTTACCTACTTTAGCAAGTCACTGTATTTCCAAGCCCTGATAGTGTAACTGAGACGACACAGAAAATAATTCCTCAAGTAATAAGCCCCCGTTCAAGTGTTGAGCATTAAATAGAGATCTTGAAAGAGGCCACATTTTTGTTCTAAAACCTGACTATAAGCCGCTTCAAAATAGAAGCCGCACAAGAAAACTGTAAACAAAATTAGGTACTTTACTACAGAACAGCAAATGTATACCTGTACACTGAAGGCTGAATTGATGAAGGGACTTCGAAAGTAACTTTTGTTATATCTAACATTTCAGCATGCCTGGAAGGACTATGCATTTAGCTATGACAGCATGTTGTTCTCATGAATAAGTCATTCTGAAGATACATTTGCATGGTTATGTACAAAAATCCCTAAAAACAGTGTAGGCCCTATTTACAAACGCCCTGTTCCTAATTCCCGAATGATCAATACTTCTGTAGCAGAGTAAGAATGCTCTCTGTGTGCAATCCTTGCTGCATAGCACATTTTCCATAGAAACTCAAGAAGTGGAGCGATCAATCATGCTACAAGTGCTGACCACTGAACTGCTCATTGTGGTCTAGTATAGGAGAGGCTGCCTCAGCAATGATTTTTCAAGGATCTCCACCTTTTTCAAGTTCAAGTTCAAGTCTTTTATTTGTCAGGTGCACAGAGCAACACAAGGTTAGACTGGGCACTGAAATTCTTAAGACAAGACAACGCAAGCACCTGGCAGAACATAACATATAAGTACACAGAACAAATTTACATCTATGCTGAGCTTAGATAAGTGAACTTCCTAAATATACAGATAGCAATAAATAAACGACTATACTAACCCTAACACTAAAACTTCCTAAATTACAGATAACAATAAATAGTACGCTATACTAACCCTAATACACAAAAAAAAAACTGTTACAACCCTATAACCTAATCTAACCTAAGTGGAGTACAGTGCAGTACTGCAAATTTGCAGATCAGTGACTATGTCAATGACCAAACAGGAGCCTGGTGGCGAGGTACAGTAGTGCAATGTTACTGAAAGAGCAACCAGTAGCTGAAAGTGACAGTGTATAAGTGACTAGTGTGCAGTAAAAATGTCCATATCAGTGTCCATTGAGAAGCCTGATGACCCTTGGGTAGAAACTGTTGTCCAGTCTGCGTGTGCGCGACCGGATGCTGCGGTAACGCCTGCCAGAAGGCAACGGGGTAAAGAGACTGAAGGATGGGTGGGAACAGTCTCTTAGAATCCTGCTGGCTTTCCTTAGGCAACGTGTGTGGTAGGTGTCCTGTAGGGCTGGGAGCTTCCTGCCGATGATGAACTCAGCAGAACGGACCACACTTCGTAGGGCCTTGCGGTCCCGGTCTGTGCAGCTCCCATACCACACTGTGATACAACCAGTCAGAATGCTTTCTATAGTGCATCTGTAAAAGTTAGTAAGGATGACCTGGGAACCTCCCCCTGTAGGATGCCATAAGGCAAGTCTAGACAGTGACACAGCCTGACCGCTAGGCTACACTAAGCTATGCTCCACCCTGCTCAGATGCGGGGCCTACACAGATCAATGGCAGTTAATGGCTACGCTGGGGACTCTGGGTGGTAAACAGCAAGGATGGTCTCTTTCCCTGGTTGTTAGTTTGGTACTAAGAACCAGCAAGCGTACAAACCGTTAGCCCATTGTAGACCAAATATGTTATTAATCAATGAGTCCTTCTCTGCTGTAAAGGACAAGCATAACCAAATCCACTGAAAGGATGAATTATGTGCTGAGAAGAACTTTATAATGTACCATATTTGACCTGAGATTCTTGTCAATTTCAAAGAGATCTATTGTTCAGTGGTGGAAAGAGTACTGAAAATGGGTACTTAAGTACAATTACTGTTACTTTGCTCAGATAATACTCAATTACAAGTAAAAGTACAGGTGGTTTAAAAAGTATGTACTTTTTAACTTTTAACTTTTCTCAAAAACCACTCAGTAGTACCGTATTTTTCGGAAATAAAACCGTTTATACCCCGATTTAACATTTTTCTTGTGCTGGTGCGGTTTATATTTCAAAGCGGCTTACAGCACGTTTTTATGACAAAACAATAGTAGAAACACTTTTTCCTCGAATGCTATTTAACCCGTTAAGGAGTAGCGACGCACATAAGTGATTGTTCAAACGCGGGTCTCACAGCTTAACGTTGCATTCATGCGATTTCGAACATTCCAACTGAATGTTTTCCGTGGACAAAAACTATGCCACAAATGCTTTAGCATGGCTTCAAAATGTACTAATGAGAAGGCTAACAAGTAACCCCAGCAGGTAGTAGCATTGCTACAAGTATTATGCTAACTAACTTATTCCGGAAGCTGACTAAAGATAGCTAGCTACCATTTCTGAAAAATAACTTACACTTTGGGGACTGTCGGAAATATTTTATTCCCGGTAAATAGAAAACATTCATTACGCATTTACTTACTTTCGTTTTCAAAGTGTGTTACACAACGGCATGCTGTAAAATCGCCTATACTCGTGCATTGCTTGGTATCATTGTTCCTGTATTAAGTGTAGCATATATTCCAGTGCAGTTTATACTCAGATTTACAAACACAAAGCTCCCATTTTGATGGGGTGCAATTTATAGAAAATGCTGTACACTGTTGGCTTCTTTTGATCTTGATAGGCTAAGCATTCTGTATCAACTGCGGTGTGAAGCATGTGTCCGTGCCATCCGACATGCACTCTAACAATCACTGTTGATAGACGGCCTTTTGTACAGCCCTATTTCTGATACCATGGCAGTAGAAATGTAGCCGTGGCGGGCCGCCACGACAAAATCAACATAGGGGAAACACTGGGCTAGGCTACTCAGTAACAAGGACTCGAAAAAACTACTTAATTACAGTCACGTGAGTAGTTGTAATTCATTACTTCCACCCTTGCAATTTTTTTTATTATATGTATTTCACAAAATAAAATTAATCAAAATCTACAGATTTCCTTGTAAAGAGGTCCAGTGTATACTACAAATGGGAGTGTTTGTGTTGCCGTGTGTGTGTGCGTGTTTCTCAGAGATGAGGTCTCCAGCCCATGAAAGGTCTGTTGGGGCGTCTGACCTGTTGGTAAAGCGATTGCTGAGGATCATGGGAAATGACAGTGTCCGGACGGTTGGCGTGAGACCTTGTCAGGTCGGCTGAGGCCTTCACTGAATACAGACCTGAGGCTGCATTATGGATAAGACTGCAGAGTACAGCCTCTACCCTACAGCACAAGGGTATTATACTATTACCACATATCACGGCTGTGGTCTGCTGGGAGCTTAAGCTCTCTCTTTTATAGCAGGTTTTAGCCGACTTGTCAGCTTTGTTCATAACTTTCTGTGTTTTTATGTAGCCCCTATTACTTGTAAATTAGAAGTTTTATTCCAATTACAAACATTCCAATTACAATTTTGGAAGTAAGAATTGCAGGGGCAAACTGACATGACAACACTCTTGTTTAGGTTTTGCAGCGACTCTCCACCAACTATGTTGATTCACAGCTATATTTCTTTTGTATTTTTATATAAAAATAAATTGTTATGACTGGAAACATGTTATGACTGTCAGGCCAAAATAAGCTGGTTCTTTCTTCTCCAGCAGTTACAAAGTGACCGAAATTGCGGATGATAGAAAATAAATAAGGGTGAATTTAGATGATGGGGATAATTTATCTGACTTGTGTGTAGCCTGAAACTAGGCTTAAACCATTCTGAGCTGGAGAGATACATGCCTTTATGCATGCTTGTTCCTCAAAGGTACTCTATGTATTTGTCCCACCCATGTGACCTCTTCAGCTTCTTTCTGACAATTCCCAGACCAACTTACATCTCTTTGTAGAGGAGGGAAAAAGCTCAACAACACGTCAAAAGAATCTGATGTGTCTGCTGGAATTTGACAAGTCTCTTAGGATCTGGAGGGTCAGGATTAGCAACACCAGAGGACACTAACAGAAGAGGGTGCCATTATTCACACTCTAGTAGTTGTTTCAGGATTTATGCTCTCTGGCCACAAGATAGGACTTGTAGAAGGATGGTCGTTACGCAAACCCTGGAATTTAAAATTTAAGATGTTTTTGAATCCACTAATCTGTTTGCTTGGTGTGGGAATCAAAGTAAAGTTATTTATTTTTGGTGTAAAATATGGTTTTAGGGTTTTTTCAGTTTCAAGCATTCCAAATTTGTAAACAAGATATGGTCCGAAATTTTCCAAAACATCTTGTGCTTGTTAGAGCTTTGAAAAATATGAGATGAATCGAGAAATCATCTTTGAGAGCCTGTCACAGCTTCATGTTGTCAATATAATATTGATGAAGAACCTAAGTAGACTTGCTGCCATGAGCCTTATCATAGCGGAAGAAGGGCGTGACTGCTTTGTTCTCTACCACCCATAGAATAGTTCCTAGCTATTCTCTTTACACAATAAGGATTATTTTCAGCCCTCAAAACACAACATTTGAGGTCACTACTAGCAAAATGATGAGCTGTTCTTGTATGTCCCTTGCCAGGGTTGGCATGAGAATGCAATGCAGATAGTCTGAAGTTACCTTCTCCCTCTGCTTACACCCTTGGCTCATAGATACTAGTTCTTAGCCATAAAATAAGCTGGAAAAAAGCCACAAATGCCTTCAGATTTTATGTTGTGGCCAAACAAGCAAGACCCTGTTAGGCTTTATTCAGATCTCCTGCTGCCTCCCTGATATTTGGCCACTTTGGGAACCTCACACATATTCAAGTGTCCTCACTCGTCCCCTAACCTCTCTTAGCCACCCAATGCCTGGCAGTGCCGTCCAGGTTGGCCATCCTTTATGCTCCACTGAGGCCCTCTGACATTTGGTGCATTATCCCCCTCCCCCACCATCCCCTGTTGGTTGTGAATCCCAGTCCCAGGATAATCAAAGTGATGAATCCCATCATTCTTTTGGGGTTTACTGGCTGACTGAAGAAGGCATGTCTAAATTCTGTTTACAAGTCTATCTTGACATTATTTCAACTCCAGTGAGCTGACGTTATATCATCCATTTGACCTTGGATGAATCCTGAGATGAAGGGGTGATGTCAGGTTGGTACATAAATCAGCCCTCCAGTGTGTCCTAGTTATCCTGATTGCTGTGACATGTGTAGAAATGTGAAAAAGTCAGCAATCAGATGGACATGATACTTTTCTCTCAACTGCTCAAATCATACATACAAACCCCCGTAACTGCTGGAATCATGCATTTACTCCCATAACTCCACAATTGTTTCAAGTAGATGGAAACAGTACAAAACATCACTGATGGTTTACTGGGGGAGAATATTACCAATCCGTTTAAATTTGGGATCAGCGAAGTTTTAAGGGTTTTAGTAGAAACATTTGCAGGCACATGTTGTTTGTAGCATTTTTCTAGCTCAGATTTGCTTGATAGCTACTGCCAATAGATTTGTAAAAAAAAAAAAAAAAAGACGAATGTTTTCCTTTATAAGATGAGTGAGAAACCAGCAATGGGGAAAAAGCAACAGAATATAATCAGCTTGTGGGTACAGTATTTGATCCTGTTTGCACCAGGCAGTCAAGTGGAGTGGAAGTTTTTGCTCCACCATACCTTGTAGCTGGGTTGATTGCATCTTTCTCTGATGTGACTTTGAAAACCTTTTTTTTTTTTTTTTCAACCTATTTTTTCTACATATTTTTTCAACCTTTCAAAACAATACAAACTTTCTTTTTCTAAACGTTTAGAATTTTTGGTTTCAGCCTTTAAAAACGTTGTTTGGTATTGAATATTATAATTTTGAGCCAGTTGTCAAAATTTTAGGCCTAATACACCATACAGCACTTGCATGTACATTTTCAATGTGCAGGCAGTTTTGACATCAGTAAACTACGGTGGCCGTGAAGTGCAAATGACTCCCCCTAATATGAGTACATCCCCCAAATGAAAACACTCCCCCCCAATACGAGTCAACTCCCCCCAAATCGGATGACTTGTTCACCTCCCCCCAATACAAAAACACGCTCCCCCAAATGGAAAACGACATAACATTAACTCAAAAACACATTACATTAACTCTGAACGGAAAGGGTAGGTACTACACTTTAGCGCTGATTGGATGTAGTAGGCTAACTAACAAGAAATATGAAATTGATCGACAGAAGTACAAAATGCCATAGCCTGGCAGAGTTACGTGCACCAGAACATTTGTTTGGCTATCGAAGAATGTAGCAAATAGTAGGCTACTTAGGCAAAAGTATTTAGTGTAAATGTAAAAATCGATAGCCAAACAACTATCCTGGTCCACGTTACTCTGTCATTGTGGCATTTTGTTCGTCTGTAGTGGACTAGTTTTTCTTCTGTAAAGTCCTGCTTCCTTCAACTGCGTTTTTAGCGTGCGCATGGGCTACTTATATTGTGAAACGTTAACAGCATATCTGAGATTATTTCATAGGAATGACCCTGATTAAAATAAAGAGAAGTGTCATGACTCTGAATTGTAAACATTAATGTTTCCTCTGTCCTTCCAACCAAAACGATCAAGTTCATGATAATGACAGAGTTATGTGGACTAGTTGTTTGGCTATCGAAGTTTACGTTTAACACGCAATTTATGCTTTTGCATACGTAACCTATGCTACATCATTTACATTTAGTCATTTAGCAGACACTCTTATCCAGAGCGACTTACAGTAAGTACAGGGACATTCCCCCCGAGGCAAGTAGGGTGAAGTGCCTTGCCCAAGGACACAACGTCATTTGGCACAGTGGGGAATCGATCCAGTAACCTTCTGATTACTAGCCCGACTCCCTCACCACTCAGTCATCTGACTCCTACATGCTTCGATACCCAAATAAATGTCCTGGTGCATGTAACTCTGTCAGGCTATTGCATTTTGTACTTCTGTCGATCAATTTCTTATTTCTTGTTAGTTAGCCTACTGCATCCAATCAGCGCTAAAGTGTCGACCTACCCTTTCCGTTCAGAGTTAATGTAATGTGTTTTTGAGTTAATGTAATGTCGTTTTCCATTTGGGGGGAGGTGAACAAGTCATCCGATTTGGGGGGGAGTGTTTTCATTTGGGGGGATGTACTCATATTAGGGGGTGTCATTTGCACTTCAGGGCCACCGTAGTAAACACATTAATTTATGTAACAAAATTCACTGATCTATTCTGAAAGTATATCCACTTTATACTGTCGTTCTGTTAGCTATCCACCTCTGTCAGCTACCCCTTTGAAAGTAGCTGATTATCTGTTGTAAAAGCGAATTCACTTTTAAATAATGAAACAGAATTTCCCTATTTTCTTTACTACTAATTGCAATGCCTTTATTAATCGCATTAGTTCATTAACGGAATAAAAAAATCACTTAGGTTATCATACAGCCTCCGTTACAGCCTCCTAGTGCACGCTCTAGTGAAGCGTGATGGATGACCACAGGGCCAATCAGAGTGAAGGGGCTGAAACGAGTTCCCATGATGGTGGGCTTCCCTTAGGTGGTTAGCTGGCTGAATATCTCTTTCTGTTTCTTTCTGTGTCTTTATTTTTTCTCTCTCTGTCTCTTTTTTCTCTCTCTATCTTTAGCTCTCTTTGTCCATCTGTCTCTGTCTCTCTCTTTTTCACTCTGTATGTCTCTATTCCTCTCTGTCTCTTTCTCTCTCCATCTCTGTCTTATACTCTCTCTCATTCTCTTTTTCTGTCTGTCTCAATGCCTGTTTCTCTCGGGCTTTCACACTCGCACCAACTCACTTTCTCACACACACGCTTGCTTACAGACTCGCACAGAGAGGGACCCCTACTGGTCACGCAAAATTCCATTAGCTGCAATGTGTTGTTTTTAGAGAAATTGCCTAGGGTGAGTGTGTGTGCGTGTCATGTTGCTGATGCCTCTGTTGGCAGGGATAGAGCCTATGCTGCCTCCCCTTCACCTCCATTACAGTAATGAACCTTTACTGCAGAGGAGGCAGAACTCCTTATACTCAGCTAACAACACAGCCTTCTAAAGTGAGAGCTGCTGTGCCACAGGGAGCCAGGCTGCAGGATACCTGCTGACAGACAGGCTGTTCCTGCAGGCACTGATACTGTACATTCAGACAGACAACTATACAATGCAGGGAGGGACAGAAAGACACCTGTGTGTGTGTGTGTGTGTGTGTGTCCGTGTGTGTGCATGTTAAAATGGGCCCAGTCATGAGCCCTATTTTGGTCATGACAAATGGAAGGTAAAAGTAGCAATGCTATTCCTCAGCACAATGCTTCTCCTTATTATAATTTGTTTTCATATTTTCCCAAGCTCCAGGTAATATCTCAGATGAATTAATATTCACATTAAGATGTCTTCTAGGATGCAAAGTAGCCATACTTCATTCTTGACAGAGCAAGTGATTGTTTTTCGTTTGCAAGCAGTGTGCTGCTGCCAGTCTAAACTTGGGCTTCTGTTCAAGGACTTGAAACTTTCACAAGTACGTATTTGTGTTTTTATTCAGACAGGTGGGTTCATTTTGCTGACACCTATCTGCCATGTTATTGGGTTCAGTGGAAAAGAAGATACTTCCTCAGAGCATCCGGTCCTCCACCAGCCTCTTTAGATCCTGCCTGAAGATCAGGAAGTTGTCTGCTCCATTTTCCCTTCAAGGCATTGTCATAGCATTCGACCTGACAGGAAAAGTATGTTATGTGTATTCAGGTGGTGCGGGTAGTTCTTGTCATGCCAGTGTAGACCTTTGTCATTACGTCTTTTTTTATTCTGCTTTTGTTTCTACTGTACAGCATTGTGGTTGACACATTGTTTTTAAATGAGCTATATAAAACATATTATTGATGGATAGTCTTAGGGCAACAAGGCTAAACCTAACAAACAGGATCAACTGGGACCTCTTGTGTTTGCCATTGCTGAAATGTGCTCTTTGGTTGAAAAAGCATGTACAACTAGAGAAGGTACAATTTCTGGGGAAATTGTAGGGTGTAACTGATATTTTATATAAAAATACGTACTTATTATTTATGAAGATTGTTGCTGCTCATTTTCAATTAAATATACAAAAAGTGAAGTGTTGAATGAAACGGTTGTCTTTTCATTTCTCCTGCAAGAGGGAATAGTGTAAGCTATAGCAGCCTCAGTTGAAAAGTTGGATCAAACGAAGATATTGGCCAATCCGGTGTAAAAATGGTCCTAACCTCTATGACTTAAACGTCACCTTAAGTTTTTCCCTTCTAGTGATATTTTTAAGCATTTTAAAATATCACTAGCCCTCTCCTGTTCTCCTTGTTCACACATGACTGTGCGGCAACGCACAGTTCCACCCGCCCAGTTTGCTGACGACACAACCATTGTGGGCCTCATCTCTGAAAGTAACGGGTCAGCCTACAGAGAGGAGTTTGATACCCTGACATCATGGTGCCAGGTCAATAACCTCTCTCTCAATGTGAGCAAGACTAAGGAGATGATTTTGGACTATAGGAGGTGGCAGGAGTAGGAGCATGCACCCCTACACATCAACAGATCCAAAGTGGAAAAGGTCAGCTACTTGAGGTTCTTTGGGGTGAACGTCAGCAACGACCTAACCTGGTCTGCTCACACGGACAAGGTGGTTAAAGCTGCCCGGAAACACCTCTTCTTCCTGAGGAGACTGAACTAGTTCAGCATGGACTCAAATCATCCTCACAAATTTCTACAGATGCACCACAGAGAACATAGTAACTGGTTGCATTACAGTGTGGTATGGGAGCTGCACAGACAGGGACCGCAAGGTCCTACGTAGTGTGGTCAGGTCTGCTGAGTTCATCGGCAGGAAGCTCACAACCCTACAGGACACCTACCACACACGATGCCTCAGGAAAGTTGGCAGGATTCTAAGAGACTGTTACCACCCATCCTTCAGTCTCTTTATCCCGTTACCTTCTGGCAGGTGATGCCGAGCATTCGGTCTTGCACACGTAGACTGGAGAATAGTTTCTTCCCAAGGGCCATCAGGCTTCTGAATGGACACTGATACACTCTCGCCACTTTCTAACTAGCCACTTTACACACTTTTAGCTACTGGTAGCATTATTGCACTAATTGCTCCCCACTTGTCTTTGGGGTTAGTATAGGTCTCCCTCCCTTCCACACCTCTCCCTTACTCCTCTCTCTCTTTCCTCTCCGTCTCTCTGCCAGATGGGAAGAAGCTTGTGGTTATGAGCTGAAATCAGATGAAACTGTATGTTTTCATTTTATATGAATGTGTAGAAATAGGTTCATATCAAGAGAGGGGTTTATTGTGTGTTTAAAGGTACAAAACCTACCTGTACACACACACACTCTAAATCGGATCATATTGCTGCTCCGCACTGTTGTTTGTTTGTTTGTAATAAGCTATTTTATGCTCTCAAGCCACCCCCCCTCCCCTCTCCTAACCAGGAGAATGTAGCTGTGATTTTATCATCTCCTCCCAATCTGATTACACGTTGGAGGTGGTATAATTACAGCTTTAGCTGATTAATGGGCAAGCTATAATTAGGGTTGGGGATATGGAGCGAGGGGAAGGCTGAACAAGAAAGGAGAAGGTGTGACTGTGTTGAGAAGTTGGGGGTTCTGTGTGAGAGAGGCGGGAAGGAAAGGCTTGCTTGTTATTGAGGTTAAGATTAGAGTGCGACTTCATTTAAATGCTGGAAGCAACAGAGTTAAGAATGAGAGACAGAGATGGAGACTAAACAAGCAGGGTTAGTGGATGGGGTGTAGTAATCTTGGGTGGGGTGTAACATTGGGGTTAGGGTGTAACTGTGGAGACGGGTTTGAAACACCAGTAACTGAAATAACAATATTGTCATTCAGCTGTTTTCTAAATATAGCTTCTGACCAGCCTGGCTCTGGCTCTAGGTTTTATTACACTGACAGTGTCACGCTTGGTGTATTACTTTTTACAAGAATAGAGGCTGTGAAGCAGAACAGTTCTGAACAGTGTGGTTTGAAATACACATTGCATGGCCTGGATAATTTAATAGTCCTTATGCCTGGGACACACTGGCTGGGAAGCACTCGGAAGTGCCACGATCAGCTACGAATGGCACAAAGCTGTTCACACTACACTCGCATTTCTACCCGCCGGTCACCAAGCCTTTCACCAAGCCTTTCACCTTCTCTGAGCTTTCCTTTTCCACATTGAAAGCTGGCATAAACATCGCATAGGTTTCATTTAGGCAAATTGCTGCTCCAACAGCCATCTCAACAGCATCCCAATGTATTGTGGCAACATTTGTTTTTTTTGCCGTAGGCTAGTCTTTGTAAAATAGGCTACGTGTTGAGGGTCATACAACTCCATGTAGGCCGTTGCTACTCAACTTCGATGATTAACTTTGCATCGTCAATCTTCCAAAATGTCCCTATTGGTTTGTGATGTAAGGTTTTAGTGTCTCTTCTGCTTGTGTATGCCAACTCGTCTATCACGCTCTTAAACACACTGTCAAGAAACCATTGACTAATATGTTGGCTTGACAGTCAAAGCAATCATCAATCAGGGTTTAAATAAATTAATAATTAAGTTTACAATTTGAGAATTGATTGGATAACGTTTTTATCAGGGTAAACACATGGTTGGCTGTTTGTTACCAGCGTAGTGAAGTTGGGTGTTAATTAATAGGCTAGGCTGTAGCCTACAACTAACGTAATAACAATCTTAAAAACATGTTTGTATATCCAAATATATCATATGACATGGTGTATTTTATCATCCCGCAACCGAATTCGCAAGCGGCTCATGTAAAATTTGACCAGCTGTCGAAACAATCGCTGAGGAGCGCGAGCCGATCGTGGCGCTTGGCAGCGCTTCACAGCCTGTGTGGCCAGTCCAATTTGATCAAACGGGTGCCGAAAGGAAAAGCCGGTGCTTCGCACCTAATCACGGTGTTTCGCAGCCAGTGTGTCTAAGGCGTTACTGACTGTCCCTAAATGATTAGGTGAAAACCGTGTCTGTGCATTTTACTGTTGGGGTTCATCTTCTCCCTATACCACCTTCCTGATTGGCAGCTGGCCTCCTGGTCTCTCCTCCCCCCTCTTTTGAGTTACGGATTGGAAGTTGACCCTGGAAGGGTTTGGGTTTTGACCTCCTTTGTTGTGGGTGATCATTTCCACAGCCAGTGAGCCAACAAACCATTACTGATATCGACAGTATGCAGACATGTGTGTGTGTCCATTTGAGTGCATACACTACAGTTCTAGGTGTCCTGTGGAGGGGCTTAGGGAGGGCGGGGAGAGGCCTCAGATAGACGACTGACTAAGCAGAGAGAAGCAAGCGGATTGAGAGGGGAAGATGAAGAGGACGAGTTAAAGGGTGGTCTGTACTAGAAGGTCCGGAGCAAATGGAGTGTTCCATCAGCATCAGCGTGTTGTGTTCTGTGTGGTAGATAAACAAGCACACGTGTGCTCTCGAGGTATCTGATCCACAACTCCACACAGGCCTCTTTACCAGCTTCCTGAAGCAGTATTTAGGTCTGCACTTGCCACCTCAATTCTAGCTTAAATACCCTGCGTTACCAGACCAGAGCCCTACACTACGAAGCCGAATTTAGGGTTAGTGAGGTAACTTAACTCTGGATTTTCAGTGTCACAACGGTGGTTCACTTCTTACCAGGATAGATCACCATAGTAACTCATGCTGCACACATAACCTGCTCCATAGCAGGTTATCTTTGAGATAACAGATCAACACGTATAAAAGCACTGCCTACTGACCAACAAAAATCGTCTTGAAGTTTTTAGAGACCGTTAAAACCCTTTGGCTTTCAATGGCGACTTTTGGACAAAAGATATTGATTTTCAGATTCTCTCTGCACTTCTAGAGCCCAATGTTGGGAATGCGACACAAAGAAGTTGTGCGCTCACAGTCCCACAGACTATGTTGAGATATTGAGAAGGCCATTAACTTACGGATTCACAGTCTGCAATTTTCTCCCAATATTTCTTTCTGTTTTTTGGAAGTGGCAACAGTGTTGCTGCTCTCTTGAATTATGCTCTTAAACTCTTGTATCTCGGGCATGTTGAACTTGCTTCATAGTACAGGGCCCAAGTTGAAGTCCATGCTCAGCCGGAGCTCAGCCGGGGCAGTGCATCCAATCTGTCTGTGCAAGACCCCGAACACTGTGAAGTTAATAATCATCAAAGCCAGCCCTTCAAAAACCTTTCCAGCAGTTTCCAACCTGGCATGTTGGCAAACCCTTTAGTATGATTCTCCTGTAGTTTAACTGTAATCCAACTCCCAGCTGCCCCTTTCTACTGGGGTTCTTGTCCATGGTGTGCTGAGGGCTGCTACAGTCTTCTGTACAATACATGCTTGGTAATCATCAGTCTTGTTATAGTGTACAGGAGTGTTCCTATGAATGCAACACTTCAAATGGAGAACAGTATTCCTTTCTTCCATTTGTCACTTGCTTTTTTCCATGAGCCTATCAGATCATGAGAGAAAGCCAAAATATCACAGATTGTTCTCCACAGGTGACGGTCAGACACACAGGCTGTCCTGGCTTATGGAAGCTCCCCAACAATTCTCTTGCAGCACATCCAGTCACGCTGTGGTATATCTTAGTCAGCATGCGTGTGGGTGTGCCATACCATTAATGTTGGGGATGGAAAAGAAACCTGTGTGTGGTCTTGTTTGATTATGTCTAGCTAAGTGGTGAGTGTTTAAATAGTTTGCGTCATGGCAGAATGTCCCATGGAAGAATCCATATTCTCCCAGAGAACTGAGTGCAATTGTCCAGTCTAACCCTAACACTGCATTAGATAATTGAGTAACCCAACACACTAACCAGGGCCAAAGACCATGCCTGTTTTTTAAGGGAGGGTGCATTGTGCATTTGGGACCAATATGATAACATTTCTCTTCCCAAATGCTCATTTTTGAATCAGTGATACCCAGAGATAGACCCTTGTGCAAAACAGTATGCTGGTTGAATTGTTGAAGATTTTGTTTTAAATCACACAGGAATTGACCACTCTGGAGAATAAACTGGTATTGGCTTTTGAAGCAAATACATTCCAAAGTTGTATTGTTAAAGCATTGACACCAGAAGAACACAACAGTCCTAGTCAAAGCTCATTGTCAACTTAATAATCCAGTGGTATATAAAAGTATGAATTTGTTGAAACAAAGAAATATATCACTTGATTTAGGAATACAAATGTGTGTATGCTGATAGGAAACAATAGAGATTGTAGATAGTAAAATGCACATTTGGGGGTTGATAATTTAACATTGTTTGCAAATGTTCAAAGCCCATTTGTCTCTGTCTCTCCTGAGTCTTATTCTGTTTGTAAATGCTTCTTACTTTTGTGGCTGAGCACATGAACCACAGTCTGCTAAGGTAGAGCTCTAAAAAGCACAGCAGACTAACAATTTGTAAAAAAATATGTCTTGTAAACATTACCTCATTGTCTGTTCACTTTAACGAGCCGACACAGATGCCTATTGTGTTTGTCTAATTTCATTATTTTTCTCTCCTATAAGTCTCACGGCTTAAGATGTAATGACAGTAGTGGGATGTTTATGTGGTTTAGGGTTAGGGTTAGTAGGGTTAGGGTTGCGGTTAGGGTAGCACAGTATTTTATGGGCTTGCTCATGCACAAAATACAGCTGAAGGCTTGCGCGATACATTTCATGAAGCTTAAAGGCTATATGGCAGGTTAACCACCACTGTCGATTAATGGGTACATAAAGCACTCAAGATATGTATCTTGAGTGATATGATTGAAATCTCAAAATGGTGTCTCAAAATTGTGTTGAAGACCAGTTTTTGTCATTTTTTGTGTTAACATTAGCATATTAGCGTTGGGGAGTCGTGGAGCAGAGTAGCCTCAGTCTAGTACTAGAACTATGGTGACTGACCGGGATGAAGAAGAGGCGGCAAGAACCACTAATGTAGATGATGGCCCGCAGCCGGCCGTCAAAGCCAAATAAATGATTGATATATCATTTATTAAATGATTCATTTATTAAACGGTTCATTGTGCCGAGGAAAATGAGTGGAGAGTTGGACAGTCCTCCTGGTTGCTATCATTTAGCAACGCAGCAACAACCTCTGGAGCTCGTCTACGAACAGCAGTGCACATGTAAAATTTATTTTTACTGTCAGTGAATAGCACCAAGTGGAAGTCAATGTTCTCTTTACATCTAGTGATCATTCATGCCTGACATTACTTTTTGAGGCACTACACTAGCCTACATTTATGTTTCACTTTTCCATGCACAAAAGTCATGTCCGGTTAAACATTGTGCCTTTGACCAACGAAGATGAGCTGTAATATTATACAAATGATAACAATTGAGGTGTTATAAAAAACTGTATTTGTTACATTAAACATGTACACAATTTCTGCAGAATGAAACACTTTCTGTTATGTACTATATTGCAGCTTCGTCCCAATATCTCTACAGACCGTGCAGCTAATTTGACTTGAACGGGGGCTTATTACTTGAAAGAGGAATTATTTACTGAGTCTTCTCAGTTACATTATCAGGGCTTGGAAATACTGTGACTTGCTATAGTAATCAAATGGCTAGTAGTAGAACATAACATCGCTAACGACATTGGCTAACTCAACTTCGGTAGGCTATCCTCAGTATTTGCAAGCTGGCCAGTGCAGGTAACATGCCATTTTATTTTGTTTGAGTTTAAACTTGTCCAGTGGGGCAAGTACATTCTCTTCCACTTGCCCTACAAATCCACTTGTCCCGGACAATCATGTTGTTGTTGTTCAGATAGACTACAGTACCGTAAACGTGGCTCAATCTAGATCTAGAAGACATCATGCTAGCTATGGGCTAGCTATGGGCTAACTTGCCAGTCCCACCTGTAAAATCCCCCCAAGATCATCCCAAATTAAATATTTTCCCCAACAATGTAAAAACATTTCCAATTAGATGTCCCACGTTTTGATGGTACTAGCAGAGCCCATATTACACATTCTCTGGTACTAGCCTAGCGTTTTTTCTAATCGATTTCAATGGTCTCAAAGCAGACTTTTGTCTGTTGTCTCCCCAACGTGACGTCATGCAATGTATTGTGGGGGAAAGAAAAATCATTGCAAAAAGTTGCTACTTTTTCGTATTATATTGCGTTTTGTGACACCCAACAACATCAAATACAATGGATAACAGTTTAAATGTTTACCAACAAGCAAATGGCGCAAATTCGTTGGAAAAAATGTACCTGCCATATGGACTTTAACATTCCTAACCTGCATCTGAAACCATAGTTTCACCCAGGCTTCTGAGTTTTGGGGGAAATAATTCAACATGGATCCTTTACTGTGTTTATGAATACTAGTGCATTGCACTAATATTCATAAACACAATGCCCTGAGGAACTTTATTGATCTCCCAAACAGGGTGGGTGTCGGAGTGTGTCCTGCTGTGTGGAGGGCACCATACTGGAGTGGGCCCTGGCTCCATCGTTTAGTAACATACTGGAGTGGCCCCTTGCTCCATCGCTTAGTAACATACTGGAGTGGCCCCTTGCTCCATCGCTTAGTACCATACTGGAGTGGGCCCTGGCTCCATAGCTTAGTAACATACTGGAGTGGCCCCTTGCTCCATCGCTTAGTAACATACTGGAGTGGCCCCTTGCTCCATCGCTTAGTAACATACTGGAGTGGCCCCTTGCTCCATCGCTTAGTACCATACTGGAGTGGGCCCTGGCTCCATAGCTTAGTAACATACTGGAGTGGGCCCTGGCTCCATAGCTTAGTAACATACTGGAGTGGCCCCTTGCTCCATCGCTTAGTAACATACTGGAGTGGCCCCTTGCTCCATCGCTTAGTAACATACTGGAGTGGCCCCTTGCTCCATCGCTTAGTACCATACTGGAGTGGGCCCTGGCTCCATAGCTTAGTAACATACTGGAGTGGCCCCTGGCTCCATCGCTTAGTAGCATACTGGAGTGGCCCCTTGCTCCACCGCTTAGTAACATACTGGAGTGGCCCCTTGCTCCACCGCTTAGTAACATACTGGAGTGGGCCCTGGCTCCACAGCTTAGTAACATACTGGAGTGGGCCCTGGCTCCATAGCTTAGTAACATACTGGAGTGGCCCCTTGCGCCATCGCTTAGTACCATACTGGAGTGGGCCCTGGCTCCATAGCTTAGTAACATACTGGAGTGGCCCCTTGCTCCATCGCTTAGTACCATACTGGAGTGGGCCCTGGCTCCATAGCTTAGTAACATACTGGAGTGGCCCCTTGCTCCATCGCTTAGTAACATACTGGAGTGGGCCCTGGCTCCATCGCTTAGTGCAGCTCGACATGGTGGCAAATGCATTTTATATTCATTTTTCGCAAACCGCTCATCCAAACAACTTTACACTAATTTTCGTCTCATCCCGAGTTGTAACTAATGTCAAGCCACACACACACACAGGTTCCTGCCATTATAGTTAGATGAATAAGCTTGCCACTATTCCATTTTACACAAGCTCCTTGTATTGCTAGGCTCAATCCTTATGAATCAGTTATGAGTGGAGAAATCGATTACACAAAGTCTGTTCTGTAATCACATTTACGTCTCTATGTTGGCAACCTTTACTAAATAGTTAAAGAGCTACGACCACAACACAGCAGCACTTGTGTTAATGTGTCTAAGCATTCCTGTATGTGTGGACAGCATGACTGCTGGTACTGTACAGCCTTCTGAAGTATATCTTAATACAGCAGACAATATACAGTACTGTGCAAAAGGCACCCAAGATGCACAAATATTGTCTTAAATATTATTAGTTTTGTCCCATGTATTTGTGCTGCAGTATAAAAGTGAACATTTTTGTTTCGTTTTTTCATTTAATTTTGTCTTTTGCATAACTGTTTTGTGCCTGAGTCCTGAGACTTTTGCACAGTACTGTATCAAATAGATACATAAAAGCATTTTGCCTTAAAATGACATGTCATAATGAAGGCCCCTTGCACACTGAGTGCAACATTTTTGTATGCGTTTTTTCACAATCGTCAGCCGCAACATTCGATGGCTCTGAATTGCCAAAAAAACTATCAAACTGCTGGCCTTAAAGCAGGGTCCTGATTTAAGGCCATTGCACACTGAGTCCAAAATTCGCACGTAAAAAAAAAAAAATCGACCTCATGCATTGTACCTGCAGAATGGATGTGAATAAAACTCAAAATATACAATCAATAAAAAACAAACGATCTCCACACTAGCGTTTTCATATCGTTTTCCAAATGCTTGCCGTCCACACTAAAGCAGGTACATGACAATCGTTGTCATGGTTACGCCACTCCTGCCCCTCCCTCCCACCACGGTGCCCTGTTTACATACTCCTCTGGCAATGCTATTTGGTGTTTTAAAATAGTCCCACCAGCTAGCTGTTCAGCCAGGTCTCACCCAGAATCGCCGTTCTATGTTTGGTTAAAACCGTCTTCTCTGCCTTGTCCCCCTATCGTTCAAATCTAGACAACATATCTAGGGAAGTGTAACATGTATAGAGTCAATGCAAATCATCTGGTTTTCCACAGTAGAATAATGCACTGTAGGAAAGCTATGTAACAGCTGTTTTAGTTATTGAACTGTGCTATCAGGGGTCAATACACAGTTTAGGCAGTAATCTAAATTCAATATCACATAGTACATTCTTATTTTTATTTTCTTATTTCACTTTTGCTTTTAACGGACGGTTTGCCTCTACCCATTTCTGGATCTGCTGATATTCAACATGCATTGTGTGTCAGAGTTAACAACCCCAGCCTCTCTCCTCTATTTGAATAGAGAGAGCTCCCTGTTGCTTCACAGTGTGATGCTTTCAACAATGGTCAAGAATAAACTGGCACCTGCAGAACCTTTGGCTGTTTATCAATCCGGAGAACGCAAGTACATTCTTTTGAAGAACGTTCTTTCAAGCGTCCTTGCGAGAATGGTCTTGCAAGGACGCAAGGACAGAGAATGAATTGAGATGGTTAGGGTTTTCCTGGACTCGCAGCATTATGATAACACTGACTAACTACAAAAACTAGATAAAGCTAAAAAATGGTCCCTCTACCTGTAAATTTACATTTTCTGTAGCCCTTGCTAACTTACAGTACCTAATGTTGACTAGTGTCTGCACTGAGATGCTAGCTAGGTTATCGAAATGTCTGAGCAAATTTACAAATTAGCCGTTTCATCAATAAAATAAGAACATTTTCAGCGACTACACTGCCTATTTCTCGTCACATTTTAATTCAGATGCTGATTTACACGTACCGTTTAGCTGAAATATGAAAAGTAAAAAATTACAGTTGTGAGGTTTGTCCGCCTGGCTTGACATCTTGTAATGACTTCTGGGGAATCAGAAGTGTTCTCGCTGGTCAAGTCACCATCCGATGCATCCTCGATAAAAGGGGCGGATCAAGAACATTTCCGGGTATTTTTGGCATTCTTGGTGACTTGTGTTCTTTGGATTGGAACCGTACTTGGGCAATGAAAGATGACGTCAAACGAGTTTGCAAGAACACAAGAACGGAAAAAACGTGGATTCATAAACAGCCTTTGTCTAGGAAAAGGTGCACAGTGGTAACCATACTACAAATAGCAGTGTTACGTAACAGTTCTGGCTTACTACATGGATGGTTGTGTATTTGCTGATGATCTCTGTTCTACAGCTGAGAACAAATTCAGCCTGCCCAGGTTTGCTTCAATACTAAAAAGCCTGGGCACAGTTTACTCATAAATATTTGAAAGAGAACAGGGGAGGACAGAGTGTGGAGGGGGGGGCTCACTGTTTACACACGGCCTTGAGCGCCGTCTGTTGACGCAAAACAGGAAGTAGTTAGTCACACAAACGCATTCACACGTGAGGGAGGACGTGCTTTGCTTCTGACTCACAGCAAGCAGGCAGATAAACTGACTTACAAGCATGTACATGTACATATACATATACCAAGTGGCTGGAAGATAGAAAGACAGATGGACAGTAGAAGAGGTGACAGACTGAACACTTGTTCACACTAGCAAGGCTACTGCTCAGTTTCTCAGCAAGGATGGCCAGATGTTTAGCCCAGTGTGTCACGTGTGTGTGCACCCAGTACGTGTGTGTGTACAGTACCACATGTGTGCATGGTGGGAAATGGAATTGTAGAAAGAGAGACTGACGAAGAAACAGGTCTTCATAATTCCCTGTCTATTCACGCTATAAGAACAGTTTCTTTTTATCTGCACCTAGCTTCTTAAACAAGGCTAAGGACTCCCACTGTCATTAACACTTTTATATATAGCTTTTATTTACAAGTCCATCTATCACTTATTGCACATTGCACTAGTCATCTACCAGTCATTTGCACTATATTCTTATTTTATTTGAGATCTTATTTAAAATTTCCCATTGTATAGTATTATTTAGAAATATAGCTGCAAGCAGCGAAGCGGGTTCCTCTGCAAAATGGCAAAATATTATAAAAATGTACGTTTTAGAAGATCAAGAGTTGGACAACAAGAGAGAAAAATTACTTCATGTTTGACCAACAACAACCGGCTGAATGGAGATTCAAACTCAAGAGCATGAGGTTGCAAGTCAGCCTCTCTGGTACACATCAACTGTTGAGAGTTTATAAATAGCCATATTGTCTTTTACTTTTCCTATAAAAACCGGGACAATGCGATGACTAGGTTGCTGCTGTAAAGAATAGTTTACAAAAAACGTTGTTTGGGGTGCCAAACTTGTAATGGAAGGGAATTTCAAATCATGCCTAGCATCAGTGGCGATGTGTCCTGGCTTCCGTTACTAAAATGAATTTGCGCAACAGGCAAGGGATCCATCTTCACCTGCTTTAGACATGCACCTACAGTAATGTAAACCCTTCACCTGCTCTATACATGCACCTACAGTAATTTGTAGGTCCTGTAAAGAAGGTTATCTGATGTTGGGTTTTGTTTCCAAACCTTCCTTACTGGCGGTTGTTCTGGGAGACTGGATGTGTTCCTGTGTCTATTCTTCTCCACCTGGATTTTTCTGGTGCTCTAACATCAAGCTTGATTTATCTGTGCAGTCACAGATGGCTTTCACCTGCTCAGGTGTAAAGTTATCCTACTGCATGCCCCCATTTACACACACATCACATACTGGCCTAGTTTTAAAACAGCTCTGTTGTAACACTAGCTTTAGCCTGTGAGCAGAGCTTGTGTGGGAAAGCATGCAATGCTATTGTGTTCTAAAAGGATGGCTGGTTTGGAGTGGGCAGACACTTTGGCCCTGGTTTGGTCATCAGCCCAGCTTGCTGAGTGGAATCCAACTGAGCTTTAGTACCTTTGGCTAAGACAACATGCCTCAAGAACGGAGAATTTCCAAGGAGGTCTTGAAGGAGACCGAGCCAACCTTATGACCCAGCCTGCGAGGAGACCTTGAACGAGGAGAGATCAGATCAGAGGGTAGAAGTTTATTTAAAAGCAAATCCCTTAACACAAGCAAGCATTGAGCTATCAGAGGACTGGCACTGCTTAATGGAGGACCGCCAGGGTGAACGAAAATAACAGTTTTTGTGCATCAGTATTTGACTGAAGTGGATCTAAATTTGTTATTGATATTAAAGGGGTCATATACTGATTTTATAGTGCATTTCACATTGTTCCTTAAGGTCTCCGAATAGGTTATGTAACATTGGTTGAGCTGAAAATGGCCTGGGTGCTGTTCTATGCACCTTAATGCAACCCTATGAAATGGCCCTGGAATGAAACAAGAGGTTTTCTTCCTTTTATGATATGCTCATGAATATTTAGATGAGCTGCTCGCTGATTGGTTGGTTTACAACAAGCAAAACTGCGGAGCACAGATGCAACATAGCCAAACATGCATCGTGAATTGTAGATTTACATGACAACACAGGTTATTTATTCGAATGAAACACAGTCGAGAAAATCAAATAACGTTTAGTCCCACTGCCAATAAACTAAATTATCACCCATTCTACCTATGCTACATACAGGACACGTTAGCATTGCTTATAACTGTTAGCGACAAAATCATACTTACAGCTTGCGGTTGTGATAAGCATACGGTCGGATGTGTATACATTTTGGGGCGTGACAAAGATACAGACCAGATCCAAATAAGGTGGAGCCACCAGGTTGACGTCAACTCAGTGTTTTTCTGGAAACCGACCATTTTACAGCGGCAGTGGGTTAGGGTTGTGAGGTTTGCATAGGAAAGAGGTGTCAATGGACTTTGAGGTTCACTGTATGTCCATTTTACCCACCAAACTGTCGTTATTCAACTATGACAAGGTAAACTCGGTTTTGCATTCAATGACCCCTTTAAGGACAGAAGAGGACGCCATTGCAATTGTTGACACATTGATGTCACTCAAACTAACCATCAACTAAAGCAATTGAATACTGCCGTAGATGTAGTTCTGCGGAATCAACTGTGTTAAGTTGAGTAACGATCACAGCTCTTCCCTCCCTCCCTCCCTCCCTCCCTCGAGTTCAGGTGGCACTGCCCAGTTTTGGAGGTGGCATCGCAGATGTTACCTGGTGGCACCAGGCTGTGTGTGTGTAGTCCAGCTGAGTTGCCCAGCTGCGTGCATCACATTGGCTCTGGCATGTCCCCAGATGCCTGACCCAGATAGAAACAGCGCCGGGAGACAGAGAGAGAAGCACAACCCCACAAACAAACGAACGCACACACACAAAGCTCCCGCCCACAGCAGGTGTGGCAGGAGACACTGAAGATGTTTCAGGGACTCTGTACCCACTGTGAAGCTTTTAAGATTAATTTCTTTATTCCAGGGTAAAGTCCCAGGGTAATTCATTTTGTTTGAATCGAAAACCAATGAAGTAAATCTGCACATCAGATGAGACCATTTAAACCACTTGTGTTGTTCCAGGACGTATTGCTTGGCATCATACAGGCTATAAATGTAATTAAACTGCTTTGGACTCAGTGAGGGATTTGTGGCTTATTTTCTCTGTGATCGTCTTCCATTTCTTACTTACTCCTGCTCTTTTCCCCTCTGCCCCCATTATGACCAGACACACCAAAGATGCTGACAAGATAAATAGCCCAGTCTTGAAAAATGTAAGGACTAAACTGTGATGAATTGGTTCTGCACACTCTTGACCACCAGTACTGCATGTTGACTGAGACTCACAGTACAACATCCGTGCTCTTCACAGCTCCCTGATGAGCGTCCTTTGCTGGTACTTCTTCTGGCAGTTGAGAAAGAAATTGTAGAAAGTAATCTGATATGCAAGACCATAGTTCAGTCTGAAAGGAATGTCAACGCATGTACAGGCATGTACTACTCGCGGTTCCTGTCATGTTTCTGACTTCTTCATCCATGATCACCAAGCTTTCTCCCGTGTAAAGATACAGCTCTACTGTCCTGCCTGCAGGATGCACCTCGGGAGCAGCTCCCCGGCCCTCTCCCACTTCAAGACTCAAGTCTTCCACCTCTCCTCCTACCACCTCTCCCTATCACTCCCCCTCTCTCAATTTTTATCTCCTTTCTCCCCTGACCCATTCTAATGGCAGCTCTAATTTTTGCAGTTTGAAATCTTCCCAGTTCTAATGCCCATGCCATATGTCTCCTGCTCTTAACCCTCTGTGAAGTGGACCCTTGTAGTAGGCCTAATCCCCAGGGCATCCTTGTCCCACATCATAAAGCTAATCATGCTAACTCACACGCAGACGGACACAGCTGGCCTCACGCTGTCTACCAACCACAGAGGCTAAAGTCATTCGGACGAGTCTCCCTGAACCTACTGATAGACGTGGCTGAAATATGCTGTAATGCACATTTTATATTACAAAGACCGTGGCTGTTGTCACTGTTGTGACTTACTGTTTGAGACGACCACCATCTTGTATTGTACCTTTGACACCTGTGCATACTATGACGAGACACTGCAAAATATTATACTCTATACTATTAGAATGTATCCAATTCCAATGGATATTACTACTGGAATGTATAATACTAAACTGCAATGATATTATGTTCTTATCCTGTTGGTGAAAGTTACCTTGAGCAATTGTTAGATATTTAATCCAGGAGATCTTTGGGGGAAATTCTTTAAATGTATTCATAAGAAGCATAATTCTGCAATACAGAGAATGCAACCTTAAAGTTTAAGGAGCAATGCCTCCCCTCACTGGTGGGGAGGAGAAGTGCACTGTTTTATCTCTACAGATTTAAAACCTAAAATCTCAATTCAACATGCAGACTTAGAAACATTAAAGCTGCTGAATCTTAAAGTGCATGGCAAAGTGACTATCCTATGAAACTGAAAGTGTTTATGGCCATTGATCTAGATCACACTTAAAGGGTAAATGATGATGAACTTAGTGTTATGTGGAGTAGCTATTATGGGCAACAAATGCATACAGCAAATATGTGCTTGCAGATATGAGTTTAGATCTCGAACCTGGGTGGATTCATAAAGGATTGACAGTTTTAGACTATTTGTTCATGTGGAACATCTGGACGCTTCCAGGACTCACTGTAAACCAACACAAGTTCAAGTTATATTTTGCCTTTGGAATGCTTCAGTTTCTCCACCACCACTCCTTCCTCTGCTTCCTCCTGGTCACCTGTGAGAACAGCAGTCCAACATGGCGGGGCCGGACCCAGTAAGGCCTAGCCTTGCTGCATTAGGCACAGTTGCTTTATAGGACTGCAGTTGGCCAGGGGTTGCTTTGGTAATAGTCTCTCCTCTTCTTTCTTACTCTCTTTATTCCTCAAATAAAACTCAGAGAAGCTTTTCGTTTTCAACTAACTTTCTTTCACTATCTCTCTTTTCCTCTCTATTCCAAGTTTTCAGACATAAACAGGGGAATTAGAAGTGAGCAAAGCTTGAAGACAGACTGAGTGTTCTCAAAGTACCCTTCGAAGTGCCTGTCAGGTTTAAGTGCTTGAATTAACACCATTCCCTCCTCTTTGTCTATTATTCTCTCTCTCTCTGCCTCACTCTTTCTGCCTCACCCTGCTTCACTTTCTCTGCCGCTTTCTCTGCCTCTCTCTCTCTGCCTCTGTCTTCCCATGCTTACTCTCTCCTCTTCCTACTACCCTGTATCTATTCTCCCCCCTACTACCAACCCTCTTTCTATTCCCCCCCCCCCCTACTACCAACCCTCTTTCTATTCCCCCCCTACTAACACCCCTCTATCTATTCCCCCCCTACTACCAACCCTATTTCTATTCCCCCCCCTACTAACACCCCTCTATCTATTCTCCCCCTCTCTCCTTGTTCTTTTGAGGAAGAGCTTACAGCTTCATGGCCTCGGCCGAGACTGAGCTGTTTTTCTGCCCAAACTTTTTTTACTGGGCCTTTAAGGGCTGTTTTTTTCAGCTGGCTAAAGTGATTTTTTGCATGCTTCTACGGCCGCGTGGCTCGTAGGAGGCGCTCCACTCGTTTGTCAGGTTAGGGGCTCCGCTCTGCTGGGAAGCACCTGCCTCACTGCCTGAGAGGGGGACTGCTGGGAGGGTGGGGAACGGGTTCCAGTGGACTGATAGGTGGTTTGGTGAATGGAACAAGGTTACCATAATAACTGTGAACAGTTACCTTTCTCTGAAGGTTTGTAGGCTGGTCGTTCCACTGGCAGACCAGCTAATCTGCTCTTTTCTCCTACCCTCCAGGTTCTCAACAGACAGATTCAGATCCACAGAACGGACCGCAACAAACACAACAGGTATACATGTGTGTGTGTGTGTGCGTATATACATGTCTGTTTTGTGTATGACATCATAGAACCTTTTTCTCTTGACCCTATTGTCTGCTCTCTTTTATCTCTGTGTTCTCTCTTAATCTTCTCATCCCTGTTTCCATGAACTCCTGAAAAAAGATATTATTTTATAACAACCCCTCCCACCTTCTTAAAACCAACTTCACTGTCTCAGATTTGAAAAGGCAGTAGTCAGTTTTTTCCTCCATCTCAGGTGTTGGGTGATGTTGTGCTGAAACGGTAATGCTGGGTGCCCCGTTGCTATTTCACCTCCAACGTTTTTATGAATGTTAGACTTGCAATTACAGCATTCACCACAAGGGGGGGGAGAGTCGCTTCATATCGACTGACCATGCACGGGACACGTGGAACGTTTCTCTGATACTAAGAAAAGCATAATATTGTCATATTTAATGTTAGCTTGGACACTACTTGTTGCATATTTGGTAGTCATGTTAATGCACGGTCTAGTTTGTTTGGCCTCCACTGCCCTGTGATGTTCTAACCCTCGCCTCTAGTGAGCTGTGTTGTTCACTGATGGCTCTTATCCAGGCAGCAACAACAACACATGTCCACAAGAGGGAAGCACAGCGCTGTGTGTGTGGCTGGGTTTCCTTGTCTGTAAGGTTACTGCTCAGTAATCAGTTGCAGCTTTCATATTTATTTTTGTTTTGGCAGTTGAAAGTTAGTTGTTAGTATTATGTTTGTATGTGTGTTGGATGGGGTGTGGAGGGTTATAGACTGTGTGTTGGATGGGGTGTGGAGGGTTAAGGTCTAGGGATGGAGAGAGGGAGGGTTAGGGTCTAGGGAAGGTTAGAGGGAGGGTTAGGGTCTATGGAAGGAGAGGGGGAGGGATGTTAAGCATGGTGACTGGGGAAGGAGAGAGGAAGGGATAGGCTCTGCTCCATTTGAAGATACCCCCCTCCCTTTGTGAGTTTCCACCTCCCCTCTGTCTATCGCCGCCCCTCTCCAGTGCTAACAAGGAAGGCAGACAGAGGGATGGCAAGTGTTGGACTTCAGCAGCTAGTTCATACATTTTATTCACTAGAAGTAATTTTGGGGGTTTGTGCAGATTCGCCAGACGTTGTAATTACATACACTTATACTATGAGTGAGAGAGTGTTTTAAGTGATAGTTTAGCAAACAGACTTTATCAGTACTGGAGCTAGCACCGGCCAGGGACCAGTGCAGAACAGCTAGCCAGCGTCAGTGAGAGCAGGGAAAAAGACCATGGCCCTCGCTAGCTGCCACCAGGGCCCAGCCTCCTATTACTGCCTCATCCGCCGCAGGTTCAAGAGAAGACGCAAGAAACGCAGTGAGCGCAAAGGTAACTCCTTGATCAGAGCTGTGCAGCGTTTAGTGCAGTGTTGAGTTGCGGTATGTTTGCATATGTCTTAAAAATAGCTTAATTAGCTTTTTGCTGTGTAAAGTTGCCATAAATTCATGCATCACTTTTCAGAGGACAACAACTTTTTTGCTCTAATTTGATTTGGTGGTTGTTTAGAGACTGAAGCAGATCTTGCTTTGGGATCAACTGTGTTTTTAATATGTTGTTTAGTGTGAGGGATGACTAGTTCATGTGTGCTACTGGTGGTATGGGACCTAAGTATGCGCTCACTGCAGCTTTCTGGCCAGAGTTAAAGACCTTAGCTAGATGACTTTAGCAAGATGACCTTATTACTATTCACAGGAATATTTATTTTTGTATGTGCTTTAGTGCCAAATCAGAATCAGAATTTGGTTTATTCGCCATGTATGTCAAACAAACATTGAATTTTTCTGGGAGTTTTTCCTTGTCTTCCTTGAGGGTTTAGGTTGGTTGAGGGGCAGTTCTATGAGCGCATGTGAAGCCCTCTGTGACATGCTTGCATGTAAAAAGGGCTATACAAATAAATCTGATTTGATTGAGATTTGAATTTGAATTTACTGTGGCAGGGAGGTGCAAAACACTAAACATATACAAATATTAAATTAAGTGAAAGTACAAAAGTTTAACTATTTCTAAGAACTAAACAATCTAAGAATACAACAATTTAAATATAAAATCAAATATATATACAAATAAGAATAACAATGAGCAGCGTGAGTGTTCAACATAGTGCAATCGGATACTGAGAAGGTGGCTTATGCATATTATATATAACATATGTAATGGTGTAAGCCAGATACCCTTTTTGTTTTGTGTGACCATCAGATACAATTCATTTGAAAGTTGATTTTCATTAGTAGTACAGAATGTGGATTTTTTACCAGTCCTTCATTGTGAAGATAATACTGTTTGTTTCATGTGAGGGGTTGAACTTGTCAGATAAAATCTAATACAATTTAATTTGTACAGCCTTTTTTACAAGTCACAGAGGGCTTCACTCTTGAAAACGTATGAACGATCTTCACTCTTGTTCAGAGTATATTTGTTACTATTACTAAGTATATAGTAATATAGAATCAAACTTTTAGTTTCAGACTGATGCATGTTTTGGACCTTTCTACCTGTAAGGGATGAAGGCAGACCTCACACTTGCTAATGTGAAGGGACAGACAGCTACTGTTAGTCATCCCCAGAAAGACCTCTATCTCTGTCAGTGACGGAGACAACCCCTCTCTTTGTAATTGATCGAGACTAACTGCTATTTTGGGAGTATATAGTATTTCAAATAGTAACTACTTACTAACCGAGAGTGAGATCATGCCGGGAAATATCAAACTGAAGCTTGAACGTATCGACCGAGCGATAACGAGCGGTCGAGGTTAGTAAGTTGTTTATTAAATGGCATTTTTAGCTCTTTTCATTTTCTTTATGAAAATAAATGGTAGGCTAATTGTAGCTAACTCTCAAGTCTTTTCACGGTGTGGTTCAGGTGTTGCCTAGCAACCAATTTCTTTTGATAGAAAGCAGCCAACACGGTTCGGTTCTGACGTCAGAGAAGGGCCATAATAATCCGTATCAGACCGCGGACCGGCAATGAAGTCAATACGCGGCTGGCATGACTACCCATTAGCCAATCAGAGCGCTCGTACTGTTGTTGCCATATAATAAAGTGTTATATACCTTTTTTTCATTTAGTAGATGCTTTAGTGACATACAAATAGTGAATATAGAAAATATAGAAGATGAAGCAATTAAGCAGAAATTCATGGTTTTATGGGTGTGTTGGTGTAGCCTGGTCCTAACCAGACCCTCGTACATTTCATTTGTACAGAGGGTCTGGGATCTCTCGATTGACAAACGTTAACTTCCTTGAAGGCGGGTCCTCTATTGAAGTTTAAAACTATTGGATCCGCCCAGAGCCACTCTGATTTGCCATAACCAATCGCAAGCGTTTGCCTTAGCCAACTCCTTCACCACTACTGTAACGGAGCTAGCTGCCTAGCTGGAAAATCAAACTTTTCCCGAACCCCGTGGGGAGGAGGGCCACAACATCATGGCCACCAACAAAACTCAGCAAGGAATGTTCTTGCTCCGGCTTTAACCTATATTCGGCAGCGTTGCCACAACCGCAGAATAGTTTCGCTCGCATCTTTCTCCACCGCCATTACTGAACTACTCAAACAAGTGTACAACTTTAACGTCATCGTTCTCAGCCACTCCCTCTGTTCGCTGATTGGACCTACAAAAAAATTGTATTTTAAAAATTTGACTGATACCTGCTGAAGAGGAAAACGTCTCAGCTTGTGAATAGCCCAGTCCAGACCACAGTCACTGACCTGACACAAGACCAAAGCATCACTGCATCACCCACTGCATCCCCCACCAAGCTGGAAGAGACAGAAAACTCACACATGAGGCTTGGCCAATGGGCTTAAATGAAATATGGAAAATATGGTTTCCTGTGTTTTTTCCTGCAGATACAGCTGAATCTTCAAAATGAGCTTTTGGACAGTGAGTAGGAGGAGAAACCTGTTCTGTTATCCTCTAGAAAATAATTGACTCTGGATGCTAGCGCTAGCCCTTCTCAGTCTTCACTCCTCCTGAGCAAACAGCTGGAGAGGACAGCTTACATTTTTTTACCGTTTGACTGAGGATTTCTTTCAACGTTTACAAAATATTTGATTTCTTCTTAATTCTCAAAGTAGGTTTCTAAGTTGGGTACAGAATAAAAGGATATGGGCACAATTGTCTCACATAACATGTGATCTCCTTGATGTACATTTCTTATGTACAGCTTGATTTTGAAGATATTATAAGTTAGACTACTTATTGAAGTCACAAAGACTGCGACACAGCAGTGCCTGGCTGAGCCTAGCTGCCTCTGGTGTTCTCTCTACCAGGAGACTGGAGTTCTCTCTACCAGGAGACTGGTGTTCTCAGAAGGAAGGGGGAGGCTTAAGTGCCTGCTCCCACTGGAAAGTTTTCCAGATAACTTCTACCTGCTAAGGTTTCATTTACCACAGGGGTAGAATATTACATTCCCACACTTGTATGTAATAACTCATAAAAGGTGCAAGCTACTGTGCCATTGCTAGTTTGTCAATTATTCCTAATATCATCCCACCTGAAACATTCAGTTGCGTATGTTATTGGCCTTTCCATTACTTCTCTCCAATTTCTAGTCCTTTTTACCCAACTTAAGCTTCTCTTTTGCGGTCACATTCACACTTAATGGCATGCCGTCCTTCTCTTTGCTTCTCCTCAGTGCACCAGCCCTCTCAAGACCTTGCTGCCTATCTTTCTCTTGTATGTCTTTGCACTCATTCTAATGTTGTGCTTTGTCTCTGCCCTCCTCTTTGTCACTCTTGTCTGGTACTCAACCTCATCGGTTAACATCCCTTTTCTATCTACAGTCAAGATGGTCCCTATATCTCTGACCTCCTTATATCTCTGAACTGATATCAACATTATTTAAAATCTAAAAAACAGATCAAGTGCTGTGAAATTAATTCTGTACAACACACACGCACACAGTCCTGTTTGAGGAACCTGTCTGACCTGGCCTTGAATGTGATGAACAGTGAGCAGAAGGACTATTGAGGCGAGGGGAATGGAGATATAAGAGATGGAGGAAGAGACAGAAAGAAAGGGTGAAAGATAGAGGCAATGAAAGCTTGAGAAGAAAGGATGAGACTGCTGATACAAGCTGTTTTTGTCTGGTCAGTCCACAGCACTTCAAAATCTGATTTGAGAGAATGGGGCCACATGCAGACTGAACAGTGTACAGTATTTGTATTTTATTTTTTTATTTCAACCTTTATTTAACCAGGAAGATTCATGAATCATTCTTGTTTACAAATATGGCCTGGCAGAAGCTTTTTGAGGGAGAAGGGATGGGGGCTATGGAATACAAATCAAGTTAAAAAGCACAACGGCACACAACCACAACAGTACAACATACAGAAGAAAAAAAACAAGGAGGTTAAACAAAGCAGGGCATTAGTACATAGGGAATCGGCGAGGACAAAAATGTTAAAAGCACAAGAACACAAAGCAAGACACAGAGACTATTTACACCAAACAACAACCACAATCAAGACATAGACTGACTGGCAGGAATGAACAGAGGATACAGGAAAAGCAGGCCACGGACAAGCCTGCTCACACAACAACACTGTTTTAACCACACGATCACACATTTTACGAGTTAAAAGTCCTCTCTTTACAAATTGGTATTTCCTGACCAGTTTTACAAAATGGATTACATTGTGGATTTACCCGTGTGTGGTTTCCGTGTTGTGCTTGTGGATGTATTTTTAGCCACTGCATCTTTTACCTGTGTGTATTCAGGGTGAATGAACAGTGCTCACCGATGCCCAAGACTGAAATCTGTGGAGAAGTTTAGTGAATCTTTACACTGTTCACACACTTGCACACACACACCTACCCCACAGGCTCTGCATGTATCATAAATCATAGTTGTCACATAGATTTTACTGGTCCCTATGAAGAGGGGAGAAGGGAAGGCTGTAACTAAGGCAACCACACTATGCCCTTGGAGAGAGATGGGAAAGAGGAAGCGAGAGAGGGGGGAGAGAGGAGAGATGGGGAAGAGGGCTGGGGAGAAATGTGATGAAGGTAAGCCTTAAGTCATTTTGCTACCTACATTGCTAGCTACAACAAACAAAAAATACAGACCAAGTCGGTGATATCGCAGGAAACATAGCTAGCTACATCGGTGACGTTACTCTGTTTGTTATGCAGCTGTTTCACAGATTTTGTTATCAATGTAGTTAGCTTCCGGAAGATAGATAGCTAGCTTGCAATAACTGCAAAAGATTAGCAGCTGCAGTCTGAATCAACACGTCAGGCCGAGGGTGAAAATATTGCATAGCTAGCTACGTTGCCCGCAACATCAACACCTCACATTTAGCTAGCTATGTAGGTAGCAGAATTACATTAGCCTTACCTTTTTAAATAAGAAGCAACAAATGTATGTTTATACTTCTTAATCTGTGCATTCCCTAATAGTAAATATACACTTATTTAAAGACAGTAGATTGTGTGTTTGTCCTGGCTTTAGTAATGTGAAAATGTAAGTAACACCCCAGTACATTTCTTGTCTTTCTCCAAATATTTGAGCATTATGGACATTGGATATTAAAGTGGTTTTGCCATGTTGTATAACATGTCAAACATCTTTTCATCTCAAACATCATCTCTAACTGGCCAGGTTGTCCACCTGAAACTCTTGAGCAGGGATTTCTGAATGTGTCACAAAGGCTGTGATTGTCTTTGAAGCCAAATGGTTGCTGGCAGGCTAATTCACATGGCTTATTGGTCATAAGAGGAAGGATATTGAATAATGGAGTCTGAGATGGATATTTAATGTGTGTGTGTGTGTGAGCAAGAGAGAGCAAGACAGCGAATATGTGGGGTAGTAAAGGGCCATGTTAAGCGGCCACACTCCCCTACCTCGGCCCATCAGTTTTAATCAGGTGACACGACAGGCAACCCTGACTGTGAGGACTCTTCTCCATTAGGGTTAGGGCTCCACACATGTACCTTATTACAGAACATTACCTGCCTACTGGCCCCAGGGAAACCACAACAGCGCTGAACGAGGAGGAAGCTGGGCCAAAACTTAACAAAAAGACCAATTTCAGTTCTATTAATGAATCCTTCTCTTCTCGCTTTCCTCCCCTTTGTTGGAGTAATCACCGATCTGCCAAAGCCTGATTGGCTGTAGTAATGGGACAGAGGCAGGACCTCCCTTACAGAGGCAGAACTCCGCTCTATACTGACCTCTGCTTTGCACTCCATTTCACAGTTGAAACTACAAACCCGATTCCAAAAAAGTTGGGACACTACAAATTGTGAATAAAAACGGAATGCAATAATTTACAAATGTCATAAACTTATATTTTATTCACAATAGAATATAAATAACATATCAAATGTTGAAAGTGAGACATTTTGAAATGTCATGCCAAATATTGGCTCATTTGGGATTTCATGAGAGCTACACATTCCCAAATCGTTGGGACAGGTAGCAATAAGAGGCCGGAAAAGTTACATGTACATATAAGGAACAGCTAGAGGACCAATTTGCAACTTATTAGGTCAATTGGCAACATGATTGGGTATCAATAGAGCTTCTCAGAGTGGCAGTGTCTCTCAGAATTCAAGATGGGCAGAGGATCACCAATTCCCCCAATGCTGCGACAAAAAATAATAGAGCAATATCAGAAAGGAGTTTCTCAGAGAAAAATTGCAAAGAGTTTGAAGTTATCATCTACAGTGCATAATATCATCCAAAGATTCAGAGAATCTGGAACAGTCTTCGTGCGTAAGGGTCAAGGTCGGAAAACCATACTGGATGCCCATGATCTTCAGGCCCTTAGACGGCACTGCATCACATACTGGAATTCTACTGTAATGGAAATCACAACATGGGCTCAGAAATACTTCCAGAAAACATTGTTGGTGAACACAATCCACCGTGCCATTCGCCGTTGCCGACTAAAACTCTACAGGTAAAAAAAGAAACCATATCTAAACATGATCCAGAAGCGCAGGCGTTTTATCTGGGCCGAGGCTCATTTAAAATGGACTGTGGCAAAGTGGAACACTGTTTTGTGGTCAGACAAATCAAAATTTGAAGTTCTTTCGGGAAAACTGGGATGCCATGTCATCCGGACTAAAGAGGACAAGGACAATATAAGTTGTTATCAGTGCTCAGTTCAGAAGCCTGCATCTCTGATGGTATGGGGTTGCATGAGTGCGTGTGACATGGGCAGCTTACACATCTGGAAAGGCACCATCAATGCTGAAAGGTATATCCAAGTTCTAGAACAACATATGCTCCCATCCAGACAACGTCTCTTTCAGGGAAGACCTTGCATTTTCCAACAGGACAATGCCAGACCACATACGGCATCAATTACAACATCATGGCTGCGTAGAAGAAAGATCCGGATACTGAAATGGCCAGCATGCAGTCGAGATCTTTCACCCATAAAAAACATTTGGCGCATCATAAAGAGGAAGATGTGACAAAGAACCTAAGACAGTTGAGCAACAAAAAGCCTGTATTAGACAAGAATGGGACAACATTCCTATTCCTAAACTTGAGAAACTTGTCTCCTCAGTCCCCAGACGTTTGCAGACTATTATTAAAAGAAGAAGGGATGCCACACAGTGGTAAACATGGCCTTGTCCCAACTTCTTTGAGATGTGTTGATGCCATGAAATGTAAAATCAACTTAATTTTCCCTTAAAATGATATATTTTCTCAGTTTAAACATTTGATATGTCATATGTTTTATTCTGAATAAAATATTGATATTCTGAACTTCCACATCTTTGCATTCTGTTTTTAATCACAATTTGTAAACTCAAAACAAGTGTGTTGGGAGGAATGGAATGGCGTGGTAGGTCTCTGCAGCCATCTTTCTGTGTTAGTCCTCTGAGATGAACAGACAGGCTGCCTCTTCAACCTCCTTGCTTCCTGAAACATCCATCTGTCTGCCTCTTCTCTGTCACTTCTTTCTCTTCTCTCATTTCTGGATTACTGTCCATCTCCCATTCCCTGCCCCCTTTCTCTGTTGGTCTTTCTTTCAATCTTCACTCCATTTCTTCTCTCCCAATCTCTTTTGACTCATTTGTCTTTCACTGTTTTGTGTTACCTCCATCATGCTGACCAGTTGTGTCTTTGATCCCATCTTCCAGTTGACAGCAGGTCAATGTCCTTATTCTGTCATATGATAAGCATAGACTATATGAATACTAAATTAAATAAATTAACTGTTACATAGCCATGTCTCAGACTAACAATAAACTCAGTCACACACCACACAGGGTTAGGGTTAGACTATATAGTAACTATCACCTCACAAACTACAAACAGTGATGGCCTTATAAAGATACTACATTATAGATACTAAAGATACTACAGAGAGAGTGGGAGGGGATTAAAGAACGGAGTGGGAAGTCAGATGGGGATAGAGTGTCAAAAAGTTAAGACAGAAATAGTGCACACCTATAGAGCTTGGCTGTACAACTGAACCTTTTCTGTGTGAATGATTCCAATACTTTGACTAAAGCTGATTCTGTGTATTAGAGGAGGGTGTGTGTATGCATGAGTTGGCTTGGGCTCCTGTTCTATACTTTCCCCCTCTTGGCTCGCTCCCATTTTTGCTGGCCTCTCTCTCTCACGCCTGACCCTCTACTTCACCTGCCCTCTGAAAGCCAATCTCACATAAAACCATCACATCATATTGAAATTCTATTTTTCTCCCTCTCTCCCCTCTCCCCTACCTCTTTCACATCATCAGTCCAGGTGACAAACTGTAAACTGTCAAATATTAAAAAGATCGAAACACAATCAAATAATGAGGGCTTCATTTACTAACATCGCGACTGCAGCTTAATCTGCGCCTTTGCCCAACCGCAAATAGCGGACGGTGTATTGCCGCATTTTCGTGGTATTTATCAAACCAGATCCTCGACAGGCAATCAGCGCCCATTAGTGTTAATTAGCGCGCCATTAAAAGACAGGAAAAATCGCCTGCATGTTACTGCCACCATGGGTGATCCGAAAAAAAAGTTCAGCAAACAGAAGATAGAAATATACACACCCACTTTCCCTTATACCCTCCCAGTAGCGGTAATCTGCGTTTTTACTCAAGTACGCTGCCTTTGTAAATATGGTGTTATGTCTTTACCCACTATTTCACGCCTGAAATGGGCGCAATGCTATTAGTAAATGAGGCCCTGAGTGTCAGCTTTTCTTCTCTTCACTGCCTTTTCTCAACCATAACTCTGCTGTGCTCTCATCTTCAGATAATGCCGGCATTAGTGTTTCTAACTGGTAGGTAATGCCAGCATTAGAGAATTTGCTAAATTCTATCTGGAAACTAGTGTAAACCATTGGCTGGAAATGTTGGTGGAAATATATTTAGTAATATTTCAAAGCCTCTCAGTATAAATCCTGACAAAAAGGACCCTTATTGTTTAGCAAATAGTCTTTTCTGTAGATCGCACTGGGGCATAAGTACTGGCTTTTGAAAGGTCTTCAGTTCCTGCATCTTTTTCATTTGAAGCAGGTTTAGTAATTTCAAAATTAAGCCCCAGATTCAAGATTAGATTCAAAATCAACTTGTTCCTCTGAGCATGCAGCTCATGTGGAGCATGCATCTCCCATGATATTAATCCTTTCAACATGTTCTGCAGCTCTAGGTGCTTCTCTGGGCTTGCCAGCCAGTCAGGTCAGTCCAGACAGCCAACAGGCCAGTCTATTATACAGGCACTGTTGCCTGGCCAGGTGCAGTGAAAGGGTCAAGGCCACAGTTACCATTAACACTGTGAAAGACTGAGAGATGATCCACCAGCTCTTTGTCTGTGCTTGAGCGTGTGTGTTGATGTAAATTAATGAGAATGCAATTACTGAATCACAGATACAGAACTTCCTTTCATACCAATATTGTCAACTTTTCAATGACGTCGAGGGTAGATGTCTGGGTGTTCTGGTCCTGGGTCTGGTCCTCGGGTCCTGGGTCTGGGTCTGGGTCTTGGTCTGGTCCTCGGTCCTGAGTCTGAGTCTGAGTCTGAGTTTGGTCCTGGGTCTGGGTCTGAGTCTGAGTCTGAGTCTGGTCTTGGTCCTGGGTCTAGGTCTGGGCTGGGTCTGGTCCTGGTCTGTGTCTGGTCCTCGGGTCCTGGGTCTGGGTCCTGGGTCTGGGTTGATACAGTTGATACTGCTGTACATGCTGCTCCGTGTTTTTCCTTTGCTAGTCTGTCTGCATGAGCAGCAAAGCATGGCTGCATTCAGCTTGTCTAACACTCACACACGCACACACTGTCACTCCAGCAGGTGTAACACACACACACACTGTCACTGTCACAGGATGTGTAAGGCTAAATCCCAATACTCCCCTTTACCCCTTACCCCTAGCCCTTACTTTTGCGCGTTCACGTGAGAGCTAGTGGTGTCCCAATACTCTTTTTGAGCTAGGGGTAGGGCTAAGACGAAGGGGTATACACCCCTTAAAACCAAGTAAGATCGGGAGCTTAGTTGAAACCTAGGGCTACGTGAATACTGCGCGACCGGCAACAATGGCGGCCAGATCGTCCAGAGTCCGATAAATGTAATACTTTCGGCTTAATTGATAAAAAAATCATGACAGTCTTGTTTTGTGCAATGCACATATATTTGCAACCATTTTCCTAATCGAAACATTTCTAAAAATCGCTAGTTTACTACGCTAATGTTACAGTGCTGATTTGCACAACAGTCCCGCATTTCTCTGACTAGCATGTCTACAGTTTTAAGTAAACTCCATTAGCAGCAAATTTCGTCTGATATCAGTGAATAACACTACTTGCTTTGGAGATATCGATACGTGCTAGATGACGTACCCGTAACCAAGTGGCGTCGCATATCTTAGGGATATGTAACCCTTACCCCTCAGTTTCGAGGGCCAAGGGCTAGGGGTAAACTAAGGGCTAGGGGTAAGGGGTAGGGGTAAGGGGGAGTATTGGGATTTAGCCTAACTCTGCCAGGGTTTGAGAAGAGAAGGTTGAGGGATCTGCTCTGCAGTGTTGTGTTAAGACAGTCTGTGTGTCTGAGAGGAGGCCGTGCGAGGCCAAACTTAGGCTGTGTTGTCGTCAAGTCTCTGTAGAGACGACTGAAGGAGCAGAACATGTTCAGCTGACACCTCAGTGGCTAACGGGAGACAACAGTCCTCTCACAACACGCTGTGGCAGAGAGGCGCTGGATGACATGCCTGAGTGGTGTATTTTCCAGACATTTATTGGAATGCAACTTTCTGATCTTTCAGTTGAAATGGTTTTGAATTACAGTTGTGTAGCTCAGTTGAAGTGTGAGGCGGCAGACTTCTGTTAAAACATGTTGGGTGGTAAGTGCTCCAGACATGCCCTCTCCTCTCAACCTGCCAATCAGAGGGCGGGACATTTAGGGTGAGTAAAGTTCAGCCGGTCGGCCACTGAAGGAGTCCTCATCTGAGCTCAACTGTCCGTGGACCAATCAGAAACCATCATTCTGTCAGTTGACCAATCAAAAACCATCAAGGTTTCAGTGGCCCAAATTTGGATTAATTATTATGTCAGTCAACCAATTGCTAGCTATCATCTTGTCGTTGGCCCAGTTTTACACACACCATATTGAATACCCCTCTAAGCCATTTTCAGTAGAGATCCTTAGACTGTTGAACAAGCTGAATATTTTGCTTTGTTGGAAACAGTTTGGCAATTTTAACAACTTTGTTTATCTGTATTAAAACAACTTTCATCGCAGCATTCTGCAAGTCTGCATGCAGCTGCATATTTGGCCTCCCACTGTTGTTCAAGGGCAAGGCTGTTCAGCACTAGCCATTTTAGGGTGAGATAATGATTCTCCATTACCTGGAATAGGATTGTATTTTTATATATTTTTCCTCCACCTCCATCCCTAGGCTGAGCATGCACGGAGCCACACTATTGCGGCACCATAAAGGCTGGAATACAAATCAAAACACCTTATTTCCCTCAGTTCCGTAAGACGTCCGAGATTGAATTTGAGTGTTTTCATCTTCCTATCTCATCTTGTTTTGATAACTCAGACCTAGTCAGAATGCTGCTCCTCTCATCAACCTACCGTGACCTTCCAGCTTGTCTAACTCAGGCTTGGTGGATTGACTTTGGACAAACAGTGTGACCACATGCAGAGACAGATGTGCCAACACTGGTCTGTGCGGAAGGATCTGGCATGCTGGCAGATGCTTGGCATCGTATGCCATTTGCTTCTGGACACATGTTGGCATGGCATGCAATGTTCTCTTTGATCAGCTGTTACTCTGCAGTTACTCTGCTTGCCAGAGTTACTCGGTTTGCCAGCCATGGTTGTTAACACGATATACACATGGTGAAGCATCCAGTTGTAAGTAGGGTTGGGTACCGAAACCCGGTGCCATATAACCGGTATGTACTGGACTGAATCAGAACACACATTTCGGTGCCACTTAAAAGCCTGAGCTGTCAATTAAAATAGTTGCCCTCTGGTGCTCCGAATTGGACATAAGGAGCATCATCAGCACACATGATTGAAAAATAATTTCCTGAATGAGAAAATGTACGTGAACCCAAGTCGGAACAACAACATGGAAAGTCGAAGAACATGGCAGACAACAGTGATAATTTTTTAAAATAAAAACTGTTCTTTAATGTCATCCACTGTCGTTTTGTGGCTCTTTCAAGTATCGGTTCCGGAACCGTTTTTAAAGTATTGATTTGGGACCGGCATTGTATAAACCCAAACAATACCCAACCCTAGTTGTAAGTAAGGATTGTAGGATAGCCGTTTAGTGCAATGTTTCATTGGTACGTGTCAAGCAGGCTGATGGCATCCTGATCCTGGATGTTCTGTTGCTCTAACTTCAAACCCCTCCCCCACCTTTTCATTTTCAATTATAGGGTAGAATACGAATCTTTAATAGGGTGATAATTGTGCTATCATATTTGCTGTCGCCCACCATTAGCCTACATTAATTAGGCCCTTTTAGTTTAGCTTAAGAAAGTGTCTGCCATGAGGAATGGTGTGTAGGGACACATGCAGAGAGCTGAAATCAGCACAATCTGCTTAGGATCACAAGTATGACATCTTTCTCTCTATCTCTCTCACAAACTCTCTTCTCTCTTTCTCACACACACTCTCTCCCCTCATCTTTCCCTCTCTGCTTCATCAACTCAGCATTCCTCTTCTCCTTTACTAAAAACTCTTCATCAGAAAAAGAGAAAATGATATGTCCTGTATTACTAAGGTAGTGTGTGAGATTGAGTCTTTCTTCTCATTTGATGGTAGCGTCAGATTGACAGTGCAGTTATATAGAAAACAGAACCGCAGATTCAGTTCACAAATAACTTTCTTTTTGTTTCCCACTTTAAAATATGTCTAGTTTATGGACCTGTATGCAGCTGTGTGTCTGGCAGGTTTTATGAGTGGACATTTGCCTACTGTAGTAGTGCATTCTCCACCATAGTGTGTGTGGTGTCAAGGACTAAAAGGCCTGTCCATGTCAATAGCTGTATATCTCCAGCTGGAAATGAGGTCTAATCGGGGAATATTAAAGTCACAATAGACTGCTCTCGCTATAACTGCCCGTCAGCAAAGACCCCTCTCTGGCAAAGATTAGTTTCCACCTCTGAATATTTATACACTTACTCTGGCGCTGTGATTGCCTCAAGTGTGTGCCTGTGTGCACCCATGCCTGGGATACTTATAGGTTTAACTCCCATATATTCTGCGTGTGTACTAAATGGATCCTGTTTATTCCCACACATTTCTTATTTGTGTATTTGTGCACATGCAAACCAACCCATCTGGTGTGTCCTAAAGGCAGTGTTTGACTGGTGCATGACTCTGTGCTCCATAGGTGGTGTGGGTGCTGGCCATCCTCAGTGCCAGCCGAAATTCTTCAACATGGATGTGGATGAAGAGGAGAACATGAGTGAGTGAACAGCTGTCTAACTATGTTTAACTTCACCTGTGTTTGAGGTTGTCTCCCTCTTTCTGTCGATGACCTGGAGCTGTGATGTCACCAACTTAAAAACAACTCAAACCATAGATGTGTTCAGATGAACAGTTTACCATGATGACTCAGACTATGGCTGTAATGGCACTTGTTTTCAAACCAAACTTTGTACTTTTAGCCAGTGTTACAGCTGTGCCTTAACAATACACATACTGTATTTGTGCATGTGTGTCATTTATTTGTTTGTGGGTTTAGTGAGTTGCCTGTGTGTGAAACCCTCACATAGCATATAAGGCTCTAAACCATTTTCAGCTTCGGTTTTCTACTCTGCTGAAAAACATTAAAATCACATCAAGCTTATGCTGAACCAAAACCCATTGCATAATGGGTAGACAGCTACTTTGTCTACTAAATGAGTGCATCATCCCCCAACTACCTACCTGCCACCATGGCCCTTCTCTACTTTCAACTGGTTATAAAACTCTTACAATGAGTTCATGGCAAAATATGAAGCCTTTGTCTGGTTTAAACTTTTCCCATTAATGAGAAAGTCTCTAACCCTTTACTGTGTTTCCTCCAGTCACTCTCATAACTCTCACTCTGTGACATATACAGTACTATGACATTATTAATATAATATTAAGTTGTTATTTGTTCTACTCACGGCTAAAGCCACTTCAGTGATACTCCAGGATCTATATGCCTTGTTCTCTCCTTTGATCGTAGAAGAACCCCTCTCCCCCCGCTTGGCTTGTGCATAACTTCCCTTATGTTCTATAAGTCCCTCCGCTGTTTGTATCTGTGATACTCTCACATCAGGAGGCACTCTGGATGTGCACTCAAAACACTTCCTCACCTCATCCCCCTTCCCTCTGGCACCACATGTAATGAAGAGACTTGAAGGATGAGTTCTGTCTATGCAGAATTGGGAAACAAGATTGAGATCAAAATGTTTCATTTGTTGATGCTTGTAAAATGTGGCCTCGTATAAAGATGTCAAAAGCATGTCTGTAGTTTCCATCAGACTTGGTTGTGAAATCTTTCGAGCTTATGCTATCAGGGAGTTAGAACTCCTTTGGAAGATCATTAACGTTGCTTGAAGAGTGTTGTTTTCATAAGATTTTTGTGTGTGTAGAACTGTGTTTTGAAGTTTTTGAGTGTACGAAGTTTGAAGTTTCTGGGTTGTCTTTTCCAAATGGATGGGGGTCTACAACAGTCTCATCACCAGATCCACTAATTGTACCACATTTTAGAACCTATCTGTGGGAATGTGCCTCTTCCTTCCCACTTGCCTGCCTCTGAGATGCACCCTGCACTCCTCCCTGCCCTCTAGCCTCCCTCCATCCTCCTCAGAAATATTCTCATTTGCACTGCGGATTCTCTTTCCCCCTGAGTACCGCAAGGAGTAACCTATCAAGCCTTTGCTGAAGGATGTTATAAATGAAAATGTTGCCAAAATTCCATCCACTTTGCCAACAGGACTTGGTGATGTGTGTTCATTTTTCGACATATTTCAGAGCATCAATTATGAATGATGGCTCAACATTCTAAATAGTAAATGTGGTCAAACTTGAGGAACCAGACACCACCATTAAAACTAACAGCAAAGGGAAGATTGCTAGACGTGTATTTTAGTGCATGTTTGTATGCGCGTTTGTCTGTTCTGTAGCTACTGGAACCCTTGCTCGTCATCTTTATCCCCAACTCTTCCCTTTGCTGACCCACATTTCACGTTATGTTAAATGCACAAACAAACACTTTATTTACACTGGCCTTTACATAGTTTCCCACTACTAAATATTCTAATTCATGCAGAAAATGATAAAAATGTATATTATATACACAACAACAAATATGAAATGTATACGATTGCTTTGATATTTATATTTATGGAGGATTGATGAATCTTGTCCAGTCCTTATCATTATTAACAAATGAGCAGTATTAATAAAAGGAACACACATCACTGGCTCAGTTTCAAAGAGTGATAAAGGAATCTATCAATTTTACATTTACAAGGTCCTGCAACGAAGGCATTGTAAGTTACTCTTTCTGGGCACCGCAGGTTCGAGCAGCACTGACGTCAAGGAAAATCGCAATCTGGACAACGTGTCCTCCAAAGAAGGGGCCGCGGGAGCTGAGCAGCTCCCCAACGGCAGCGGGGGGGGCAGCGGGGGGGCCAGGAAGCGCCCCCTGGAGGAGGGCAACAACGGCCACGCACACTCCAAGTTCCGACCCAAGAAGCGGAAGAAAACCCCTGGGCCGGTTTTGCCCAAGAACGCACTCATGCAGCTGAATGAGATCAAACCGGGACTACAATATAAGCTCCTCTCCCAGACCGGCCCAGTCCATGCCCCTGTGTTTGTCATGACTGTTGAGGTAAATGGGCAGCTGTTTGAAGGCACAGGCCCGACCAAGAAGAAGGCAAAGCTCAATGCAGCCGAGAAGGCGCTGCGTTCCTTTGTCCAGTTCCCTAACGCCTCGGAGGCACACCTGGCCATGGGGCGGACTCTGACAGTCAACACAGACTTCACGTCTGACCAGGCTGACTTCCCAGATATGCTTTTCAACGGGTTTGAGACGCCAGCTGTGCCAGAGGACTCCTTCTACCTGGGCTCTAACGGCAGCAACTCCTTCCCTTCCCTTGGGGAGTTCCCCCTCCCTGTGCCACCAGGCAGCAACCTCGTCCAAGCCCCCTTGCCCCCCCCCTCCTCCTTCAGCTCCCCCTCCAGTGGCAAAAACCCTGTCATGATCCTCAACGAGCTCCGGCCCGGCCTCAAATACGACTTTGTGTCCGAAAGTGGCGAAAGCCATGCCAAGAACTTTGTCATGTCTGTGACGGTGGACACACAGACATTTGAGGGCTCAGGACGCAACAAGAAGCTGGCCAAGGCCCGAGCTGCCCAGGCAGCCCTGTCAGCCCTCTTCAACATGCAGCTAGACCAGACCCCCTCCCGCCAGCCCATACCCAGAGAGGGGCTGCAGCTACACCTGCCTCAGGTAATCCCCCCTCCTCCACAGGGCTGCAGTCAGAATATCAGGGGGAATACATCAAATAGCATTGGCAGAGGTCCTACCGTGGACTGTAAATTGTCTCATACTCACTGTCTTTTCACAAATGGCAGTTTACTTAGTTTTAGTGAGTACGAGGATTAAATGAGGAAACGTCTTTCAGCATTTTGTTCATAATGGTTCAGTACCAAACAAGTAGAGCATTTCCAAAATGCTAGGGCTTTTCAATGATTTATTATGGATACCCAAAACACTAATGCAAGTCTTTCTTGAACATTTATGAAAATCTGAATTTGCTTTGATCAAATAATTTCATTGTCAGCTGTGCATGCAGTGAGGGACCCCTTTACATTTTTTATGCAATTTTCTGGAAAAAACTAACGATAGAGAAATGTATATGCTCTTGAAGGCCAATGCAAAACATGTCAACTACTACTTTATATTTGTGGCAGGAGCCGGTAAATTGGTCTTCATGTTGGAAATCTTCAAAATATGCTAGGATGCAATAATTTTTACTTTCCTTTTTAGCAGATATCCTAAATTTAATATTTTGAAGAAGTCACTCAATATAATAACTCATACTCTGTCAGCAAAGCTGTAGCTTGTTAAAGCTTGTCTTATAGTCAGGGTTTTCTTTTCTAGATTTTGCTCAGTTAGCTGATTTAAGGTGTGCCAACATTCAAATAAACTTATCTTCGTCACCTATTTTCAGATTTCAATATATGACACATAATTGTAATGTTTTCATTAGCTTTCATAATCTGTAAACAACAACCTTGCATTACTTGAAGGCTTGTCACATTTACAATACATGTGAAAGTCCCCAATCGAATACTTTAGACCTCTGTCAGTCATCACTAAATTTAAAACATGAACTGAAAATTAAAATGAGATTAATCTTGAAGAATGTCAGATTAAATCACATTTTAAGACAGACAACAAAATATGTAGATTGTGTTCTGAGGCAGAGACTTCTTCTTACATATCACCTACTATCACTTCCATAATCCTTATTGGTGCTAAAACCCGTATCTTAATTAACATCAATCTTTTTAATTTTGTGAAAGCAATTTCTGACCCAGGATCTTGTCCCCCAGGCAAGTCAAAACAGGGACTACAGTGATTTCAACAGACATCTCAGTAGTATGAGATGTGCAGATGATCTTCTACCTTTCACATGTAAATAGTACTTTCTACTTTTGTTACATTTGAGCAGCACACAATTTTAGAAAAACTATGCTCTAGTTTTTGGAAGGGGATTATTTTGTGCCTCATAGGTTTGGTATCTGAAGTGGTCAAGGTTGATCAGAGTGTTAGGGTTAGGGTGCACACAAGCTTGCTCCTGTCCCAAAAAAGGTTCAAACTGTGCAAATCACTTGCCCTTTTCATAGGCTGTCAATAAAGCTTGGGTTCATTTGAGTGGAGGTGGGGGGTTATGGGAGGGTGTCCTGCCTTTGACACTGCAGAAGATGTCACTGTCAAAGATGCCAGTGTGAGAGGAGAGATAGTGCAGCCTGGAAAGGGAAGCAACAGCTTCAACAGCTCCAGGCGTCTCCTGAGAACCTCTCAGTTTTCTTTTCTTTTTTCGTTTCATAATTATTTGCTCGGTTGTCAATCTGAATCATTACCGGGCAACTCATGTCAATGATAGTGCAACCTTTTAATAGCTCTATGAATCCTCTGTCTATTAATATTAAATAAATGAACCTTCAGCTGTACTCTCGAAAGCTCTTCCATCTGAACGAGGCTAATGAGAAAATCGGAGACACGAGTGATGAGCGTTCCAATTGAACACAAACATAAAGCAACAAAGACCTTTATATGTTTACATAACACAGGGCATTAGAGCTTTTTTTACTTCCCTGCTGCAATTGACTCGAACATTCAGCAGTCACATTATCCTGGTACAGCCCAGCAGCCAGCAAGTACCAGGGAAGTGATCGTGGACGAATCTCTTTCATTTGTTACCATTCAGCCGTTAGCTTTCTTTGCTGTAATAATGTTCCACTATATTACCACTGGATAAGAGCCAGTGACAGAAAAGGCAGCTGTCAAGGGAAAAAACTTGTAAAGTTCTTTTGAGGTTCCTTCATAGTAGTATTTCCAAATTAAATATTAAATAAGGCATCTAGAATTTCAGCACTTGAGAGTTTTTATCACAGAGGATGATACTAAAAGATTCGAGGCCATGCCAAAAAAGATATGTCTACAAATACCTCAGAGTCTCAACCCAGATTTGTTTAGTGTTTTTGAAATTCTTGTTTCTTTTCTTCCAACTTGTAATGTCAGCCTTGTGACAGGTACAATACTGCTCGGAGCATGTTCCATCCGTAGCGCTCAGAAACATGACAAGCAACGTGTGTTGGGGTTTGAATGTTTCAATGTGTATTATGATCTGGACTGAGTCCCAGGTGTGTTTGCTGCATGCGTGTGCTGGCCAGGTTTTGGCAGATGCCGTCTCTCGTCTGGTGGTGGATAAGTTCAGCGAGCTGACTGACAACTTCACCTCGCCCCATGCACGTCGAAAAGTCCTGGCGGGGGTTGTCATGACAACAGGTATGCTTAGCCACCCTGCATGATGGAAATGAGCTTCTCTCTAAACTTAACCTGGCACTGTAATCAGTATCTCACTACCAGCTGAACTACACTCAGTACCTCATTACTTCTGAAGTGCCCTTAGTATTCTTACGATTTTAATCTTTGGAACTATTCACAACATCTCTTTGAGTGTGCAGACATGTGGTGTCTTAAAAACATCCCCCCCCCCAGGCACAGATGTCAAAGAGGCTCAGGTCATATGCGTCTCCACGGGGACAAAGTGCATCAACGGCGAGTACATGAGCGACCGCGGCCTGGCGCTCAACGACTGCCATGCGGAGATCATCGCCCGCCGGTCGCTCATCCGGTACCTCTACACACAGTTGGAGTTCTTCCTCAGGTCAGGATTAGGGTTAGACACAAGCACAGTACTGTAGGGATGAGAACCCACACAGTACTGCAGGGATGAGAACCCACACAGTGCTGCAGGGATGAGCCCCTCAGTACTGTAGGGATGAGACCCTCAGTACTGTAGGGATGAGACCCACAGTACTCTAGGGATGAGACCCTCAGTACTGTAGGGATGAGACCCACAGTACTGTAGGGATGAGACCCTCAGTACTGTAGGGATGAGACCCTCAGTACTGTAGGGATGAGACCCACAGTACTGTAGGGATGAGACCCACACAGTACTGTTGGGATGAGCCCCTCAGTACTGTAGGGATGAGACCCTCAGTACTGCAGGGATGAGACCCACAGTACTGTAGGGATGAGACCCTCAGTACTGTAGGGATGAGACCCTCAGTACTGCAGGGATGAGACCCACAGTACTGTAGGAATGAGACCCACAGTACTCTAGGGATGAGACCCACAGTACTGTAGGGATGAGACCCACAGTACTCTAGGGATGAGACCCTCAGTACTGTAGGGATGAGACCCACAGTACTGTAGGGATGAGACTAATCCACATCAGCGGGGGGGGGATCAGCTCTAAATATGCTTGCCTCCTATTTATAGTAGTATACAAGTGTAATGTACTATTATTATTGTAATAGAACAATTATTTTGTGTTAAACTTTTTGAGTGTTTTTGTGAGCATACAAAGTAGGAAACTGTGCGTAACGTGGTGTATAAAATATATAAAATGTTAATAGGCTATTTTAATGAGCGTCCATTGCTGAAAGATTTGATTTCCTTCCCCTAGCAGCAACAAGGAAGACCATCACAAGTCTATCTTTATACGGTGTGAGAAGAGAGGGTACCGGTTAAAAGACAATGTTCAGTTCCACCTCTACATCAGTACTTCACCTTGTGGAGACGCCAGAATCTTCTCACCGCATGAGGCTGGCATGGAAGGTACATGCGCACACACACACACTTCCTCAAACACATACACCTATCCTTTCACAATGGGAAACAGATTCCTCCTATGTAGTTGTGTATATCTTACTCCACATATAAGTACTGCTGTGATTAGACATCCAACAAGAACAGAAAGAGAATTGAGCACTTCTCATCTTCTTCCCTAAAGTGTTGACATTCAACATTGTGGAGACAGGGTGATTCCCTGTGTACAGCAGTGTTCCTTTGTTGTAGGGTTGAATAACCCTGGAAAAACCCTGAATGACAATCACACAAATGTCTTATTGTCTGGAGATATCCCATACTCCTTAATGATATAAGAGTTTTTTTGTTCTGATTATACTGCATAATTTCCTTAAAGAATACAATCTCCTTCTACTCCTGTCTGCTCATTATTTCCTTCACTCCCAGATCAAGGGGACCGGCATCCCAACCGTAAAGCCAGGGGACAGCTGCGCACCAAGATTGAGTCTGGGGAGGGCACCATCCCTGTGCGCTCCAGCAACACCCTCCAGACATGGGACGGGGTGCTACAGGGGGAGAGGCTGCTCACCATGTCCTGCAGTGACAAGATTGCACGGTAACTTGCTGCTCTATACTGCTCTGCAGGCTCTATACTGCTCATTACTGTTCTATACTGTTCAGTGCTGCTCTATGCTGCTCTATGCTGCTCTGTCCTCCCCTATACTGTTTTATACTGCTCCATGCTGATCTGTCCCCCTCTATACTGCTCTGTGTTGCTCTAAACTGCTCCATACTGCTCTGTCCTCCTCTATACTGCTCTGTCCTCCTCTATACTACATTAAGCTGCTCTATTGGTTAACAATTGGAAAATATTATTGACTAATATTACTTAGAAAAGACTCCAACAGAACATCAACTATGAAACTGTTTTGTTTTATTTACTGGTCCACCACTAGATTTTGTTCCTACAGGTCAAATGTATTGACATTGTTTTAAGAATTTCAGTGCCCAGTCTGACCTTGTTGTTTTGTGTACCTGACAAATAAAAGACTTGAACTTGAACATGATTTTCTTCAGGCAGCGCCAGGGACAGCTGAATGATGGCTTCTCACACTCAGGCATGTTGGCAGGCAGCACACTCAAGGCTAAGCCGTCCCCTCCTTCCTGATATACGCACCTCTCTCACTGTTTCACTGTCATCGTGCAATGTCATACAATTTGTAAAAACATTGGGTTTAACCTTTGTGTAACCAGGCATGTCAGTTAAGCACAGCAGGATCACAGAATGGGTTCATCATAATTAAAATAACATTACATCAATCATGTCAAACTTTGGGAAATTAACTTTTCATAAAATGCATTATCGTGCATTATAATAAAGGACGAGCACCAAACCCATTATCAGTTCCAAGTAGACGTTACTTGTAGGGTTCTGGCTGGACGTGTACAATCTATCAACAACATCCTCTTCAGTCTACCGTTAAACATTGCCGCTCCTCACGTCTACCAGGTGACAGTGAGTCTAGCATGCCTTCCCTGGATAACTGATTATCAGATTTTGCAGAATTTTCAAGACCAAGGCCTACACGTTTCTTTCCTTTGCTTTATACTTCACCCCCCCTCCCCCTCCCTCCTGTGATTTCCCTCCCTTTCCTGTGGTGCCATATAGAAAGTTCTGGTCGCATCTCCCTCCTTTTCTCTTGCTATTTCAACACTCTCATTAGAAGTGTTCCCAACTTGAAAGCTGTTTTTTAAAGAGCAGCTGATTGTCAGGCCTTTAGAATGTAATCACCTCACCTCCCCTGGCACAGTGTCCATGCACAGAGCAGGTGCTTGTCTAAGTGGGCAGGGAATGAGATGAAGAGTGTGTGCTGAGGGAAGAAAATGTATCTGCATGAATCTTGCCACGATTAGGGAAAGTGTTCTGCGTGGATTGATTGGTTCCTTTGATTGAGAGCTAAATGGCACTATAGTACCATTGGTGGTGTTGGAAATTCCTGTTAAACTAAATCATGGGGGAGAGGAGGGCTAACCACAGGACCATAATAACTCACCTCAGCGACCAGCCCCTCCACTTCCCTATCCCTGTTTCTGTTGCGAATAGACGCCATCATCACCGGAGGCAGCCAGAGGTCTCCTGTTCTCCATCTGACTGCGGAAACTGTTTCTTAATTTCACACACTCTCACACACATCACCTACGGGCCGAGAGAGACAGGAACAAGCGTTTGCTTTCAGAGCTGTTTGTCAGAGTCTTGTTTCTGTCGCCTGGTAATGGTCTCTTAACCCCACGCCTCTTTTGCTGTCTCATTTGTGAACTCCTCTCACTGTGGCGGGCGAATCGAGCGCTTCATAGAGCATGTCAGGGAAATGAATGGAAAAGATGGCTAATGTAACAACGTTGGAATATTGTTAGAAAAAGGGGAAATTGGATACTTTCAGTGTCCATTACTTTTATCTTGTGTGCGCACGTGTCCCACAACTGAGTTTGTATGCTGTGTGTTTGTGCGTGAGGGCTCAGACAATGACTTAGCAATATCTCCATACTTGTGAGTCTGCCTGATGCTAACAATGTTAAAGAACGATGTGTTTGTATTTCTCTGTCAGGTGGAATGTGGTGGGTATCCAGGGCTCACTGATGAGTTATTTCTCAGAGCCCATCTACTTCTCCAGCATCATCCTGGGCAGCCTGTACCACGCGGACCACCTGTCCCGCGCTATGTACCAGCGCATCGCAGACATTGAGGACCTGCCCCAGCAGTTCAACCTCAACAGACCCCTGCTCAGCGGTCAGTGTACACACGTCGTCTGCTGGACAACTTGACATTCAAAATTTAAAGACATAAATGACATCATAAACCGAGCCAGTTTTATTCAAAGTGAATTTCTGTATGATGGATTACAGGGACACACACATGCACCCAGACATGGATGTTTCCTGAACATAAGCACTGTTCTTGACCAGGCAGTGACAGTATCTCTGTGTGGATAGACGAACATAGGGGCATGTTTTTCTTCCCATGCACCACTGCTCTAGTAAACAAGGTTAAACTTGACCGAGAATCAGGGGTGTTTACAGGAATATGTCTGATCCCATCAGAGAGATGGCCATGTTTGATCTGAGGTGACATTTGCTTACCTGCTGTGGAATTTGGAAAATCACTTTTTGCCAACTTCTCAGGTCACTCCCTTTTCAGAAGGTCACATCTGTTGTTTGTATTGTTTTTACATCTCTTCTTCCTCAACCCTTTCTCTCATCCTTCTCTTTCTTCTCCTTTCATGGTTGTGTTCAGTTTTCCATCAGTACTCTATGTCTTCCTCATCTGTTCTCCTCTTCTGCCTCCATCTCTTCCTCCTCTACAGCTGAGGAGATAATGGCAGCGTTATTAACCTTTTCCGCTTTGTGGAGTTTTGCTGTGACAGGCTTTTCCACATGGCTGTTCAATATTTAACTTCTAAATCATAATCCCACCCTGCAGCTTGCTGTGCTGAACAGACCCAGAGATTTTAACACTACCACCTAATTCACATCCTGAATGGGCTCTTGTTTTAAGTTTCAGTTGAGAATGCATAAATGCCCGTTCTGTGAAACTTCCAAACATGTTACTGGTTTTTGTTCTGACTGCAGGTATCAGCAACGCAGAGGCCAGGCAGCCGGGCAAGGCACCCAACTTCAGTGTGAACTGGGCCGTGGGTGACCAGGTGCTGGAGGTCATCAATGCCACCACGGGCAAAGACGACCTGGGCCGCGCCTCGCGCCTCTGCAAGCACGCCCTGTACAGCCGCTGGGTGCGCTTGCACTCCAAGGTGGGAGACGCACATAGTCACCTGTCTCTTACTGTGATAGTTGGGGGTTAGAGGGAATTCAAACCCAAATTACCCCGAGCCCCCCTTCTAGTCTTATAATCTTTTAGTTACCACGGTTAGGGTTAGTACCCCCCCGTCCCCGTCCCCGTCAGTAGGTCATCTGTAACTGGTGTTCTCTCCCCAGCTCTCGTCCACGCTGAGGATCAAGGTGCCCAAGCCCAGTTTGTACCACGAGGCCAAGCAGGCAGCACTGGAGTATCACTCCGCCAAGCAGACCCTCATCAAGGCCTTCCACAAGGCCGGCCTGGGAGCCTGGGTGAAAAAGCCCATTGAGCAGGACCAGTTCAGCCTGACCTCTTGAGGAGAGGACAACTTCCACATCCTCCACACACCACATCCTCCACACACCGCACCCTCCACACAATACACTCTCCACACACTACACCATCCACACATCACACCCTCCACACACCACACACATCACACCCTCCACACACCACACACATCACACCCCACACACAGAGAGCCTTTCTCCCCAGAGAAGAGAGGGGGAATAACACCAGCCACTGAGACTTCATGTCCATGCATCTACTCTGTTGAATGAGTGTATGTGAATGTGTGCTTATGGGTGTGAAGGTGCGTCCTCATCACTCTGATATCATTCCTCCTTGTGCTGTTCTTCTTTTTATACATTTATCTCCATTTTAATGACCTCTTTTGATGTTTTAGCAAAAGAACAGGATCAAGATGATAGCACCGAACCCCTGCATGGATGGTGTTCAAGCAGACTACAGCTCCCTGAAGTTGAATATTTCTGCTGTTATCTGTAGTTATGATGTGTTTGTTCGTTTACAGTCTTTCACATTCTATACTTGAACTATGGGCTATAGTGAAGGAAGGCAGTTTGAAGGGAGACATTAAGTAGTGCTGCACGTTTTATTCCTTACTGACCCACTGTAAGCAAAGGCTTGCATGGGAAATGTTTTCCCAAGTCTGCAGAGCCAATATCCAGTCCAGTTAGGGTCAGGGTTCTCAGAGGCAGGGTTCCCAGAGGCCGGGTTCCCAGAGGCAGGGTTCCCAGAGGCAGGGTTCCCAGAGGCAGGGTTCCCAGAGGCAGGGTTCCCAGAGGCAGGGTTCCCAGAGGCCGGGTTCCCAGAGGCAGGGTTCCCAGAGGCCGGGTTCCCAGAGGCAGGGTTCCCAGAGGCCGGGTTCTCAGAGGCCGGGTTCCCAGAGGCAGGGTTCCCAGAGGCCGGGTTCCCAGAGGCCGGGTTCCCAGAGGCAGGGTTCCTAGAGGCCGGGTCAGAGTTCTAAAAGGCAGGTTCAGGGTTCTCCGAGCAGAGACAGATTTAAGTCATACTTCCCTTTATTTTCCTATTTTTGATATATCGGGGTAGATGACCCTACAGGTTAGGGGGTAACAGCATCTCAGAGTTAGGGACAAGGCCCTCTTTGACATATTGTTGTCCTTCATAAGCATGCTGCTTAGACACAATAAAACTTTCATAATATGTCCTTGGCTGAAGATAAAATGCTTATTTGCTAAACGAGATTGACATTGTGGTACAGTAATAGCATTCAGTGCGTACAGATGAAATACTCATCCTTAATGTGTATTGATGCTCTTTATAAAGGTGCACTGTAGTCTGACAACTTCCATGGGAAACCCAACAGATGCACGGTGTTTCTGTATTTTGGCACCTAAGGGACCAAACACTTTTGCTTCAAGTCCTGAAGTTCTTTTTTGGGCTCTCAACCCCTTTCTTCTCTGTGTGCTGATTTTCTACTCTGATTTTTTTCTACTGTCTGATAAATAGTGGACCCCAGTAGAAAAATCCGAATCAGAAACAAGTTTCATCGACCTTGGTGGGCAGGCGCATGTATAATAACCTGCTACTGTATCCGTGTTTTCCAGGCAGGCCAGCTGACAGCATGTAGAATCAGCTGCACATGGGAAATGAGGAGCCAAGCTCAGCCAGCTCACTTCAACACTAGGGTTTCGTTAGTTGCTGTCATGACAACAGGAAAGGTAGTTTGCATCCCAGTAGTGTGTGGTGTGTACGGAATGTAGAATGAATGAGATTGAGTTCTGTAGGTGTGTGCATGCACATGTTGTATGCACGTGTGTGTGTGCACATGTGTTCAAATGTATGCATGTGGGAAAGACATGTTTTGCGAACACCTACAGTACAAGTAAAACATTGAAAAAGGACATTGGAGATTGCTATGGAGATCACTATGGAGATTGCAATTGAATCTTCACCAAAGATGTCTTTGTATATGGTTATTAACACTTTTCTGTATTAAGCAAAACAAAAAAATAGAGATATTGGGACATATTTTTTCAAACCTGTTTCTCACACACAAATTGATGCCTATAAAAAATAGCATTTATTTTGCAGATCTCTTGGTGTATGATTTGTACATAAGATGTTTTGTGTTTTGTTACCAGCATCCGTGATGAAGCTTTGTCTGGCTACTTCAGCAGGTGTAAATATTTTGGAAATGCTAATGATATTCCTAAGGATACTGCAAATATGAATAATGCCAATGGCAAAATTATCCAGTGTACAAAGATTCCTATTTCAGGAACGCAGAATAACTTATTGTCCCTTGTCCTTTCCCATCAAACTGCTGGGATACAATGTACTGTTTTTGGATTTGTCAATCTCCTCTAATGGGAAGTATGCTCGTCTTTCACCAAATCAAGATGTTTGCAGGGATGTAGTCCGTAGTCTTTGTTCAAAAAATGTCCAGTGATCAGAAGTGTCCTGTTGACCAGACGCATGTGTAAAACGACATCTTGTCCTCAGAAAGCCCAGAGGCTGTTTCAGAGCAGCGTTTCTCAGCTCGCAGCCTCTGTCCAGCTATGGGCCTATAATGCATCCTGGTCGATGAGGAGGACAAGCGCACGTCAGGGCCTCTGTCAGCCAAGAGAACTTCACCCACGTCAAGAGCAATACCACCAACACCCCCTTTAACGACCCCAGACAGGAGCAGGATACCACCAACACCCCCTTTAACGACCCCAGACAGGAGCAGGATACCTCCAACACCCCCTTTAACGACCCCAGACAGGAGCAGGATACCACCAACACCCCCTTTAACGACCCCAGACAGGAGCAGGACCAGGTATAGAGCCGGGGAGAGCAACATGAAGAACTTTCCTCAGCAGGCTCCACCGCCCATGTACTGTCTTTACTGGCTCCCTCGTCTGCTTTTTGGTTTAGTTTGTTTTTCCTAAAGACTGCCTGCCTACTCTAGTTTGCGCCTTGTTTTTGACTGCACTAAAGATGTCAACTAATGATGTCATGAAACAACCATCCACTTTCTTGGACTGGATGTAACTATATAGCAAGAAGTGAAGCTGCTCTTGGAGTGGTCCCAACTGTCTCCTCAGTCGTACTCTTCTAAGTGGTTTGAGATGCGGCCCACACGGGGGTTGGCAGCCTCCACTCCCGTCACCAGCCTCCACCGACCTCCACCTCAACCACCACCCTGCATGTGCTCCTACTCTGAAGCTGCACCCAGCATGACAACATACTTTAAAAAGACTTGTATGTAGAAAACAAATCTGATAAAATAGATAAACAAACAATAATAAAGAAGACCTTAGTGTACTTTTGCAGATGGGCTTGTGTTCTTTTTGGGATCAGTTTTGTGTATGTGAGCTTTGTTAATTCACACTGAAACTTTTAAAGTATACATACATTACACTGAAACACTGAAACTTTTAAAGTATACATACATTACATACAGACATGTGGAGGGGAAAAGGTGCCATCAAGAACCGCCATAAAGGTTCTCCAGTTGGTTTGTGGAACTGCCCAGTTGGATAAGTCTGTTGAGGTTTTGAATTATATTTACAAGGCATATCATGAAGGTACCATTCATGCTTTGATGTGTTCAAAGCACTTCAGTGCAACGTCTCTGTATTCTTGGATCTCCTGCCATCTTTGGCTCAGGCTGGGGATGGTGTTTTGTCAGCCTGAACACAAGTAAAGGAGGATCCATATCACCCTGACTTCAGTTGTACAGAAGGACTATTCTTATAATATGTAATCAAACACAGTCTGTGCATCAGTGTTCTTGCAACCACAGGTAACACCTTACATTGAGGTCCTTATTAAAGTCTATTTGCAAAAGTGCTGTGTTGTAGGCACTGTGGAACTGTTATTACACACAGCAAGTATACATTTGTTGCCGAGCAACATTCTGCTCTCTTACACAGTTGTAGGAAGGCTCTCTCCTACGTATATGTATACAATAGAAATGGACATACTGTATATAACTGAAATTAGTATGTAATTACGTCTTAAGTACATGTTGCACTGTTACATCATCAGTCCTACTGAGAGGTGAGAGGTAATACTGTGTGTTTGTGTGTGTGTGTGTGTGTGTGTGAGAGAGAAAATACTTTGTGTGTGTGTGTGTGTGTGTGTGTGTGTGTGTGTGTGAGAGAGAGAGGTAATACTGAGCGTGAGAGGTCACTAGCTGGTGCCCCTGAGAAGAATGATAAATCATCAGATTTGGTCCAGGAGACAGTGGGACTCATTCAAGACCCACATTTCCATTTCAATTTTCTGCCCAGCAGAGTTGATGCATGCGGCGAAGCAAGCCCACTCCTCAGCCTCGCCAGCTCCATCTCTCTGGTGTTCATTGGCTACAACATCAAGTGAAGGTGTGTGTGTGCCCATGGCAAATCTCACACCTGCTGTCACTTCTGGTAAGATAAGGGGTCATGGAAAGAATTCTTAAATTATTCTTATTTGAAGAAAAACAATCGTAAAGTACCAAGCACACTAGCAATACATTTGGGGGTCTTTTTATGTCATTCTAAGATGAAAGTTGTCAACATTTCATAGTTTTGACCCTATATGTCAGGCTAGAGGTCAGTCTATGGTAGGCTACAAACATGTCCTCCAGATCATTGGTATGATGCTAAGAGATAAAAGGACAGCAGATATGTAGGAAGATGCTGTTAAACATGTTGAAACATGTTAAAACTCAGGCCTACTGAGCCGACTGGGACTGTTCTACCGCAAGACTCTTCTGAAAAGGAGGCGTTCTAGTTGACAGAATCATCAAATCATCAGTCCCTGCTCTCTTTACTGGAAAGAGATGATTGAAAAGGAATCTGTGTGACCTTGTTTCAATGGGTAGAGCCTTTTCTTAAGGCTGCATCAAAGTATCCTTTCTGGCACAAACGTGTGTGTGAACCTGTTCTTGTTTGTGTGTTCAGGAGATTCATTGCATATTACCCATTCATCTCTTTGTTATGAACTGTTCCTGGTGAGCAAAGGGCTATTTGAATAGCTAAAATGTCTGAGCGCTGTGAAAAACTAGGTTTAATGGCCTTCTGTCCTTATTGCACAGTATCAAAGTCAAACGGTCGGTCTAAGGCCTTCCAGTTGCTGTTGCTGTGAACCACAGATCAGGAACTTTAACATAAGGAATCATCTACAGTAATTCAAGGTCATTTGCATGTCATTGGGAATGAGACCCACAGTGTTCTTGGAAAAGTGTTCAAATGTGTTCATTTTGTCTGAATCCAGTTAGAATCCAGTTAGACCACGATGAGGAAATAAGGAGAATATATGAATATATGGAGAAATACATTCTGTTTGTAGGGTTTGTTGTTTCTTACCCATTAACAGTAGACAGGTGAGGATCAAGAGGTCTCTCTCACACCCTGTCTCTCTCTGTCTCACCCTGTCTCTGTATCACCCTGTCTCTCACCCTGTCTCTCTCTCTGTCTCACCCTGTCTTTCACCCTGTCTCTCTGTCTCACCCTGTCTCTCACCCTGTCTCTCTCACCCTTTCTCTGTCACCCTTCCCCTCTCTTTCACCCTGTCTCTGTCTCTATCTGACCCTGTCTCCCTCGGTCTCTCTCTCACCCTGTCTCTCACCATGTCTTTCTTTTTCTCACCCTATTTCTCACCCTGTCTCTCACTGTCTCTCACACTTTGTTTTCTCACCCTCTCACCCTGCTTCTCTCACCCTGTTTTTCTTTCTCTCACTGTGTGTCTCACCCCGTCTCTCTCACCATCTCGTTCTCTCTCACCCTGTCTCTCTCTCTCACTGTCTCTCTCTCACCCTGTCTCTCTCTCTCACTGTCTCTCTCTCACCCTGTCTCGCTCTCACTGTCTCTCTCACCGTCTCGTTCTCTCTCAGCCTGTCTCGCTCTCTCTCTCACCTTGTCTCTCTTTCTCTCACCCTGTCTCTCTCACCCTATCACTCTCTCCGTCTCTCATTGTCTTGATGTTGAGTGATTAACAACCTATACTTTGCATAAAGTCAGTCTTGTGAAACAAGATGACTCACCAACTGTGCTGCATCTTCTCCCTCTCAGCTCGTCCTTCAGAGAGCCCCTCAGCACACTGTCTTGTCTGTGCTGAGAGGCTGAAAGATACTGTGTTTCCTGCCGCTAAACATGTCCACTCACCACATCGACGAGTTCAAGGTTGGAACATTAAAAAAGTTGGAAGATTGACGGTGTAAAGAATCCCATATAAAATAAGGTTTGGAGCTTTCAGTGGGTGAGGAAGGGCTTGACCTTCATGTGGTCTGATAGAAAATAATGTTTAGTATGAATGTAAAGAGATGTGTAGGGATATAAAGTATGCTTCTTTTTTCGTATTATTGTGAATTCAGACTCAGATCATAGTTTATTTAGAAAAGTATACTGGATCATTCAGAGTTGCTACTGTAGTACAATTATTAGCTCTCCTAGCACGAGGAAACATACAACCCAAATATGATTTTTAAAAGGCAGAAAACTGTGTCACAAGTAATGAAACTCTACCCACCGCAAAGGAGAAGAAACAAGTGTCTCTGTGTGTGTGTGTGTGAGGGGGGGGGGGGGTAGAGAGATTCAAAAAACAGGGTAAGTAATCACAGATTGATCTGCTCCATCAGGAGTAGGCTACAACATTAGGGAAAGTATCTCTGAAAAAGTCTGAAACATTCTTTCATTCAGCTGTTTTCCTGTTAGCCAACATGAGATTAATTCTGCTGTTTCCTGTTAGCCAACATGAATTTCTTTCCTACTATTTTAAACTAAATGGAAAGCCAAATTAACATTATTCCACACTTTCTCATTTTCTAATTAAAGTGGGCATCTAATACCAATCAAAGATATTACTTTGACATTGTGATGGGGTGATGGTACAGTCAGGGAGTAATGCTGTACTGTTGTGAATGTTTAGGAATATGCCATGTGTGTGAATGTGTATAAGCTGCTTTACATAAAGTATGTTTGAGTGCAAACGGTCCAAAGACTAAAATTCTAAAGATAAGGTTCCATTAAGCCTTCAATATAATAAATAGTATGTTCTTCTTTTCACTACAAAGCTAAATCTGTATATGCTTTTACATTTATATGTAATTTGTTAAAAGTGCAGGCTGATGTATCTTTTTTTATATTGGCAGGAAACGTGTAGGTATCATTTACTGCCACCTAGAGGATAAGTCCCCTCACCACCGAGCTGGAGATGACATATATTACTGTAACTTAGCAGAGGCTAAGTGACATGGGAATTTGAACCTGGGACTTTCTGATCTGCAGTCAAATCTTCTTCTAGAGAGCAAAACCCTTCCTACATGCATGCTTATTTTGAACGAGAAAAATCCAACTGAAGCCTCAAATTTTTTTAAATAATTGATTTATTGAAGGAATAGCACAATACAGGTTATCTCAAGCAGTACATTTTTCCTCCATGTTTTCGTTCTCTTTTTTTTTAAACACAAACAAAATTACCCTCACCCACCCTCCCCATACCCCTTTTGGCAGTTAGTATGTTCATAAAAACAAAAACATTTCTCAGTCATGAAAATACATTCTCACAGCTATGCATCAATAATCTTCCAAAACATAGGCCCACATATGTCTATACACATTAAGTGGCTCAAATATAGTAATTATTTACAATGTGTCAACCATTCTGTGAGGCGATCGAATATCGATAAGAAGAAGAAAAAAAGGAGATAAATAAATAGGCAGGGAATAGAAAGAAGAATGGTTTATAAAAATAAATAAATAAACGGCTAGGAAAGGATAGAGAGGGGGGAGGGCCTCAGTTACAATTAGGGACAGGGTCACCCAGTGGGCAAGTCCTTCAGACTTTCAAAGTACGACTAAAACGATCCCCACTTGAAATAGAACCTTTCCACAGACCCTCTGAGTGTACATTTTGTCTTGTCCAGCTTTAGAAAAAACATTACATCTTCCAGCCAGACCGAAGTTGATGGGGAAGTAGAAGATTTCCAAACTAACAAAATTCTCCTACGGCCCGAAAGTGATGTGAATGCGATGATGTCCGACTGGTTTACATTTAAACACAGAGTTTCATCAGCCACACCAAATATTGCTATAAGTGGACAGTGTTCCAGCGTCACTCCAAGAACCTCGCTTAGTGTTTAAAAACTATTGCCCAATAGCCTGAACCAGAAAGAATGCATTAGGTTGGCTGGAGAAAAATAACATTTATCGCAGCTAGCGTCCGTCCCAGGGTACATGCTGGCAAGCCTTGCCTTGCTTAAATGAACTCTATGCAAAACCTTAACTTTAATAAGCCCCAGTCTGGCACTTGAAGATGAAGAATTTACTCTTTTCAGTGCTTTTGCCCAATATTACTCCAGCAGGTCTATACCATGCTCATCCTCCCACCTACTGTTATATTTGTTTAGGCTTTGCTCTCCAAGACACATCAACTGAGAATAAAGCAGAAAGATTAGACCTTTATTCACAAAGCTGAGAGTAAGTTTGTCCAACACTGTGACGGCTGGGAGATCAAAAAAAAAAGACTCTTAACAAAGTGGTGAATCTGTAGATACTAAAAGAACTGCGAGGAAGGTTATATTGTTTATACAGATTTTCAAAACTGTCAAATATGTATAGGTCTTTAATGTATATGAGACTGTTCATTGATGCCTCACATTTTAATGGATGGAATCATTCTTCAATAAACACTATCGTAGTCTTGCATCCTCACATGAACCATGCTTCTGCATTCCTTATATTTCTGAATTGACAAGCAACATAATGGACCAATGCTTACATTTGCTGGACAGTGATAATGACTTCCCTCTGTAATTAATCCTAAAACACTTTAGAGAATAATGTCGCCCTCACACTGCATTCTAGGTCCACGTAGCCCGTTTTAAGATCATGGCCTATCAGTGTTTTTCCTCACATAAAAAAAAAACAGAATTGAAATATTAATAATCAAACTCCACTGAGGTCTTATCATTTTTATTAACTGTTGTAGGGACCAACAATTTACTGATCATCTATAGACTCTTTGTAAACACATTTGTAAACATTGGCATATTGGTTGGTACATGGCCGACCGCAAAGCATCTGAATCAGAGTTCAGTGTGAAGGACCAGCTTTGCTTTCTTCATGTTGTTGGCCACTGAAGAGAGAGGGGTTCAATCAAAACATAAATCAACTTAAACTGTATTCTTTAGTTAAAATATGATTGAAACAATATGTCAGCACACAACAGCACACAACAAACTGTCGTAAGTTTCCCCTCTTGACCTGAACCCTCTCAGTACCGTGGGCTTCACATGCATGAGTAGGAACAGTTCAGAATGAGAATCTGAGCTTTGGCAGAGCTGTGTGCACAGGAGTGTTTTCAGCAAGGAGAGATGAGGCCCAGAATCTCCCAGGATAAAGAGGGAGGGAAGAGAGCTACTTACAGACTGAGAGATCGCTGGCCTGGTAGGTGTAGAGATGGTTGCTGTACTTGCTGGTGATGTCTGCCCGCACTTTCATGGAGGGATCTGGACAAGACAGTGGGGCTTGTGTGTTTATTTGTGTGTTAGAGAGAGAAGGACTGCAACGATTTTTGTGATTGTAGTTTAAATATTGCAATACTGGAATGGGTGAATCTCATAGAGAAGAGTCATGACCATACCTACAAACAGGATTCTTGGGACGTAGTAACCATCAGGTGCCAGGTTAGAGTCCGTGGTCTCTTCCTGAAATGTTTTTTAACTTTAAACTGAAATGTTCTCAGTTGTTTGAGTGAGAGTGACTTGAAGGCCATGTTTTACTAAGCAACAAAATCTCAAATTGATAACCTCAGAATTACTGTTGTTAAAATTATGTTTTTTATGCCAATGTAAATAATGTTTTTATGTTATATAAAAAAAAAATCAAATTGAACTTATCTGAATGTTTTGAAAAATGATAAAACGTTTTTGTATTACCACAAGATTGACCATGATGAAATCCTGTTTTGCCATTTTCTGTATGGCCTTGTCAACTGCAAACAGCTTCTTCAGAGCTGTGGAAACAAGTTGGAAAGAAAGTGCTTTAAATCAAATGTACAATTTAGCATACACATTTATTTATTTTGATGTAGGACTACGTGTATAAAGAAAATATTTTTTTAAGAAAAGGTTACTATATTTTAAAAGACACATCTTTGGCAAATGTTTGAAAAGCAATAACATGACAGTTTAACATTGGTATCACCAAGCTAATTCCCCAAGAACAACTGACTCTACTGCCACTGAATTGCACAGTTGGGGTGAATAAGACCTTGTTTGGACAGTGTTGCTAAAGAAAATAGGCAGTAAGAAAGGATTACATTTACTGTGTGGGCAGTCCTCCTTATGATGAATGACCATCAGTGGCTTATTGCTGTGGGAAAACAGACAAATTTGGAATGCATTCCAGAGCAGAGCATGACAATGGTGGGTGTGTAAACAGGATAGCACAAACATCCTGGCTAAGGGTATGTTGTCTGTCAACTGAATAATATGTTGAATTCAATACCGGTGTCACAAAAGATTTGGATATCACATCACACAAAATAATTGTACTAAAACCAGTTAGATTGATAAAATAGACCAAAATAGAGGTCTCCAAGTAAATGTATGGATTAAGAATAGTACTTCTCTTTCATTTTCCTGAGGCCTTCTTCATAGGTCTCCACCCAGGTGATGCCTTTTCCCCAGCCTGGGGATGGGTTAGGGTTAGGATGACACATGAACAGGAATTAGGTGTGACAGTGTCTTTCTGCTGTCCTTAACACTGTGGAAAGGTCTTTTACCAGAATGAGAACCTTGGGTTCATTGTTTTCCCGCCATTCTAGAATAAACTTAATAAAACAGATTGGCGGACAGATACCCTATCCCCAGAAGTGGTCCTAGGATAGCTTCTGTTTACTAAAAACCCTTGGACCAATATGAATGAAACCGATCAATCTGAACGTAAGCACATATGAGCTAGCTGGTACCTCTAGAGATGGTCTGGGGCTGCTTGTTCTTCTGTTGTGAGGAGCTGAGAATGACGCAAGATGCCAACACCAGGGTGGACAGAAACCAGGGAAACATTCTCCTTTCTCAGATCAAGTTAAATGTATTAACATCACAGAGGGTTCATACAGGTTTGGGGGAGGATAATTCCGGTTTCCCCTATGTCTCCACTAGTCACTAGAATGGTCATAACTTTTAATCAAAACATGATATTTCTAATCTGTCTTCTGTTCTACGTTGCCCACATATTTGTGGATATTCCACCTACTCAAAGTATTTCTCCATCTTGTAATTAAAGTGCTTAAAAATTAAGTCAAGTACAGGTTGATTCCCAAAACAAACAGCACAGATCAGTGGGGTAAAACAGGCTATTTTGGTCAGATTTTGTGAATGATGTCTGTTTTTCTAAAACTGAATACGTTAAGTCTGCGCAAAAAAAAAAAGAATGGCATCATTTAGTCTCTAATAAAACAGAAACACATCAATCAACATATTTCTCCAGACAAACCTGGCAAAGAATGTACCATAATATTGCAGAATGTAGGATTGCAAGCCAAATCTACAAATGTGCAATCCAGAAAGAGCTGATTAGGAATTTATAATGTAACAAAATCATACGCAAACGGATACAAATACATAATCTGTCTTACCAAGTGTGAGAAGCTATGAGGAGTGGCTGTGTGTCCAAATGACGCAACAACATGATTTAGAAGATCTTTTTGTAGACTAAGAACTCACCAAACAGGTATTGTATACCAGTACAAGCAGCACACCCCACCCCCAAACACACACACACACAATGTTTGATGTTATTATGTTACCAATTATAGCACTTTCACCAGTTAAAGACCCAGGACGTCTTTTGTAGTTTTTTGGGGCTGAAGAGAACAACATTGTTGCTTCTCAGATATGTAGTCTATGGTTTTCCTAGAGAAAGTTGCAGCTGCCTTTACGGTCATGTCAGTGCTGATTATGAAACACTATCAGTGTTTCTGATGTGGGCCTCACATTTACGGACAAGTAGGACAAGATGTTCTAGTTTATTCTTTTTTTCCTTTTTAGATTTGATATACTTTTTTTGGTACTTTGTTCAAATGTTCTATTTAATCAACTGTAACTTCACTGTGGACTTCATAATTCTAGTCAGAATATGAGTCTGATACCGCTCCATTGGGCTGTGAGTATGGGGCGTGTTTCAACCGAACCCTGAAAAAAAGCCCTCTTCGCTCAATTGGATAGACCTACAACCAATCAGAGCAACGTAGTATGTTGTTTGTTGAAAACGAATTCAACCCAAGCGCTCTTTCCTGACTTGGTTGATTGCGTTACTGTTGATCACCTGTCCATCATCTTATAAAGCTCTTGTTCCCCAACCGAGCGACCCCAGACCCGACTTCCAGACCCAATTTATTTGTGGGCGGGGTAAGTTCGGCTGTCACCCAGGCTATGGTCAAACCATACGTTACAATTAATCATGTAGGAGACGCTCTTATACAACACCAGGACAGTCCTTCCTCTACACAATATTTAATAAACACATTTAGCAATATTCTAAAATAGTAGACCAATACAGTAAAGAACAAAATATATATCAAGTTAAAACCTCATTACTTTATATATTTCTGAAGTAGTAAACAAACAAGCTGCTGGGTGAATCTTTCTTTTTTGTTTGTTTTAGACTGCTGACATCTAGTGGTCAAATTTCAGATCACTTACAAAAGAGGTTTAGAAAGGTTGAAAAAATATAGGCTATATTTGTAAAAGTTTAAAAAAACTGTCAGTGCTAACCTATATATGCCTTGCACAGAGAGGAAATGGCTGCCGTTGATACGTTCCGCTGTCTTCACCACCCTCTGCAGGGCCTTGCGATCGGCAGCGGAGCAGCTACCATATGGCAGTGATGCAGCCTGAGAGGATGCTCTTGATGGTGCATCTATAGAAGTTTATCAGAGTTTTATCAGACAAGCCAAACTTCTTGAGTCTCCTCAAGAAGTATAGCCGCTTTTGGGCAGTTTTGACTGCAGAGCCTGCTTGCATGGACCAGGTAAGGTCATCCTTGATGTACACACCGAGGAATTTGAAGTTGGAGACTCTCCACTGCAGCTCCCTCGATGTGTATGGGGTTGTGACCCCCCCCTCTGCAGCTTCCTGAAATCCACGATCATCTCCTTGGTTTTGCAGATGTTGAGAGACAGGTTGTTGTCTTGGCACCATGCTACCAAGCCCCTTAACTCATCTCCATAGGCGGTCTCATCGTTGTTAGAGATGAGACCCAGGATGGTAGTGTCTTCTGCAAACTTCAGGATGATGTTAGAACTGTGTGTTGCCACACAGTCCTGTGTGTACAGGGAGTACAGGAGGGGACTGAGTAGGATTTGCTAATGGATTTGCTAATGTGATAATATAAGATGTGGTGGGTTGACCTGACTCCGTTTGTCCTGTATCTTCTCCTTTAACTTCATGAGAGGAGAGGATGGAGAGAGTATCTGCATAGCACAGACAAGTGCCTCCTAGCACGCCCTAGCGGTGGCTTGCTATTGCCTAGCAACCAAACTAACAACGGCAGGTCTCTATCAAAAGCTGAAACACTTATCAAAACAAATTCAATCGATGTATACTCTACTTTTTTACTGGCAACTCACTGTAAACAGTGAGTTTGAACGCGTGAACATTTGCATAAACTACTTATGTGCAGAGGAAGATAATTGTAATTGAGTTAGCCTTGTAATTTTCTACTTTTCTAAACGTTAGACTAGCTACCAGCACGGGTACAGTACTGGTACTGTAGGCTACTGTACAGTACCTATCTAGTGCAACTAGCTAGCCGGTACATTTAATGGAAATGGACTAGCTAGCTAGCTATTTTTTTCTTCGTCACGTTTTACATTACAACATGCAATAGCTAATACGGACAGACATTCCTGAACATGGAGGCTCAGGTAATGTAGCTATGTATTTCATTACAGGATTTTACCCTCACTACTGTATCAGACATTACGCTTTAAAGACTCTTCTTCATCTTTAAAGACGCTGTTCTCTTTGTATTCAGAATACCATCCACAGTAAAAAGATGCCTAAAATCCCTGATCATCCTAAACGCCTTCTTCCACAACTTCCTCGGGTACGCTAGTGTTTGGTCTGACACATCAGCACCTTATTTGGCAGTAACATGCTAATTTCAAAATGAGTTCAGTTGTGTTGGGAAAAAATACTTAATGAACATATGGTGGTATATTTGCAATGTAAGTGTCAGAAAAAGTATTTTTCCTTGATCCACATCAAGGCCCGCTCTAAACCCCAGTGGCAGGAGACAGTCCCAACCTTTGTTTTGCAGTCACCTCTCAGAGAGAAGGCCACTGGGTTCGCAGGAGAAGTAACACACTCTCGTGAGTATCCCACAGTTCCATATCAGCATGCTATTTGTTACTTGAAGACTGTTTACAACTATCAAGCCTTTTGACAGACATGATAGCCTGCGTACATGGAATAAATAATTTTGACAGTATGGCTGTGAAGTAATGTATAAAAAAGGCACATTGTTTCTTTTATCACTGTATTTGATAGCTATTTCATAACCAGCTTCTCTGGTTACTGTTGTAATCTTAATGTAATGGCTTTATCATGATAAACTAATAAAATGCATTAGTAATCATTACTCTCTTCCTGGTCTCACTAGGAGACACACTTGGTGGTGTGTCTGGGAAGAAACCTGGCCAGAGGCAGAGCAGAGGAATGGAAGATGCTAGCCTGATACCAGAGAAGCCTCGCAGCACTGCACTGCCCAAGAAAGACCGCGAGCACTTCCGCAGTGCCCTCGTCAGCATAATCCTGTATGCATGTTAGAGTCCTGTTTTACACAAACTCACCCAATGAACCCATCCAGCCAGCCATATCAATCAACCATTTGATCAACCACACATCCATCCATCCAGTTATTCATCCATCCCGTCATCCATCCTCCAGTCATCCATCTATCCAGTCATCCATCCAGTCATCCATCCATCCAAGCCTAACCCTTCTTCCTACTTGCAGGCAGCAAGAACCCACCGCAGGTAAACCCCTTGCAGAGGACAGTCAGCCCCCGACCTGTGGCTCCCCCACAGCCACAGAGAAGGACGTGCTGGTGAGAGAACTGCCACAACAAACTCTTTAGAACCCACAGTATTAGGCCAGCCCATTTCTGAAAAAGGCTTGTGTCTTAGAATGAACACTGTATTCTGGGGCTGCAAAACACTGGTGTGAGTCAGGTATGTTGTGGTGGAACGACCTGTCTAGCCCTAGCAGGCCCCGCTGGCTTCAGTCGCTAGTATGCAGCCAGCCAGGGGTGTACTGAGTCTGATAGCGGCTGGCAGGAAGGACCTTCAGCGCTCTGAGACCACCGTGCTGCCATCATTAGAGACAAGGTGTACAGCAGGCAGACACTTGGGCTATTGTTTTGGTGTGCTTGTTGTCAGAGGCTCTTGTTGCTATGTACGGTGACACGTTACATAGCACTCTCACGCATGGCATACTGAAAGCTTATTTCAGAGAGCACTGACACCACTACAGTACAGAACACTTCATGTAATATAACACCGGACATGGTTGTGGCACAGCAACCAAAAAGGGAACAGCAGTATTATTGTTATTTTAAAGCAGGGAGTCAGGTAGCTGAGCGGTTAGGGAATTGCGCCAGTAATCCAAAGGTTGCTGGTTCAATACCCGGCCGTGGAAAATGACTTTGTGTCCTTGGGCAAGGCATTTAAGCCTACTTGCCTCGGGGGAATGTCCCTGTTCTTACTGTAAGGTAAGATTAATGTTTTTGTCTTTCCTATCAGAGATATTACTATTACATCCGTAATGGGATTGACACTGAACATGTGGCGGCTATGGAGGACTCTTGGTTGGAGAATGTTCTGGACCTGGTCCCAACCCACCTAAAGATGCTGACGAAAACCATTGAGAATCTGTCTGACGAGATGAGGGAAGACTACCTGCTGAGTGTGAAGAAAGCCATCGGTATCTGACCCCAATACGTTTCACGACCATCAGCCTTTACACTTAACACAGTCATATCCATGTACAATACTACATGCCTTTTGCGGTTGGCCTCTAGGCAAACAACATTATTGTGGCTCAGTTTCACTTTTCCCATCATGCACTGTCTGTCACTTGATGGACAGAATGTTTTGTTGGGAGAGACAAAAAAGTTGTTTGTTTGTAGGGTTTTCAAGAGTGGAGACTAAATTACACATTTTTCTTTGCTTGCAGTGGACTTTGTGCTCAGAGACCCAAGGATGAATGATGAGGAGAACACGAAACATCCTATTCCTCACAGAGCAGAGTCAGTTCAACAACAGTAGGAGTAGTGGTTTATTTTGTTCCTTATAATATAAAATAATAACAATGAAGCAGTAACTTAAAAGGAACTATAAGGTGAAGACTGAAGCTTCAGCTAATTATATCATTTTGCATATTCTGTCAGGCAGCCCTTTCACTATATACACAAGACAAAGACAATAAGACAAAACAAAACCCTAACCCTATATACCTGTTTGGAAGGATTGATTGCAGATAATACATAAAGAAGATAGTAGTATTCTACAAAACCAATGCTAGTATTCTACTAGCCATATTGAACCCATATGTATTCACATATTAGTTATTATAGTTACACTTCACCATCAGCACTGGATCTCCCAAGGGCTGTGTCCTTTCTCCTCTGCTCTTCTCCGTGTACACCGACAGCTGCACCTCCAGTCATCCGTCCGTCAAACTCCTGAAGTTTGCGGACGACACCACCCTCATTGGGCTCATCTCTGGTGGAGACGAGTCTCATTATAGGTGGGAAGCGGACAACCTGGTGACCTAGTGCAGCCAGAACAACCTAGAGCTCAATGCTCTCAAGACAGTGGAGATGGTTGTGGACTTCAGGAAGAACACAGCCCACTCACCCCCATCACCCTGTGTGACTCCCCAGTCAACACTGTGGAGTCCTTCCGCTTCCTGGGCACTATCCTCTCCCAGGACCTCAAGTGGGAACTGAACATCAGCTCCCTCACCAAGAAAGCACAACAGAGGATGTACTTCCTGCGGCAGCTGAAGAAATTCAACCTGCCAAAGTCGATGATGGTGCACTTCTACACAGCCATCATTGAGTCCATCCTCACCTCCTCCATCACCATCTGGTACGCTACTACCACTGCCAAGGACAAGAGCAAGCTGCAGCGTATCATCCGCTCTGCGGAGAAAGTGATTGGCTGCAATCTGCCTTCCCTCGAGGACCTTCACACCTCGAGGACCCTGAGGCGAGCAAAGAAGATTGTGGCCGACTCCTCCCACCCTGGACACTCCCTGTTTCAGTCACTTCCCTCCGGCAGAAGGCTGCGGTCCATCAGGACCAAAACCTCACGCCACACAAACAGTTTCTTCCCTTCTGCTGTTGGCCTCCTCAACAAGGCTAAAAGTTCACACTGACTTCAATGACTTCATGTCTTAAAACAATTGCATTTGCACTACTCACAATTCGTGTAATATTTGTATTTTATATTGTAATTTATACTGTAAATTGGCAACTTATATTTTATTTTATTTTATGGCAACTTATATTCTACTTTATAGTATATTTTATTTTAAATTGTATTCCACTTAGTATTGCTAGTTTATGTATCCTTAGTATAGTTAGACCATATATCTAAATTTAAGATTCCTATATGTTTATTGTATGCACCTTCCTGCCAAAGCAAATTCCTTGTCTGTGCAAACTTTCATGGCGAATAAATCCCTTTCTGATTCTTTCTTTCCTCATCTTATCTTTCCTTGTTCTCCCCCTTTAAGAATGGAGTTGGTGCCCAAGCCTTGGAATAAATCCTTTCATCATGCTCAGAAGAGCATGAAGGAAGGACTGCACTCCATCAACCCCACTATGCTGCAGGTGCTGGATTTGTGGCATGTGTCTTTTAAGTGAGTATGCTCTCACCTAAAATAACTACTACACACTGTTTAGGTGGTGGTCTGTGTGTCCAGTAGGACTTGTACCTGTACTCTATGTTCACATGTCAGTAGAACTAAACTCATTTGTTCACTTTCATGATTCTGTCTTCTGTAGGAAGGTGCGCCTCATTGATGTGGAGGAGTTCCATAACACACAGGAGTCTATGGAACTCTCTGTCTTCCAGCACCTGGTTATCCGTCACATCGAGAGTGCCAAGGACATCCTCCTCAAGAAGTATGTTAACTCCTTCCTGACCTGTGCTGAACATGGTCAAATTCAACCTTGACACCACCACTTTTTGTATTGTACTGGAAAACAAATGTCTTCCACAGATGGTTTCCTGAAGTCCAGCATATCTACTACCAAGGGAACAAGCGCAAGATGGTGCCCAGCAACACCAATGCAGCCAAACTGCAGTCTTTCTTTAACTGTGTGGCAGGCCTGATGACTTCCCAGCTCCAGAGCCTTGCACTGGAGTCTATGCAGGACTACACACATCTCATTAGTCAAAATCCGGTAGAATTACTCATATGATGGTAGATTATTGTGGAGATTGCAGGTAATCTTTAAATGCATATTTAAAATATCTCAACTGCTTCATATGGCCTTTCTTCAGCTGTCAGTACGAGCCCACGAGCACCCTGGCTTTGTCCTGAGACTCATCCTGGACCAGAACCACATTCAATTTGAGCCCAACTTCAAAGACTTTGAGGTCATCCTCCTAAACGTGTACGACATGATGCTGAAGTCTGTCAGCCTGGTGCCTCGTGTGGAGACCAAGCTCTACTCTGAATGGGTAACTACTAGAGTCATGGTTATGACTGGGAATGGTTATGACTGGTGATTTACATTTTGTCATTTAGCAGACGCTCTTATCCAGAGCGAATTACAGTAACGGTGCGTTTACACGGCAGCGACGCGAGCGACGCGACAACATGCTTTCCATTAATTTTCAATGGAGCCAGGCGAATCACTTGCGTTGTGCATTGTGGGTCGCAACGCGATCCAAGCAATTTGAGTTGAGATTTTCTCTGTCTTTCCTTGTCAGCCGGGCGGCCAGTGCGGGGGAAGCCTGAGGCCTGTGGTCCTGGCAGAGATCCTGGAGGCCCAGCAGGAGGAGGTGAGAAGGGTGGTCCGCTCGGAGAGTGCTGGCCCCAGGGAGCATGTGCGCCTGTACGACAGGTATGCCTCGCTAGTGTCCCAGCAGGCCCTGGAGGACGTGGAGCAGTTCCTCCGTGAGCAGCACTCCTTCCAGGAGATCATGGTGGAGGTGACGCGCTACCAGCAGCTAGCAGACGAGATCCAGTACGACTCCAGCAAGGTACCAGAAGAACACAGCTTACATTAGAATACCAGAGTACCGCAGCTTACATTAGAATACCAGAGGATAAGCAGCACCTTGTGTGCATTAGGCCTCACATATACTATTACTGTATGTGGGTATAGTATGAACTGTACTAGAACAAGCTTGACTTGATCTTTATTATTTTGCTTCTTACCTCACCCCTGATATAGCTCATGTACAGTGATGATGTTAGTTTGGCAGCCTCCATCCTCCAAGACAATATCATCTTTAAGGGCTAAATCAGCTTGTTTAAGCAGAAAATATCGATTGTGTCAGCTTGTGTGTTTCAAAGCCTTCCTAAAAAAGAAAGGTTCAAGTCACCGTAGCTAAGGGTGCAGGTCTAACTGAAGCCAGCGTAGTGCCTGCCTCCTCAGCTGCATGGTTCCTGCAGGTGGTACGTCTGGGCATGTTTGAGGTCCACTCCCACGAGCTGGTGAGAGCCCTCGTGAAGCGTGCAGAGGGACTGTGCCAGAAACTCATCGCCCGCATGTTACAAGACCATCAGGTGTTCAACCAGAAGTAGGTACCATCCTGAAAAACATTTACATACTCCCACTTCTTCTCAGATTTGCAAGAGGCCTAAACAAAACCGAACTACCGCATTTGTTCCCCAGAAGCAAGAAAATATGTATTGGGGCAGAACACACCCTGTTTCTTCAACAACAAATGTTCCATGAAGAAAATGGACCACTCACCCCTCTTATTTAAAATGCTATCGGCTTCATTGCTTCTGCATTAACCTTCTCAATCCTCATGCTGTGGACCCTGTAGTGCAGTATCATTTACTCAAGACAGACTCGTACACATTTACATTACATTTACATTTATGTATTTAGCAGACGCTTTTATCCAAAGTGACTTCCAAGAGAGTTTTTTCAAAAGTGCATAGGTCACTGATCATAACAACGAGATAGCCCCAAACATTGCGGGTAGCCAAACATGAAGCTTACATTGTGAAACCAAATAAGTCCCAAATGGAAGAACAATAAGAGCATGTAGTTTGACAAGGTACACTGCAGCTTGTAACATTAACTGGAATGTGCTTTGACTCTCAGGCTCTGTGATGAATTTGAGAAGATTGCAGAGAAATTACTGAGCACGCCCAGCAACACCCAGCAGCTGATGGAGCTGAAGGTAACTGTCATGGCTGCCAGGGCTTTATGTTCCGTGATGACAGATCTGAAGAACTGACAGGCTCGTCATCAATTTGATGTTCTTTATTTACATTTACATTTATGCATTTAGCAGACGCTTTTATCCAAAGCGACTTCCAAGAGAGAGCTTTACAAAAGAGCATAAGTCACTGATCATAGCAACAAGGTAGTCCCAAACATTGCAAGCAGCCAAAACATGAAGCATACATTGTGAAAAAACTAAACGAGTGCCAAAAGGGAAAACCCATAGAGCATGCAGTTATACAAGTTACAAATTAAAACAACATGAACCACAAAAAGTGCAGGACTGTACCTGTAGAAGAACAATCGACAGTAAAATATTTCACAGCGAGTACAAGACTTAACTTCGTTATAACTAACCTACAAGAGCAACAACTCACTCAATAAGAGTCATTGTGATCCTGGAGGAAACTAACATCAGGTCCAGCCAAGCATTCCTAAGTGCCGTTGTACTCCCGGAACAAGTGCGTCTTGAGCCTTTTCTTGAAGGTGGGGAGACAGTCAGTGTCCCTGATGGAGGTGGGGAGCTGGTTCCACCATTGGGGGGCCAGGCAGGAGAAGAGCTTGTGTTGGGACCGGGCGGTCTTGAGCGGTGGGACCACCAGGCGGTTGTCTGAGGAAGACCGTAGGTGACGGGTGGGAGTGTAAGGTTGCAGGAGAGACTTGATGTAGTCGGGTGCAGTCCCGTTCACTGCTCGGAAGGTCAGCACCAGGGTCTTGAATCTGATACGGGCGTTGATGGGTAGCCAGTGGAGAGAGATGAGGAGCGGGGTAACATGGGAGCGTCTGGGTAGATTGTAGACCAGGCGGACCGCTGCGTTCTGAATCCTCTGAAGAGGGCGGGTTGCACATGCTGGGAGACCAGCGAGCAGCGAGTTGCAGTAGTCCAACTTGGAGAGGACCAGTGCTTTGACTAGCAGCTGGGTGGAGTGCTCAGACAGGTATCTCCTGATCTTCCGGATGTTGTAGAGGGTGAATCTACAAGACCGGGAGACTGCGGCAATGTGGGCCGTGAGGGAGAGCTCTTCATCCATGGTAACCCCAAGGTTCCTTGCAGAGGAGGGCCTGTGAGGTGTGGGGGAGTGTCCAAGGGCCTGTGAGGTGTGGGGGAGTGTCCAAGGGCCTGTGAGGTATGGGGGAGTGTCCTAGGGCCTGTGAGGTATGGGGGAGTGTCCTAGGGCCTCATGAGTTTACGTGGGTGCTGTTTGGTTCTTGTTCCTTCTGTCTCTGTGGCAATGCTTTTCAGTGGTGTCAAGCACTGTGTTCTTTTACGGTGTAGTTATTTACTTGAATTAGTTTGGAAACTTTTTATTCCTTGTCCTCAGACTGAGTTACATTGTTGTATTCTATGATGATTAGACGCAAAATGATTCCACTTACTGTATAATGATACTTCATAAGTGTAGAAAGGAAGAGTTATTGTGACCAGAACAGCCTGTTCTGGTTCTGTATTTGGAGTAGATATCAGGTAAACAGTATGGTCAAAGTATAGCTCAGTGGTTAAAGCACTTGACTGCAGATGAAGAGGTTGCAGGTTCAAATTACCCTTTGTACTGTATGTCGGGGTAGGGTTAGGATAGAAGCGTGTGCAAAATTATTATTTATTATTATTATTACATTAAACGGTAGAGATGAACCATATTAGCATGGCGTCAGAGGAATCCATGCTCCTTTCTTCCCTTCTTCCATCCAGACGTACGTGGATGTGGTGCAGGCCCAAGAGATGTCCTTGCTGGAGAAGAAGCTGTCAGACTCCAAGACACGCCTGTGCTTCCTAGTGGACTATGTGACCTTTTCGGCTGTGGACATGCGTCTGAACAGGCAGACCTTCCAGTGGCACACCCGCATGCCCTCCATCCTGGAGGAGCACCGACAGATCACCAAGCAGAAAGAGGAGCAGTACCAGGGAGGCCTCAAGGTCCGAGAGAGATGTCCTGGGAGGGGTGGGAGGATGACCAGGAAACCTGTATGTCCTGGAACTCAGTATGACCAGGACAGCTGTAAAAAGAAAGGTTTTAGCTGACCTTGTTAGCCCACTTTAAACCAGGTTTTCCATCAAATCTGAACAAGGCTTCTTAGTTGATTTCAGACATAATTGATGTGAGCTGTTGTGGCCGTCTGGCAGAACAGAAACCATATAACTATGATTTGTCTTCCTGCAGCTGCGCTGTGAGAGGTTTGTGGAGGAACTGGAGAGCTACGCCAAGCAGGTCGAGGAGTTTGTGACCTTTGGAGACCTGTCAGAACTCAGCAAATACCTGAAAAAGGCCCAGGCCCTCAACTCCAAGCTGGATGTTGCCATGGAGAAGGTGAGGAAGAGAGCAGGGAGGATCTACAGACCCATTCACCACACCACACCCAGCGCAATTGACTTTGTACGCTGACACATGTATCATTCCTATTTTGCACTCGGCGCACAGCTGACTTTTCCCTTCACAGACAAGTTCAAGTCTTTTATTTGTCAGACGCACGTCAGTGAATTAGGGAATGAACTTGTGCTACCGGGGGCGAAAAAGGAGGCGTGTTCCGGCGCAAACGTTCCCTGGTGCTTTTTTGCAGTTTCAGAAAACAATTCCGCCACAAACCAGAAAAAAAGTAGTCTAAAATCAGTGTGGTGCTATTTTAAGGGCGCAAGCTTGGCCCGTGTGCACTGCTGGCGAGGCCAAGGTCTTCTTCCTGTGAAGCTGCGTTACATTGTTTTGTATTATTGTATGGTTTTGTTAAATTTCTTTCATGTCAGTGATTAAAAAGACTTTCATGAGAAATCTCTATGTATGTGAACTTGATTTGTAACAATTGTGGCAATTCCTCCCATGCCTGTTTAACCGAATTTGGGTGGGTTTCTTCTCCCATCCCCATACAATATCACTTCTCTATCTTTTACGGCCCCGATGAGAACGTCGGTCTCCTCGCTGTTAACCGCTCCTGGCGTGCGCCTGGCAAATCCACAGTTATAATAGCAATCCAGTTTATTGCACGTTACGCCCAAACTACACCTGTGACTAATGTAGCTACTTCATACCATCCCATTTTAGATTTGCGTCGGGCGCAAGAGTCATTTATCCTGCCGGTATCATAGCAACAGCGCCAGAGTTATTTGCTTTTCGCGTTTGATACTTGCGTTTCAGATCGTTAAAATAGGGTCCGTAGTATGTGAGTAGAGTGTCTCTACTGTATGTGTCTTAGTTTCAAAGCTAAAATAACAGTTTAGTAAATGAGTTAATAGGTTATAAGATGAACTATTAATATTTGGAATGTCTTTCCCCGCTTCCCTCCTCCACCCACAGATCGAGGGCTTTAACCAGGAAGAGGAGGCGTTTGGCTGGCCAATAACCCAGTACCCCAACCGGAAGAAGGTCCAGGAACGCCTCACACCCTTCCTACGGCTTTACGAAACTGCCGCTGACTTCCAGAATCACCACCACCAGTGGGTCCATGGCCCTCTGTCCGCCGTCAACCCAGACAAGGTGGAGGGAGATGTAGGGAGCTACTGGAGAGCCCTCTATAAGCTGGAGAAGAACTTCCAGGAAACACCCAAGGCTCTGCACATCACCACCCGGGTGAAGGCAGAGGTGGAGGCCTTCAAGGAGAACATTCCTATAGTGCAGGTTGGTATTAACCAACGACAAGCAGGTTTATTCCCTGGATTGTCCTGTATTTCTGGACATTGACAGACGCTGTATGGAGAATCATACATTCCTACCCATATACCTTCTCAGACACACTGGTACAGTGCAGGGCTTAAAATAAATGTTTTTACTTGGTGGCACTGGTGCTCCCAACTTTAAAACATTTTTAAACATTTAGGAGCACCCACCGAATGTTAAGGAGCACCACAACTAAAATCTTTATGTTATACATTTATTTTGCATGCTAGTTGGCTCCCTGTCACAAATCTAAATTCAGCATTAAAGTTTAGAACGTAAAAATTACGTTTAATTTAGGGCTCTCAACTCTCACACATTTGCCGTGACACTCAGACATTTCAACCATTTCACGCAACACCTTGTATTTCTGATGCTGAAAAGAAAGGGAAAACTTGTCCCGCTGATTATTTGCACTTGCACAAATGCTCCCAAATATATGTATCGCACAGACACAATTTTGGGAGCATATGCAACCAAAATGCTTGCAATTTCCAGTCCTGCAGTACTCATCATAAAAATCCATACTGGAAATTCATAGTGCTATTACTGCTACCCCGCCCCCCCAGGTACTGTGTAACCCCCCCCCAGGTGCTCTGTGACCCCCCCCCCATCCAGATTCTGTTTAACCCTCCCCCCCCGGGTGCTGTGTAACCCAACTCCCCTGGAGCCAAGTGCACAAGCTGGGAGTAAAAAAGTTGGTCTTAACTCTTACATCAGTCTTCGCTACGTCCGACTTTGTGATTTGAATTTACACCAAGTGCACCAAGCTTGACAAACCATGGTCGTGGTCATTTAAGAGCTTATCCAAAGGCAATCTATAGCTAGCCTACGTCTCCCTTCAAAACAAGCTATGTATAAAGAAAACAAAAAGAAAACAAAAATAAATGTTACTGATAGTGAAAATAGACTTATGGAGTTGTATACTGAGAATAGAAGCATGCTCAAGGGAAAATGTTATAATATCAACACAAACAAACAGAAACAATCAGCTAAATCGATCACCAATAAAATTAACAGTGGATTCGTGCGATCACGGACGACTCTTTCCTCGCCTTAATGGCATTTCCAAATGTGGCCTATAAACAAGACTGCCATCGTTGTGCGTATTGTGCAATCAAACTGTTGTACATTATAATTACCATGGATATTAGTCCAACTTATGCCTGCTCCACACTAGGCGTAACATTTACACCCAGGTGAAACACATAAAGGGCTTAAGTCTAACTGGTGCATTAGTCGTAACTTTCAGTTCTACGTCAGACGTAGCGTTATGCCCAGGCGTACGCCCAGGTGGTGCACTCCCCCCCCCCAGGTGATGTGTAACCCTACACACCCCAGGTGGTGTAACCGCCCCCCCCCCCCCAGGTGCTGTGTAACCCCCTCTCCCCCAGGTGCTGTGTAACCCCCCCCCCCCAGGTGCTGTGTAACCCCCCTCTCCCCCAGGTGCTGTGTAACCCCCCCCCCCAGGTGCTGTGTAACCCCCCCCCCCCCAGGTGCTGTGTAACCCCCCTCTCCCCCAGGTGCTGTGTAACCCCCCCCCCCCCCCCAGGTGCTGTGTAACCCCCCTCTCCCCCAGGTGCTGTGTAACCCCCCCCCCCCCCCCCCAGGTGCTGTGTAACCCCCCCCCCCCAGGTGCTTTGTAACCCTACACCCCCTGCCCCCCCAGGTGCTGTGTATCCCTGCACCCCCAGGTGTTGTGTAACCCTACATCCCCTGCCCCCCCCAGGTACTGTGTAACCCCGGTCTCCGTGACCGCCACTGGGACGCCATGTCGGCGGCGGTGGGCTTCCCTCTGCGCTCAACTGAGGAGGCCTGCGTGGCTCGCTTCCTGCCCATGAACCTGGACGCCCACCTGGGCAAGCTGGAGGGAATCAGCGAGGCAGCCAGCAAGGAGCACTCCCTGGAGAAGGCCCTGGAGAAGATGATCCAGGAGTGGGGAGACATGGAGTTCAGTCTTCTGCCCTACAGGGAGACTGGCACCTGCATCCTGTCCTCCGTGGAGGAGGTCCAGACATTGCTTGACGACCACATCGTGAAGACCCAAACCATGAGAGGATCACCGTTCATCAAGCCCTTCGAGCGAGAGATACGGTAAGGATATATTAACTCTCAAATCTACTGTACAGAACGCCTGCTATTCTATATACCCTTGAATCATTAGATAGACTTACTTGCAGTGTCAGAGGAGAACAAAAGAGGAACACACACATGGATGTGATGTTGTATTCCAGTAGATAGTAGTCAGGGCTCGACATTAAGGCTTGTCCGCTTGTCCGGGACAAGTGGATTTCTTTGTAGTGGAAGAGAAATGTACTTGCCCCACTGGAAAAGTTAAAACTCAAACAAAAAAAAAAGCCTTTTTACTTCACGTTATGTGCCACTCATTACGTCTATTTTATAGATTTTATTTTACCGAATTCTGCATTAGCAAAACACAAGAAAGTGGCTTTGTCCCAAGATCTCTACAGAACGTGCAGCTAATTTAATGCTCAACACTTGAGGGGGCTTATTACTTGAAAGAGAAAGTATTTACTGTGAAAGAGGAATTATTTACTGTGCCAAGTCCTGATAGTTACACTATCAGGACTTGGAAATTCTGTGACTTGCTAAAGTATGCAAATGGTTAGTAGAACATAACATTTCATAATCATTTCATTAAATCAAGCAGCGCTGCAAGACCCAGTGAAATGTTATATACAGCTAGCAAACTAACGTGAGCTAGGATTGCTAATGACATTGGCTTACTCAACTTCGGTAGGCTATCCTCAGTATTTGCAAGCTAGCTAAACGTATACTATCTAAAATAATTTTGTAGACATAACAATGGATTGGTGTTAACTTTTAAATTTTTCTACAATTTCCCATTCTACCCGACAGAGGCTGATTTACCAAGGGAACCTTTAAAAGGGGTATACTTTACAGTTGAATATTAGCTGATATTTAACTACATACATTTAACAGATACAAATGCTGCTAATGCTTACTAGGTACACAGCTGCCGAGGCTTGCTAGCTAACGTCAACACACAAAAAAAAAATATATATATATAAATGCATAAAAATGCATAAATGTAAATATATAAAGTGAAAAATCTTTACCCGGACAAGTGACTTTTGTGCATGGACAAGTGAAACATTTGGACAATTTACTTGTCCAAAAGACAAGTGCCTCAAAAAGTTAATGTCTAGCCCTGGTAGTCATCCAGGTGTCCCCACCTCAAGAATAGAAAAGGAAGAAGCGTTTGATACATCGTTAGTCCCAAACGAAGGTTCCACTAGTGAACAAGGGAAGCTAAATCCCCCACAGTGTGTGTGATATTTGAGGCCCTCTCCTGTGTCAGGGCTCGGAATTAACTTAAGGAAGAAGTTTAACTGGTTATATAACATTGGATAGAACTGTAGACTGGTCACTGTATCAGCTCACAGCAGGCACATACTGTGCAGTAGGCTAATAGCGAGTGTTTTGTAAATAAATTAAAACAAGTCGCACCAGAAGGATTATTTGCACAAATGCTGCCAAATATATTTAGAGGTTGCACAGATAAGATTTCTGGAGCATATGTCACCAAAATGGTTGCAAATGTGAAGCCCTGTGTGTGCTTGGTGCTGGCAGGGAGTGGGAGGGCACCCTGCTGCTGCTGCAGGAGATCCTGGACGAGTGGATGAAGGTGCAGTCCACCTGGCTGTACCTGGAGCCCATCTTCAGCTCCCCAGACATCATGGCCCAGATGCCCGAGGAGGGCCGGCGCTTCACGGCCGTCGACAAGACCTGGCGAGACACCATGAAGCATGTCTCCCTGGTAACACGCACACACATGCAAAACTGTGTGATGATTTTGTTAGATTGTTTGCATGTCATTAGAAGGTTGGATGACCATTTGTCCAGCTGCACTGTTAAGGAAGCGGTTGAAGACTATCTGTCTTCTGGTGGTATGACCATGTTAGTTAGTGTGAGTGTGTGTGTACATGTGCATTAGTGTGTGTGTTTGTGTACATGTGCATTAGTGTGTGTGTTTGTGTACATGTGCATTAGTGTGTATGTGTGTGCGTGTGTGTACATGAGTGTCCTAGGTCGTCCTTGTTTGGGTTGGAGCTGTCCAACCCAGACTAGAATTCTTTGATGAATGAGTTGCCAGACTAGTTATTATGGCAAACCTTATGTTTTAATAACAACCAGTCCCTGCAGGTGCCTTAACACTCAAACAAACACACACACACACAAACACGGTCACACCAGCACCCCTAGAGAATTTCTAAAGGGTAATTGGCGTCCTCAGTAGACCTGAAATGAGACACATCAATATCAGGCAGCATCCTTCACAAACTCTGGCTGACTGCACCATCGAATAGAAATTATGGATTTTGCCTGGAAGGAAGATGTTGTGTGGAGTCAGAAGGAAAACAGCTATAGTCTCACTGTCTGTGTGCTTTGAAGTTGTGTGAGTTTGTGTGTGTGGGGATGAATTTGTGTGGTATGGTGTGTGGGTGATATGAGTGTGTTTGTGTACGGTGTGGTGTTATGGGCAGGCACATATGTACGGTGGCCCGGAAGTGCAAACCACACCCCCTAATATGAGCACATCCCCCAAATGAAAACACTCCCCCCAAATACGAGTCAACTCCCCCCAAATGGGATGACTTGCTCACCTCCCCCCAATACGAAAACACACTCCCCCAAATGGGAAACAACATTACATTAACTCAAAAACACATTACATTAACTCAAAACTGAAATGGTTGGTACTGGTACTACACTTCCTCGCTCAATGGATGCAGTAACTAACAAGAAATAAGAAATTGATCGACAGAAGTACAAAATGCAATAGCCTAACATATTACGTGCACCAGGACATTTATTTGGGTATCGAAGCATGTAGCAAATAGTAGACTACTAATGCAAAAGCATAAAGTGTGTGTTAAACGTAAAAATTCATAGCAACTAATTAGCAAACTAATAAGCCAACCAATTAATCAAATAATACATTTTTAGTAGTCAAAATCAAGTAGGCTCCATTATCACCAGTAGATGCTTCTCCTTATACAGTACATACCCCATTATCACCAGTAGATGGTTCTCCTTATACAGTACATACCCCATTATCACCAGTAGATGCTTCTCCTTATACAGTACATATCCTATTATCACCAGTAGATGCTTCTCCTTATACAGTATATACCCCATTATCACCAGTAGATGCTTCTCCTTATACAGTACATACCCCATTATCACCAGTAGATGCTTCTCCTTATACAGTACATGCCCCATTATCACCAGTAGATGCTTCTCCGTATACAGTACATACCCCATTATCACCAGTAGATGCTTCTCCTTATACAGTACATGCCCCATTATCACCAGTAGATGCTTCTCCGTATACAGTACATACCCCATTATCACCAGTAGATGCTTCTCCTTATACAGTACATACCCCATTATCACCAGTAGATGCTTCTCCTTATACAGTACATACCCCAGTATGCTGAACATGCTTCTGAGGGGCAGCAGCCACTAGGGGCTGCTGAAGGTCTACACTGTAGACTCTACAGCTTCTCAGATCAATCAGCACGCCTGCTTCCTTCGCCAGTATTTACTCTCCACTCAAATGAATCAGTTACCCTATAGTGGACAAAATGGTAGATAAAAACTCAAATGAATGGAAGAGACTCATCCTCATGGCAGCTCCGGCACAGCCAGAACGCCCTCACTGTGACTCAGGGGGTTTCTTCCATCACACTGGTGTGTGAAAGAATGCACTGGGATGTGTATGTACAAGAATGCTAGACCCACACGTACACAACACACATAACACATATACACAACATACAATAGCACACAAAAGTAACACAGCTCCACAACACACACACACAATATGAACTCATAGGAGTGGAGTGTTGAACCAGGAGAAATCCTTACTGAGCTGTCAGTGTGTCTGACCCAGGAGGAGAGTGTGTCTGACTGTGACAACCCTCTCACACTATTGCAGGCCTTTTGTCAGAGCAGAACAAAGCTGAAGTACATGTTGTCCATGTGTGTGCACATGTGGGGGTTTAAGGTCCACTGTTTCACTAAATCTGGTTCAAGTATTTCACCTGTTAGCTGAAGTTACATGATATGATTATGGCGTTATTATACACCACTGTGATCCATTCAACTAAAAGCTTGTGAAAAGCCTTTAGTTGGCAGATTGATAAAATATCTCTTATCAAATTGTACCAAGTGATGAGCTGAAATCACATTTCATATGATTCTGAAAAGCTCCATGTCCCTTCATCACTTTTGCATGCATACCTTTATGTTCATCCAATCGACCTGAAAGAGCTCAGATCATTTGCACAATCCCTCCATTCAAACTCATTAGTTCAGCCCATCGTTGTATTTCCTCACCAAATTATGTAGATGATCTGATTCAGTCCTTTTTTATACCAGTAACATGGTTACAGTTGTCCATAGTTACAAGTCTGGAGCAGGGCTGATATCAGAAATAAAATCCTATAAAAAGGGATTTATTCCCTCAAAATGGAGTCTCTTCTGTCACCCCTTAGCATGGTCAAATGACAAATTTGCATGGTTACAATAGAAGATTTAAAGAGGGTTTAACAAGAAAAGGTTTCTGATTACCTCGCTCCTCGTACTTGCTTTTAGAGTCTCCTAGAAAGAAAGGCCTCTATTTTAGCATGAAAGCCGTTGTTAAAGTTCAATTTCCAGCCTATGCCTCGGCTTCAGTCTCCACAGGTAATAAGAAATCAATAGCAATCAGGAAAGGGGAAAAAGCAATTATTATCTCTGTCTGTGATACTGTGAGGGGTCCACACAGTCCACTCTGTATCTAGGCAGAAGGTAGGAACAAAAACATGGTTATTCTCATTCTGGTCCCAGTTCAAGATCTGAGAGTTTGTCTTCCATAGTGACTGACCTAAACACTTTGACACACACCCTGAATTTGACCAAAACAAGTCAAAACCATGTAAGGACTTGAAAGTGAATGTTTTACTTCAGCTGCAGTTACTAACAACTCCTGGGTAGATTAGATGACCTAAAGGCAGTATGTTTCTGCACAGCAAGCAGTCTACAAACTTTTCTATACGGTACTTGTAGATTAGTTACCACAGATAGATAACACATCATTTGGATTCAGACTCGCAATCATTTTTCAATCTTGATTACATAAAGGTATGGACCAGAATAGATGACACATTTTTCTTCTCCGTTATGGGCCCATCAGATACATGTCAAACCTCCCAGTGTGGAGAGAAGGGTCCAGTGATAAGATGGAAAGCCTTGTTAGTGTCTAACTGTGTGTGTAGTTATGAATGATGGTCCTCTGTTGTGTTATCATTCATGCCTTCCCTTCCAGTCCCGCTCCCTGAGAGCGTGCTTCTGCATTCTGCTGTCCAGCCTTGAAGATTAGCTCGACACTGGGCCTTTCTGGGATGTCCAGAGGCAACATGTTGAATTAGCTCAGATGAGATCAGGCTTGTTCTGCACCACAGGCCCCAGGAGAAGCTCCAGTTTATAGCAGGATTTCAGCCTCCCCTGGAACACCGATCCTAATGTTTGGAATTATACTAAAAATAGCAGAAAGAATTGCTTAATCCTTACTAGACTTGTAGCTGTGAAAGGGGATGACTAAAAGCAACTATTATTTCAGACTCAAGGCCATTGATATCAGCGCAAAACAAACTATCCTTCAAATTAGGCGATTCCTAAAAGCTTTAAAAAATCCTGGTTGCTCTAATTATATATTTTTATCACAAGAATGCTTTTGTGCATGATCACCCATGTTAAAAGATGGTTTGATTGGCATGTCCATTGTATTTTATGAACAAAAATAATATGCAATTTATATTTTTCTGCTACTAATTTAACTTTTCTTATTCTGACAGGACAAGCATGTGCTGGCCGTGGTGGCCATTGAGAAGATGGTGGAGAAGCTGAGGAAATCCAACGAGTTCCTGGATATGATCTTGAAGGGCCTCAACATGTACCTGGAAAAGAAGCGCCTCTTCTTCCCACGATTCTTCTTCCTGTCCAACGACGAGCTGCTGGAGATCCTCTCCGAGACCAAAGATCCCACTAGGTGAGTCGATGTTCCTCTTACTCATTTATGAAGCCTTGATAGGTAAAACAACAGTCAACAGAGTTGGATGACTTATGGTACACAATTCCCCAAGGATAAGACCCCACACAGATAAAGATCTCTTAAGCTTACACTACAATGACCCACCAGATCAAGAGCTTTGATTTATCGAACAAACCCTACCAGGTACAGTAAAGACCTTTCAGACATCACTTGTAGAACGATTCATAGGAAAGATCCATAAGAATGTGAGGATTTGCCCTTGTCCAACGTGCATAGTAGCAATGAGACAACAGTCAGACTAACCCGCTCAGAGCCCTGTGCCCGCTCAAGGTTAACCTAACCCAGGACTGGAAGGGAAGGCATGAATGATAACACAACAGAAGACCATCATTCATAACTGTGCCTGCTCAGGGCTCTGTGTTGGGGCTTTCCTGTCAATTGCTCTGGTTACAATCAGTACTTCTTAAGGATAGACTTTTAAAACTATTTTGCAAGGATATGATCTAGCTATTTTATTGCATTGTAGGTTAGACTGATGCCTGTGGGCTGTGATGAGTGTGATGGGCTCCCATGGGGTGGTAGGGCTGTTTGATAGAGTTTGATTATGCAATGGCGTCATTTATTTGTGAACATCAACACTTTTTTGTCCTCCATGGTGAGGTTTGTGTGTGAGGGCACTACATGTCACCACTACATGTCATGTCACAACTACATGTCACCACTACATGTCACCACTACAAGTCACCACTACATGTCACCACTTTGTTTAGCACATTGATGCAGACTTTTCAGCACCTTGGCCTACATGGACACAATGGTGTAGAGAACATGCTTTGCCTCTTCATGAAGACATGCTCAGAAAATAAAATAAAAAAGAGGAAATGGAGGGGGGAAGCAATTTAACTGAGTAGAAGCCTTGGAAAACTAATTTCAAGCCTTGGAAATCCTGTACTTACTGTGGGAATTTAATTATAGAGGCTGTTCTTCTCCCTGTGACACCCTGGCCTACTTAACTTCCCAGTGGCTCCCTGAAGCAGGCCCAGGCTGATAAGCAGCCCTTGTCTTATTCACCCAAAGTATTTGGTTAATAATGAATGTGATTTCAGACAAAGAGGACTTAGCCCTTTTCTCTTCCTCTTTTGGATTTTATATCTTTTTATCCTTTCTTCATCCCCAACTTTCGCGGCTGGGAGTTTCTTCAGCCCCAGTACAGAGCCTCGCTTTTCAGACAAGTGGGGATTTTCAAAAGCATATGGAGGCGTGTGATGAAGCCGTAGCTGGGCTGAGTTGGGGTGACTCATGCATGCTTTCCTTTCACAGGGCGCGCCATCTCAATGCCGTTTTAAGTAAGAAAACAATGTGTGCCCATCTGCCGATCAATCAAGTTTTTGGGGGTTTATTACAGCTTGTCCAACCATGCAAACCTAGTTTTTTAGAGGATTTTCCCCCTTGTCATCTTTGCTTTCTTGCTCCATTTACCGTTGTTGTCTGGTTTGTTACATGTATTCTTTGGTGTTGACAAAATTGTATTGATCCTCTAAGTGGTTCCCAGAAGCATTTATTCAATACAACACTATTCCCCACAGGCTACATTAGAGGGTATCTCAAAGCAATTGTTTACTAAATGCTTTTCGGTAGTGGGTTGCCTGAGAGGAATTAAATCCATCTCTCGTGTTCACAGAAAAACTAGACTGCAATCAATAGTAGATTATCCGCAGATGATTTGGATTAACCAGTTGCAAACATCTAGTTTCATGTAACAAACACAGACATTACAAGATGGACAAATGAGTGAAGAGAGAATAACTATTTTGGAAGGAATATTTTCTCTCTGGGGAAAGTCCACTGTAGCGGTAGTGTTGACCCTCTGGTGGATCAACATGAATACAGAGGCTGCTACAGGGGGGGTATAGCAGGTGGAACAGACTAGAAACAGCTCTCTCCTCTCCCCCAGGGTCCAGCCCCATCTAAAAAAGTGCTTCGAGGGCGTGGCCAGTGTGGTGTTCACTGACGTGCTGGACATCACCCACATGATGAGCAGCGAGGCGGAGGTGGTGGGGCTGCTGGACACCATCTCCACCTCCAAGGCCCGAGGTCAGGTGGAGAAGTGGCTGCTGGAGCTGGAGAATGGCATGCGCAGCTCCCTGCAAAAGGTAGCTGCCCAGGACCTTGCAGATGATACCATCTGACCAAGACTTCTCCCTTTAGAGAGTCCTTCGATTGTTGACTGGATCCAATAGATTAAGACAGATTATATACATATGGAGGCACGCATGAAATCTGACTAATGTGGACCCTGTGTACTTTGCTTTGGATGAAAGTGTTGAATGAATCAAATGTAATATGTATAATATAATGTATGATGTAATGTATAATGCAATGTGTAATGTGTGTGGTTCCTAAGGATTGAGTCTGGGGCAGGTGTGTTCTTAACTCTTCCACCCTGTGTGTGTGTCAGGTGATCGGGGAGGCCATTGAGGCGTATCCCCAGGACCAGAGAACCAGCTGGGTGCGGGCGTGGCCAGGCCAGACCGTGCTGTGTGTCTCCCAGGTCTACTGGACCAAGGACATCCACGAGGCCATTGCTTCAGGACAGAAGGTGACCAGGACCGACCTCACACTGGGCCTGTTCTGCTGGGGTCCTGTCGTTAGCTCACAATGACCAACCATACCTCTCTCCCTTAGGCATTGAATGCGTACCTGCAGCAGAACAACAGCCAGATAGACGACATAGTGACGCTGGTGCGAGGAAAGCTGTCTAAGCAGGCCCGCGTGACTCTGGGGGCGCTAGTAGTGCTGGACGTCCATGCCAGGGATGTGCTCTCATTGCTCTGCCAGAAAGGCATCAGCGACGAGAACGACTTTGAGTGGCTCAGCCAGCTACGCTACTATTGGATGGTGAGCCAGGGGTCTGTGTGTGTGAGTGTGTGTGCGTGTGAGTGTGTGTGTGTGTGGGTGAAAGCTAGAAAGGATAGTTTGATCCAATGGTAAAAAATATTTAATTTGTTCTTTAAACCAGGGTCATTTAACTTTTAACCCATATTCAATTCAGCTCACTCCTACCACAAGAAAAAAAAAAATCTGTGCAGGTCGAATCCATATATGACCCTGTCCTTGTGACCATCATCCAGGAAGACACGCTCCAAACCAAGATGATCAACGCTGGTCTGGCTTACGGCTACGAGTACCTAGGGAATACCCCCCGTCTGGTCATCACCCCCCTCACTGACCGCTGCTACAGGTATGACCACTTACTGCCCCCTCACTGTCCCCTCTGACCCTTTACTGCAGTAGTAATGTTGTAATTGTAGTGAACATAGTATATTTAAGCATGATTGAATCCCATGCTGCGATAAGTGTGTATGAAGAACTTGTTGACGGCTCGTACTCCAGAACCCTGTTTGGGGCGCTGCACCTGCACCTGGGTGGGGCCCCCGAGGGCCCGGCGGGGACGGGCAAGACCGAGACCACCAAGGACTTGGCCAAGGCTGTGGCCAAGCAGTGTGTGGTGTTCAACTGCTCCGACGGCTTGGACTACATCGCCCTGGGGAAGTTCTTCAAGGTGTGCTGTCTGAGGGGCTGTGAGGGACGCCATTCATAATCACCAGGATTATTCATGGGCTTCTCCTCTCACATACACATAAGAAACCAAAATGACATATGCTGTACTGACAAAAAAAATACAAACTGAGAAATGATGCTTTCACACATTAGTGTGCTGAAACTGCTACTCATATAATAAAAACACTTTTATGTAGACCATCGAAAATCATTCACAGTTACACAATTACAAATGTTGTATGAGAGGCTTTCCCCCCCCCCCCCCCAAAAAAAAAAACGTTATTGGTATGCCACTGTACTGAAAATCAGAAAGATGTGGTTGCCTTGGCAACAGTGAGCGCTCGGTGTGTGTGTGTGAGGTACAAGGCAGTTAACATTCTTTGTACAAGTTGCTTTGCTTTGCCAGATTTCACCATTGAGCTTTGTTTCAATTTTGATTAACCAATTTAATTGGTTATTTTATAGGGATAGATAATACTGGCAACAACAAATAATTTATTGGATTAAGATAAAGACTAATTACAGCTCTTATTGCTCTCTTTGTGTGTGAGCTGGTGCTCTCTCTGTGTGTAAGCTGGTGCTCTCTCTGTGTGTGAGCCGGTGCTCTCTGTGAGCTGGTGCTCTCTCTGTGTGTGAGCTGGTGCTCTCTCTGTGTGTGAGCTGGTGCTCTCTCTGTGTGTGAGCTGGTGCTCTCTCTGTGTGTGAGCTGGTGCTCTCTCTGTGTGTGAGCTGGTGCTCTCTCTGTGTGTGAGCTGGTGCTCTCTCTGTGTGTGAGCTGGTGCTCTCTCTATGCAGGGCCTGCTGTCCTGTGGAGCCTGGGCTTGCTTCGACGAGTTCAACCGCATCGATCTGGAGGTGCTGTCAGTGGTGGCCCAACAGATTCTCACCATCCAGAGAGGTGTGTATGGGAGGAGGTACGGTTTGTGTGTGTCAATGGGCCATATTTTAACGATCTGAAACGCAAGTATCAAAACGCAAAGCGCAAGGAACGGATACATGACTTTGCGCCTGGCGCAAATCTAAAATAGGTTGGTCCAAAGTAGCTACAGAATCAGAATCAGAAAGGGATTTATTCGCCATGAAAGTTTGCTCAGACAAGGAATTTGCTTTGGCAGGAAGGTGCATATAATAAACATATAGGAATCTTAATTTTGAATATGTGGTCTAACCATACTAAGGATACATAAACTAGCAATACTAAGTGAAATACAATTAAAATAAAATATACGATAATGTAGGCGGTGAATTGAAAGGCCAGAGACGCTTGGTGTTTGTCCCTGGCTTGGGAACCACAATTCACTTTAGGTTCGATTCTCAGGGAGATAATTGACTCGTTAATATCTGACTCCAATTTTTAGACACGTGCACAAGTGCGTTACCTGTAACCTTGAGCGCTAAACAGTTAATGACATGAAACTCTGACGTAGGTAAAAATTGTTTGCTTGATCAGAGCACCGACCCTAAAGTATGCGTGTTCACTAAACAGTCGTTTATCTCTACTATAATATGGATTTAACCATAGTAGACTTAGTAGGATATGTAATCGATCACTCAGAGGCTCCGGTAAATTCAGCGTGGAGATCCACTGTAAGTGACTCAGAGGCCTTAAGTTAAAACCTACTCCAAAAGTCTATGTGTATAATCAGTATAGCCGCATCAACCAGACTAGCTAGATCAAAGTTTTCACCGCCGTAGCTTGATAGATACGTTTCAAGGAGAACAAGTAACGTCAAAATGCACAATAATAGTTTATTATCTAAATAGTAAGATAATCAATACAATGATAATGAAATATCATCAAATACAAAACATACCTTCAGAGCAATGTTTAACAAAGGTATTCACAATGAAGACTAGGCGCCTAACGCACCGGAGCTGTATCGTAAACAGAACTCGAAGTGATTGGTAAAACGTCTTCCTATATACACCCAAACCTGACTAAAATGGGGACACCGGTCACATGACTGAAAAGTTGTCTAATGGATACAAATTCAAATTGGATCATTAATCAAGGCTGCAGTAGACCAAGTGGTGCCCTTGCAAGACAGGGGAATATGTTAAACACATGTTGGTCTGCTGCAGTTACAAACTCTGTAAATCCTGTACATGTACATGTTACAGAAGTAAAATTATTATGTAATACACATTTAATACATAAAATAAGAAACAAAAGCATATCAAACATGACATTAAAAGCTGTTTAGAACGATATTTACCAGAACAACTTTTAATGATAATTTCAGAGTCTTCCTCTGTCTACCTTCCTCTTCAACTGTTGAGACCACCTCTCCAGAGGTGTGTCATTAAGGTGTGATTGTCATTTTAGCATTCATGCAAATCAACAACTGTCCCAGACGAGTGTCTGGGTGTTCAGTGACAAAGGGGCTGCCAAAACAGCCCTACAATAAAATAAAATATAAGTGGGCATAAAATAAAATGTAAGTTGCCAATTTACAATATAAAATACAATATAAAATACAAATATTACAGGAATTGAATGTAGTGCAAAATGTTAGTAGTTTTAAGACATGAAGTCATTAAAGACAGTGTGAGCTCTTGACCTTGTTGAGGAGGCCAACAGTGGAAGGGAAGAAACTGTTTGTGTGGCGTGAGGTTTTGGTCCTGATGGACCGCAGCCTTCTGCCGGAGGGGAGTGACTGAAACAGGAAGTGTCCAGGGTGGGAGGAGTCCGCCACAATCTTCTTCGCTCGTCTCAAGGGTCCTCGAGGTGTGCAGGTCCTCGAGGGAAGGCAGACTGCAGCCAATCACCTTCTCCGCAGTGCGGATGATACGCTGCAGCCTACATTACTAATGGATGTGGTTTGGGCGTAACGTGCAATAAACCAATTAGAGCATCATCTCACATTCCCTTTAAGAGCAGCGCTTGTTTCATGGTGGATTGCTATTATAACAACGGAGCGGTTCAAAGCCGAGGAGATCGAGGTTCTAGTCAGGGCCGTAATTGATAGAGAAGTGACATTGTAGGGGAAAGGCAGAGCAGTTTTCTCATTGCACTAAATTGCCCGCTCATGCTGCTCATTCAAATTCGTATTCTTATTTTTATATATATTTTATTTGTTGAAAATCTTTTTATAATCATTGAAGAAATGTAACACGCCATAAATCAAAACAATGTAACGTAGCTTCGCAGAAAGAAGACCCTGGCCTCACCAACAGTGCGCACGGGCAAAGCTTGCGCCATTAAAATAGCATCTGAATAACGCGCCATTGACTTTAGACTACGGTTTTCCTGGTCAGTGGCGGAATTGTTTTTCTGAAACTGCAAAACGTTTGCACCGGAAAACGCCTCATTTTTTTGCGGAGCCGCCCCCGGGAGCGCAAAGTCATTCCCTAATTTACCGACGTCCGTCTGTGGAGGGAAAAGTCCGCTTTGCGTCGAGTGCAAACTAGGAATGATACTTGCGTTGTTGACAAAGTCAATTGCGCTGGGTGCAAGATAGGGCCCAATGTGTGATTGTCGGATATGGTGTGTGTGTAGGTGTCAGTGTGTGTTTGTGTGTCTCAGATTTTGATTTTCCAAGAACCACAAACGATACAGAACAGAGACAAAATAGAAACCACTACCCAAGACGACAGGATGTTTGCTTCTAAAGTGATGCATCATTGGTGTAGTTGTGGTGTTATATTTTGGTGACACCACATTGATGATTAACATCCCTAATGGAGACTGTGTGGCCTGGGTGTGTTCCTCAGGGATCACCTCCCATGTGGAGCTGCTGATGTTTGAGGGCACAGAGCTGAGGCTGGACCCATCCTGCTCCGTCTTCATCACCATGAACCCAGGCTACGCTGGCCGCTCCGACCTGCCCGACAACCTGAAGGTGCTGCACACACACACACACACATACACACATACATCTGCTCCACATACAGCTGCTACACACACACACACACAGCTGCTACACACACAGTTGCTACACACACATACACACAGCTGCTACACACCAAATACACACACATTTACATGTATTCATTTAGCTTTCATCCATAGCGACTTCCAAGAGCGAGCTTTAAAAAAGTACATAGGTCAATGATCATAAACAACGAGGAGATAGTTGAAACATTGCGGGTAGCCAAAACATGAAGCATACATTGTGAAGAGCAAATAAGTGCCAATGGGAAGAGACATAAGAGCATGTAGTTAAACCAATTACAAATTAAACAACATAAACCTCAAGAAGTGCAAGAGTGTACCTATAGGAAAGCAAGCAACAATAATATAATTTACAGCGAGTACAAGTAGTTAAATCAGTTACAACTCAACACACACATACACACAGCTGCTACACACACATCTGCTACACACACACACATGTGCTACATACACACACAACAACTTTTTTCCATTGAGTCCACTGGACTGTAAAACAACATACTGACCACACTGTCTCCTGTGCTCCCCCCCTTCCACCCTGCAGGCTCTGTTCAGGACGGTGGCCATGATGGTCCCGGACTACGCCATGATTGCTGAGATTGTGCTGTACTCGTGTGGCTTCGTCACTGCCCGTCCCCTGTCAGTGAAGATCGTGGCCACCTACCGGCTGTGCTCAGAGCAGCTGTCCTCCCAGCACCACTACGACTACGGCATGAGGGCTGTCAAGTCCGTGCTGACCGCCGCTGGAAACCTCAAGGTAGGATAGCCACCCTCGAGGTACGCTCCCTAGACTATGGTACAGTAGATACGCACACAGCTAGACTATCCTTCATATGTTTGTTTTAAACTCAGGCGTTGTTGGTACTATTCACAAGGTAGGTTGCAGGGTGAGTTTGCCAAAAGAGCACCAGGACGTGATTTTATGGACTTTATGGACTAATTTGGTTAACCCCCTGAGCTGTATCTATCTAAGGAGGTCCCACAGATCTGCCTCTCGGTACCAGCAGACTGATTCTGCTCGTGTCCTCTGGATCCCAGCACACTGACTCTGCTCGTGTCCTCTGGATCCCAGCACACTGACTCTGCTAGTGTCCTCTGGGTACCAGCACACTGACTCTACTAGTGTCCTCTGGATCCCAGCACACTGACTCTGCTAGTGTCCTCTGGGTACCAGCACACTGACTCTGCTAGTGTCCTCTGGATACCAGCACACTGATTCTGCTCGTGTCCTCTGGATCCCAGCACACTGACTCTGCTAGTGTCCTCTGGGTACCAGCACACTGACTCTGCTAGTGTCCTCTGGGTACCAGCACACTGATTCTGCTCGTGTCCTCTGGATCCCAGCACACTGACTCTGCTAGTGTCCTCTGGGTACCAGCACACTGACTCTGCTAGTGTCCTCTGGGTACCAGCAAGACTGATACCCCATCAAAAAATGAGACTTTCAGTGAGAAATTGGGAGGTTGGATCCAAATCTCCCAATCTGCTTATCAACCGGTAACAAAAACAGAATGTAATCAAGAGAGAGGTAGAAAAAAATGTCTGAAAGACAACTTTAAAAGATAAGGATTTCATCCTAAACTCAGTAGCCTGTCTTATAAATAACAGATGTTCTTTCTCTCTCTCTATCTCTCTCTCTCTCTACCTTTCCCTCTATCTCTCTCTCTCTCTCTCTCTCTCTCTCTTTCTCTCTCTCTCTCTCTCTCTCTCTCTCTCTCTCTCTCTCTCTCTCTCTCTATCTTTGTCTTCCACACACACACTGGTCTCTCTCTCTCTCTCTCTCTCTCTCTCTCTCTCTCTCTCTCTCTCTCTCTCTCACTTTCTCTCCCTCTCTCTCCCTTTCCTTCTCTCTCTCTCTCTCTCTCTCTCTCTCTCTCTCTCTCTCTCTCTCTCTCTCTCTCTCTCTCTCTCTTTCACTCTCTCTTTCACTCTCTTTTTCACTCTCTCTCTCTCTCTCTCTCTCTCTCTCTCTCTCTCTCTCTCTCTCTCTCTCTCTCTCTCTCTCTCTCTCTCCCTCCTCTCTCTATCTCTATCTCTATCTCTCTCTCTCTTCTGTTTCCCTGGCTTTGTGTTGTTTTCGGAAGCATTCATGTCATTTTTACATCAATTTTCAAGCAGGCTCCTCTGGGACCCTACCCACGTCAGCTCTTTGAAAATGACTTTTGGAAAATATAGGCATGCATTTAGACCCTGAGCTAAAGCCTCAAATTCCGCGGATGGTTCCTTAGTGTCTGAAGGGACTGTGTGTCAGTAGGAGACACACACAAAAGGAGCCTGAATGATGCCTCCCCTCACAAGACCCAAACTCATCTGTCAGGCAAGCCTTTCATTATTTATCGCTTCACTCTATCCCTCTCTCCCTCTCCCTCCCTCCCATCCTCTTTTTCTTTCCCTTGTCTTTCTGCCTCCGTTTTCCCTCAGCTGAAGTTTCCTGAGGAGAACGAAGACATTCTGTTGCTGAGGTCGATCATAGACGTTAATCTGCCCAAGTTCCTGGCCCACGATCTGCCGCTCTTTGAGGTGAGATCATTTGAATAAAGTCACTACCTCCTCTGGTTAGACTGCTTAAGGCCTTTCAGATCAGCACATTGATCCTGACTATGTTCCTAACTTCCACACTGCCCCAGGGCATCACCTCGGACCTCTTCCCCGGGGTCAGACTGCCTAAGCCGGACTATGGCCTGCTGCTGGAGGCCATCAAGGAGAACAGTGACAAGATGAACCTGCAGGTCACAGAGTTCTTTGCAGAGAAGATCCTGCAGATCTTTGAGATGATGATCGTGAGACATGGCTTCATGCTGGTGGGGGAGCCGTTTGGAGGCAAGACCTGCGCCTACCGTGTGCTGGCGGCCGCACTGCAGGACATGCACAACATCTGTGACAAGGTAACCCTTCAGTCCCCTCTCCAGTCCTCCCTCCAGTCCCCCTCCAGTCCTCCCTCCAGTCCCCCCTCCAGTCCTCCCTCCAGTCGTCCTCCAGTCCCCTCTCCAGTCCTCCCTCCAGACCCCCTCCAGTCCTCCCTCCAGTCCCCCCTCCAGTCCCCTCTCCAGTCCTCCCTCCAGTCCCCCTCCAGTCCCCTCTCCAGTCCTCCCTCCAGTCCCCCTCCAGTCCCCCCTCCAGTCCCCCCTCCAGTCCTCCCTCCAGTCCCTCCTCCAGTCCCCCCTCCGGTCCCCCTCCAGTCCCCCCTCCAGTCCCCCCTCCAGTCCTCCCTCCAGTCCTCCCTCCAGTCCTCCCTCCAGTCCCCCTCCAGTCCCCCCTCCAGTCCTCCCTCCAGTCCTCACTCCAGTCCCCTCTCCAGTCCCCCTGCAATATGGGTTTGAATGTGAATTTGAAGTGAATCTTTAGGGTGATGAAATTACCTAATTATTTTGCTTATCTGCTAGTGACAGTGTTACACACACACACACATATACTCCCTCACACAGCTGGCTGTTTACATGCCTGAAAGGGCTTGTGGGACGGCATGATGGACAGCCTCAGCAACACCACATTCATCATTGTCACCGCGATGCACGTCCGCCCCTTCCCCTCTCTGAATCCTGATGGCCTGTCTGAAACAATGCTAACTGGGGTTGGCTTCTCCCCTAGTTTGGGAAGGCTCTTTATCACAGAAACATTAATCGGCCTGGCAATTTATGAGCCTTGGCACAGGAAATGTGGTCAAATGAGGTTCGAGGCTGATCCACATTGCTTTGAGCTTTTTCCATGATCTGTTTTTGTGCCTCACTGATGCGTCTGTCTAATAAGGTGTAACCTGTTCTGTAGTTTTGAGAAATGTTATTTTTAGGCCTTATGTGACAGGTGTGTGTGTGTGCGTCTGTGTGTACGTACGTGTGTGTGTGTGGGGGGTCCATATAGGGTCTGATGGATGAGAACCGGGTCCAGATCACAGTCATCAACCCCAAGTCCATCACAATGGGCCAGCTGTATGGCCAGTTTGACCCCGTCTCCCATGAGTGGTCCGATGGCATCCTGGCCGTCAGCTACAGATCCTTCGCTACCTCCCAGGTAAGCTCTAGTCTACCTCCTAGGTAAGCCCTGGTCTACCTCCCAGGTAAGCCCTGGTCTACCTCCCAGGTAAGCTCTAGTCTACCTCCCAGGTAAGCTCTAGTCTACCTCCCAGGTAAGCCCTGGTCTACCTCCCAGGTAAGCTCTAGTCTACCTCCCAGGTAAACTCTAGTCTACCTCCCAGGTAAGCTCTAGTCTACCTCCCAGGTAAACTCTAGTTTACCTCCCAGGTAAGCTCTAGTCTACCTCCCAGGTAAACTCTAGTCTACCTCCCAGGTAAGCCCTGGTCTACCTCCCAGGTAAACTCTAGTCTGCCTCCCAGGTAAGCTCTAGTCTACCTCCCAGGTAAACTCTAGTCTACCTCCCAGGTAAGCCCTGGTCTACCTCCCAGGTAAGCCCTGGCCCATTCCTGGTCTCTCTGATTTTCATGTGTATGAATTATGTGTTACTGTTGTTTATGGGTTTTCTACTTGCTGCACACCTGCAAAATGTGTCCAACACTATACAGACCAGTTGCACTGTGAGCATTTCTGGGCTTCCCATCTTCATCTCCATCTTTCTAAAGCCCTTTCACCCAAAACAATGTGCAATGAAAGCAGCAAAATTCTCAGGAAAGAAAACAGACCATAATGAGGCTGGAACAGCTCGCAGTTTTTACTATATCTGTTTCTATGGAAACAGACCTCCGTGACAACTGAGTGAGAAATTAGACTCCATTCCCAATTGTACTTGCCTGGGGATTAATAAAGTCTTATCTTAATAAAGTCTTATCTTTCTGAATGTTATTCACCAAGATCAATAACTCCCAACGGACTCAGCCCTATTCTAAGTCACATTATGCTCTGTGAGCAGAGCTAAATTTCTTGCTTTTCAAAATAGTTTATTTATTTAACTGACCTTTAAAGTATCATTCAGCCACTGCCAAGACAAGGGGACAGATTAGAAAATGAGGCGATAAACGACTTAAGAAAAACAACACAAATCTGGGCTCAGCTAGGAGGGTTTTTTATTGGCTTTACATTTACATTTAGCAGTCGCTCTGATCCAGAGCGACTTACAGTGAGTACAGGGACATTCCCCCAACGCAAGTAGGGTGAAGTGCCTTGCCCAAGGACACAACATCATTTTTTGTGGCCGGGAATCGAACTGGCGACCTTCAGATTACTAGCCCAATTCCCTAACCGCTTAGCCACCTGACTCCGTTTAAATAAATTGCAAACAAATCCAGTCAAATCAGGGTTAGCTGGTTTTGCTCTGATTTCAAACTCAACAGCCCCGGCACACACACAACTGCTGCATACTTGACGTTATTATTGTCCCAGTTTAGACAAGATCCCTTCTTGATCTGCTTGTAGTCAGATCATCACATTAGGCTCTCAACTCTCTCAGCTCTCTCCCTCTTTCTCAACTCTTTCTCTCTTTCTTTCTCTCAACTACCTCGCTTTCTTTCATCTCTCTCGGTAACAGATGGCTCTGGCCAATGTGTTTATGTTACCACAAATCAATTTATAGCACAACCACTGTTATATATCTCACCAGGGAATTAACTTTCCATGTCAGCCTCCATTATAAGTGTAGGAGCCCTGCCCACGTGCTCTGCACATACAAGGTCACTAACTCTGCCCAGGTCTGCACAGACAAGGTCACTAACTCTGCCCAGGTCTGCACATACAAGGTCACTAACTCTGCCCAGGTCTGCACAGACAAGGTCACTAACTCTGCCCAGGTCTGCACAGACAAGGTCACTAACTCTGCCCAGGTCTGCACATACAAGGTCACTAACTCTGCCCAGGTCTGCACAGACAAGGTCACTAACTGCCCAGGTCTGCACAGACAAGGTTACTAACTCTGCCCAGGTCTGCACAGACAAGGTCACTAACTGGCCAGGTCTGCACAGACAAGGTCACTAACTCTGCCCAGGTCTGCACAGACAAGGTCACTAACTCTGCCCAGGTCTGCACAGACAAGGTCACTAACTCTGCCCAGGTCTGCACAGACATGGTTACTAACTGGCCAGGTCTGCACAGACATGGTCACTAACTCTGCCTAGGTCTGCCCTCCAAAGGGAGAGAAGGAGTACAAATAATATAAAGAGGATTCATGTATGCATGTGATTAATTCATATGGGGCAATATTGAAACTAACAAATACCTAAGCTTCCCCCCCAAACGTATAAGCTTCACTAATACCTCAGCAACCCTCTCCAATACAGTTCAGTTCTGCAGGAGTCACACTCCTAGTTCAAGTTCTGATTTTCCGAATTTGACTCAAGGATTTAAAATAAATCAAGTTTGATGTATTATGGAATATCTTATCACAAACGTTTTAAAGTGATTAATAGCCCTGCAGGTATCCTGGTTGACGCTGGGGGTAGTTTGTCTTGTCTGTCTCTATAACAATGAGAACGTTTTGCACTTCAAACATTAGTGGAGTGCATGCTCTACTGAAGGCTTGCTTAACCAGTTGGAATAAAAACAAATAACTATGTTGCACTGATAAAGGGTGAAATCAACAGTTGTCTTTTATATGTACATTTATTTGTCTCCTTGAGCAAGGCACTTCACCCTACTTGCCTCGTGGGGAATGTCCCTGTACTTACTGTAAGTCGCTCTGGATAAGAGCGTCTGCTAAAATGACTAAATGTAAAATGTACCGGCAGAAGCAACCAAAACTGAGTTCAATGTCTGCATTTGATATATTTGAAGTCAAATGTGTTCCCTGTGTTCCTGTGTCTCCATGTGTGTGTCCCTGTGTGTCTCCCTGTGTGTGTCCCTGTGTGTCTCCCTGTGTGTCTCCCTGTGTGTCTCCCTATGTGTCTCCGTATATGTGTCTCCCTGTGTGTCTTCCTGTGTGTCTCCCTGTGTGTCACCCTGTGTCCATGTTTGTCTCCCTGTGTGTCCCTGTCTCCCTGTGTGTCTCCCTGTGTCCATGTGTGTCTCCCTGTGTGTGTCCCTGCGTGTCTCCCTGTGTGTCTCCCTGTGTGTCTCCCTGTGTCCATGTGTGTCTCCCTGTGTCCATGTGTGTCTCCCTGTGTGTGTCCCTGCGTGTCTCTCTGTGTGTCACCCTGTGTCCCTGTGTGTCTCCCTGTGTGTCCCTGTCTCCCTGTGTGTCTCCCTGTGTCCATGTGTGTCTCCCTGTGTGTCCCTGTCTCCCTGTGTGTCTCCCTGTGTCCATGTGTGTCTCCCTGTGTGTGTCCCTGTGTGTCTCCCTGTGTGTCACCCTGTGTCCCTGTGTGTCTCCCTATGTGTCTCCCTGTGTCCATGTGTGTCTCCCTGTGTGTCTCCCTGTGTGTATCCCTGTGTGTCTCCCTGTGTGTATCCCTGTGTGTCTCCCTGTGTCCCTGTGTGTCTCTCTGTGTGTCCCTGTGTGTCTCCCTGTGTGTATCCCTGTGTGTCTCCCTGTGTCCCTGTGTGTCCCTGTGTGTCTCCCTGTGTGTCTCCCTGTGTCCCTGTGTGTCTCTCTGTGTGCCCCTGTGTGTATCCCTGTGTGTCTCCCTGTGTCCCTGTGTGTCTCTCTGTGTGTCCCTGTGTGTCTCCCTGTGTGTGTCCCTGTGTGTCTCCCTGCAGACCCCAGACAGGAAGTGGCTGATCTTCGACGGTCCGGTGGATGCTGTCTGGATTGAGAACATGAACACAGTGCTAGATGACAACAAGAAGCTGTGTCTGATGAGTGGAGAGATCATCCAGATGTCCCCACAGATGAGCCTCATCTTTGAGCCTATGGACCTGGAAGTGGCTTCGCCCGCCACGGTGAGCCACCGATGTTTGTGGGAAGGAGCTTGTTGGTCGTTCTCCAACAGAGATGCAGATTTGTATGCGGTTGTAGTTTTTCACATTTTCAAATTCTCATCCAATTACATATATGCTTGTTGACATTGTTTATGTTTTGTTTGTATATGGAAATATATTTTACGCCAACGTTAGCCTCAAGATTTCATGTAGATCACTTTGAAGTACTCCCTTGTTGTCTGATGGAGCCTTCCAACATCATGAACCCACAAACCTTAACACGCTCTGTGGTACTGCCAGGCAACACGATTCATTGCATCAATGAGACAGATGGCGTTGTGTAGCATCAATGAGACAGGTGGCGTTGTGTAGCATCAATGAGACAGATGGTGTTGTGTAGCATTCTGAGTCCTCCAAACGGTCACCCAGGGAACGATAATCCTTTCAGATATTAATTACAGATACAAACCTTTTTTTTAAACCTTTCTAAAAGATATTGTTTTACTTTTTTCCAAAAACGTTAAAAAAAAAATGATTCTAGCATCAAATGATCAATACTGTATATTGAGGGGACTAGTATGAGTAACCAGAGTTACATGCATGTGGCACCTTCCTAGTCAGAGTTAGCAGGGGGGGTAAAAAAGGTAGGAACAAATATCAAGTGGTGAGGCTTCTAATCCACATCAAAACCTAGGGGGTCATTTTGATGGCCGCGAAACAGCTAGGATTTGCGTATGCGAATAAATGATTATCACAGATTATTATTACTATTTGTATGCTTTCCTTTCTATACTGAGGATTTGATTAATATTTTTTTATGGTGTCAAATACTGTAGCTAAAACTGCAATATTTACACAGGCAGATTACCTTCAAGTGTTTTGTTCTAGTAAACTGGCTCTGTTAATTAAGCAGTGTTCACATTCCTTGATAAACGTTGAGGTAGTGGTTTTAGCGTTCATCTTACTGAAGGTGTGTCGTATATGCAGGTGTCTCGCTGTGGGATGATCTACATGGAGCCTCACATGCTGGGCTGGAGGCCTGTGATGCTCTCCTGGCTCAACACCCTGCCCTCCACGGTCAAGCCCATGCACAGAGACATCATCACAGGCCTTTTTGACAGGATGCTGCCTGCCTGCCTGCAGCTCATACGCAAAGCCACCAAGGCAAGAACTAGGAATGAATAATGGCAATACAAATACACTGTATTCTTTAGTAGGCACTGTCACTGTTACTACCTTACTTACCCCTGCTCTCATTTACTGAGAAAAGCCTGTGTCTTCTGATGTCCGGTGTTGGTACTTAGACCTAGACAATAGGAAGCCTCCTGATCTGTGTTCTCTCTGCAGGAACATTCCCCGACGTCCGACACCAACCTGGTAAAGTCCCTGATGAACCTGATGGACTGCATGCTGGATGAGTTCAGAGACCAGGCCAAGATGAAGAGCCTGGATGAGAGAGACGTTTGCTCCTGGCTGGAGGTGAGAGGGAGGGAGAGGGGGGAGAGGTTGAGGTAGAGGCGGCGGAGGGAGAGGAGATGGTAAACATCCTGGGGCACTAAGACAGAGGGAAGCCTGGCTTAAGGTATGACAGACAGCCAACAGTACCCTGAAGGCCCATAAAAGGCTTTTAGTACACTAAGTACTATACAGCTGTCTGTACTTGTTTTGGAAGTCATTAATTTTCTGTTATGTCACCATATCACCCTGTAGATTTCAGTACGCTCACTTGAACCATCCATCCACAAACCACTTGGCTCTGAGCTTAATAGTTATTAAAAGCTGTTTTGTCTCTACTGACCAAAGGTTGCTCAACTTAGTGAAAGAACCAAAGTTCTCTCTCCCTACTGCAGTCCTGCTCTCTCCTGACACATTGGCAGCGTTGCTGGGGCACCTGCCAAGGTCCTATCTGTTCACCATCAGCGTGTTGATCTTTAATCAGCTACATTATTGTGGGCTGATCAGGCTTGATTTCCAAGTCTTTGTTTATTTGTATAAAAGCAAAGCTCTGAAATGATTTTATTTCTTATATTTTATAGTTCATTTTATGCTAGACCATACCATACATACTATTGCCATACTAAACTATTGCCATCTTGTTGGTCTGCAAAACAGAAGTTTTTGTGTTTTTAAGACATGCCTTTCTCCCCCAGTCCCAGAGACGTAACAAGCTAATGTTGACATCTCTCTGGCACAGGGCATCTTTGTGTTCTGCCTGGTGTGGTCAGTAGGAGCCAGCTGTAATGAGTCTGGCCGTGTGAAGTTTGACTCTGTGGTGCGGGAGATGCTGGAGGGAGCCCTAAGCGAAGACACACGAACACGCCATGGTATCCTGAGCACCGTGGAGCCCCCCACCAAGCAGCTGACCGTGGCTCTGCCTTCTGAGGGCTCGCTCTACCAGTACCTCTTCATCAAGGAGGTGAGATAGGCCATCAGACTGGGGCTAACCCAGTATCTCTTCATCAAGGAGGTGAGACAGGCCATCAGACTGGGGCTAACCCAGTACCTCTTCATCAAGGAGGTGGGATAGGCCATCCGACTGGGGCTAACCGGGTACCTCTTCATTAAGGAGGTGAGACAGGCCATCCGACTGGGGCTAACCCAGTACCACAGTCTTCTGAGAGCATTGCTAACTGCTCTACATTGAGCTGCATTGAAGTACCTCCTACTGTACACAAGAAATGGTCCATCCCCAAGGAATAGGATTAGAATTTCTGTCTTAACAAACAGTTTGGAAAGTTGGACTGGTACGACAGCGAGACCTGATGATATTTGGGACTGGGCTCCGTCCACACCTAGTCAACTTGAGGGGCTGAGGGCTGCATCCATGCTGCATACTGTGGTCTGGTACTGAATACTCACAGGAGACTATATCCTTCCTTGTGAATCTGACCTAGGATATAGATGTCGTCTTATCATGTTTGAGATAACAGCTGTGTATAAAGGCTCTGCCGTCCTATCATGTTTGAGACTTTTCAATATAAAAACAAACTTCCATGCACTTAAAAAGAGATTCTGAAACAAGGTCCTTGTTATTTTGCAGGGCCCTGGGAGGTGGGAGCTGTGGACAGACCAGCTGAAAGCAGCGCCCCCTATTGCTAAGGACCTGCTGTTCAGCGAGATCATCGTGCCCACAGAGAACACTGTGTGTTCCACTGCCCTGATGGAGCTACTCATCACCCACCAGAAGCCCACCATCTTCATCGGACCAACTGGCACCGGCAAGAGCGTCTACATCATAGTGAGGGCTGCAGTTTCAAACCTAACTAGACACTGTAGGATGTGGACACCTAGGACACTGCATCCATGTTAAGAAACCTTGCTCTTCGCTACAATGAATCACTTGGATATATTTTCCAGTCAGGGTGAGTGACAGAGGTTGGAAGTGTGTGAGCTTGGTATGCAGCACGGAGCTGTATCTGTGTGTTTAAACGTGCAGGGAGCAGGTGGAAGTGATCTTCCCTGCTTTAGCCTTGTTGCAGCTCAGCTCTGCATGCTGTCACTGTGGAGGTCAAAACTGCTGGTCTCACTGTGCATGAGCTCAGACTTCAACTCCCAGCCCAGGGTGGATCAGTAGCCCAGGGTGGTTCAGTTACAGGGTGGATCAGTAGCCCTGGGTGGTTCAGTAGCCCAGGGTGGTTCAGTTACAGGGTGGATCAGTAGCCCTGGGTGGTTCAGTAGCCCAGGGTGGATCGGTAGCCCAGGGTGACACAGAACGTTGTTACACAGAACGTTACACTTAAATTAAATATATATGTATCATATCCTCTCCTACTCTTTTTTTAAATTAAATATATATGTATCATATCCTCTCCTACTCTTTCTTAAAAGCCTAATGAATCTATCTCTGAACCTGTCTTTCTGCTTGAGCAGCACTGGTTGAAACCTCAAAATATTGTAAACAATTTCTGCATATATGCAGGTAGCAACGCTAGTGCTAAATAAGTATTTGGTCGGCTCCGTGACGCCAGGTAAGTAGGACTTGTGAGACAGCTCACCAAAACAACGAAGGGGAACCCACTTGTTTAGCAGATGAAGACATGTTCGTAGGTACGCAGCGAAAAGTCACCTCAACTTTCCTAGACTTGTAACTACGGTAGCCTACTAATGCTGAAGGCTCGCTGACATTGCATAGCGTTGTTGCTAGCGTGTACTGACGTTCTGACTGTGTGCGTGTGTATGTGAGAGACGCGTGAGTGACAGAGAGACAGATCGAGAGCAGGGAAAGGAAATCCAGCTGAACGAATATGCTGCTTGTTTAAAAAATAATAACGAAACGCAATATGTGGCGGCCAGGCTCAATTGCGCATGTCGGTTGCAAAAGACGAACTTCTCCCGTGTATAATACACTTGGAGTGTCGATCAGGTCATCATATATCTCTGATTACAAGGCTTGACATTAACTTTTTGAGGCACTTGTCCTTTGGACAAGTACATTTACGTTTCACTTGTCAATGCACAAAAGTCACTTGACCCCGATACCTTTAAATAGCTTGACCAAGTGATCGGGCAAAACTAGCCTCGCTAACGGAGGTTGCTTTCTCAGGCAAATTACAAATGAAACAGGCTTGTTGAAAGAAATCCGAGATGCTGGCTATCTTCAGCAGGCTCGTATCTACAAAAGGCAGTCCTTCCTGACGTTTCTGGTGTAGAATGGAGTGAAATATCACATTGTGCCAGTAAGCAACTCGAGTCTGAGACGTCAAAACAGTATAACGCCGTGGGACGCAGTCTCACTCAGATTGCCAGTTTTACACAATTCACAAAAATAATCGGACCAGCTGGCTAAAAGTAGAATTCCCATATCTCTTGAATGATGCCCTGCTTGACTTTTTTTGGTGTAAAACTTTGGGTATAGAATTGACCGAACTGTAAAATTATGAACTTTGTGACATGACGCGACCAAGACAAGAGACCGCCGAAGACAACGCGGTCTACCGGGTGACATTCTCACTCAAATTTCAAGACTTTCGTGACCCAAATAAAAATTCTGATGTGACAGATCAATTGGGAATCACTTTCTCTCTTAAAGGCTGTCTTCCTTGACTTTCTTGGTCTTTCTAAATCTAACTATTTGTATGATCCTTGTGGTCCTTTTGCCATTATAAATGATATCCTTTCCAGGTTTTCTGCCACCACATTGCGCGCGCATTCCGAATGTTTACAAACTAAAAATTGGTCTATAAGCATCACTTCCAGGGCGTCTCTAACCACTCCTCCTTCCCTCAGGACTTCCTGTTGAACCGCCTGAGGAAGGATGTGTACAGCCCCCTGCTCATCAACTTCTCCGCTCAGAGCTCTGCAGCCCAGACCCAGAGCATCATCATGTCCAAGCTGGACAAGAGGCGCAAGGGCATGTATGGCCCCCCGCTGGGCAAGAGAACGGTAGGAAATGGTAGGGGATGGCAGGGGCCCTCTGATAAGGTAGACAGGGGGGGTCTCTGTCTCTACATGTCCATGCTTTGTGAGGAAGCATTAAGACGTGGTGAGGAACTGTTAAGAGGTGGAATTAAGAGGTGGTATTCCCCTAGGTGGTGTTTGTGGATGATGTGAACATGCCGACCAAGGAGACCTACGGGGCCCAGCCCCCTGTGGAGCTACTGCGCCAGTGGCTGGACCACTGGAACTGGTACGACACCAGGGACTGCTCCACCATACAACTGGTGGACATCCAAATAATGTGTGCCATGGGCCCACCTGGTACGTCCTCCCTCTTCAAACGCACACATACGCACACACACTCACACACACTTAAATATACAGTATAATAGAATGTTATTTCCATTGATGTGGATGATAAGATGACCCAGTGACAGGAATGGAGAGCCAGAGATAGAGAGCTCCTATCTTGCTTCCTGTCTGTCTCTAGGTGGAGGCAGGAACCCCATCACACCTCGCTTCCTCCGACACTTCAACACGGTGACCATCAATGACTTTGATGAGAAGACCATGTACACCATCTTCTCCCGAATTCTGGACTGGCACCTCAACATACGGTGAGCCTTCATGCTGGGCCCTGTCTCTGCTGGGTGGAGGCTGGGCCCTGTCTCTGCTGGGTGGAGGCTGGGCCCTGTCTCTGCTGGGTGGAGGCTGGGCCCTGTCTCTGCTGGGTGGAGGCTGGGCCCTGTCTCTGCTGGGTGGAGGCAGTACTTGTGGATGTTTGTTTACAGATGTCTAGTGTACTAGGGGGGTGGATGTGTGTTTACAGATGTCTAGTGTACTAGGGGGGTGGATGTGTGTTTACAGATGTCTAGTGTACCAGGGGGGTGGATGTGTGTTTACAGATGTCTAGTGTACTAGGGGGGTGGATGTGTGTTTACAGATATCTAGTGTACGAGGGGGGTGGATGATTGTTTACAGATGTCTAGTGTACCAGGGGGGTGGATGTGTGTTTACAGATGTCTAGTGTACTAGGGGGGTGGATGTGTGTCTACAGATGTCTAGTGTACTAGGGGGGTGGATGTTTGTTTACAGATGTCTAGTGTACTAGAGGGGTGGATGTTTGTTTACAGATGTCTAGTGTACAAGGGGGGTGGATGTTTGTTTACAGATGTCTAGTGTACTAGGGGGGTGGATTTGTGTTTACAGATGTCTAGTGTACTAGGCAGTGGCTTTTGTCCCCAAAAAGATTTTAAACATTTAGAACTTTGATCTCCAGTGTTTCCGCTGTGTTGATTTTGTCGTGGCGGCCCGCCTGCTGCCACAGTATCAGAAATAGGGCTGTACAACATTTTAGGCCGTCTATCAGCCGTGATTGTTAGAGCGCATGTCGGAGAATAGCACAGACACACGCTTCACAGCGCAGTTGAGATTGCGCGTGTGCGTCCTTGAGAACTGTAAGTGGTATAACTTATGTTGTCAGTTCATTTAAGCCTTTTATTGTATTAGTCTATAGTTCTTGCAAATTTAAATTAAGTTAACTGGTGATTTTCGTTGTTTGTATTCTTCCCCTGCTAGCGAAATTGCACGTCTGTTGATTCGATAGCGTTTGCTGCCCTTGCTCACGTTTGTATTTTAGGTGCATTATGCTGAAGTGGGGGGGGGTTCCTAGAGGAAACACTGATATAAGTTAAACCTCCACAACAATTACACATTATTAAGGACCGCAAATGAGGAAGCAATTGTCATGGTACAATTGTGGCCAACAAAGGGAGGCAGCGTATCTGAGCCCCACGGCTGATCTGGAACAACACAGAGGCGTTCTCTGATAGCAAATTGGCACCACGCCAGTTTTATGACTTGTTTCACCAGCTAATACTATTGCCTTGCAATTGGCAACCGTCAAGCTTAAAAAGCTTCTCCTGTTCATGGTATTTTGTAGTCGCTTGACACACACTTTTCTTTTAAGTAGACAATTAATGATGGAAGTAGTATGATTGTATTGTATTGATGAATGGAAAGGATAAAATTGGTTTATAAAACTAGAACACAAAATGTGGTGCTGTTTTAATGCTCAAGCTTTTAGGACAGGAATTAGATGTTGTATGGAGACGTGTTTTTAGCACACATCAAAAACACATCAGTATCTATAGTAAGGAGAGGAAGTGAAGTAGACAGTGAAGCATTTTAAACAGAGTTGGTGTGTCTGCTGTGTGTGGTGCAGGTCCAGGTGTGTAGTGCAGGTCCAGGTGTGTAGTACAGGTCCAGGTGTGTAGTGCAGGTCCAGGTCTCTGTGTAGTGCAGGTCCAGGTCTCTGTGTAGTACAGGTCCAGGTGTGTAGTGCAGGTCCAGGTCTCTGTGTAGTGCAGGTCCAGGTGTGTAGTGCAGGTCCAGGTCTCTGTGTAGTGCAGGTCCAGGTCTCTGTGTAGTGCAGGTCCAGGTGTGTAGTGCAGGTCCAGGTCTCTGTGTAGTGCAGGTCCAGGTGTGTAGTGCAGGTCCAGGTGTGTAATGTAGGTCCAGGTGTGTAATGCAGGTCCAGGTGTGTAGTGCAGGTCCAGGTGTGTAGTGCAGGTCTGTGTGTAGTGCAGGTCCTGGTGTGTAGTGCAGGTCCAGGTGTGTAATGCAGGTCCAGGTGTGTAGTGCAGGTCCAGGTCTGTGTGTAGTCCAGGTCTGTGTGTAGTGCAGGTCCAGGTCTGGCCAGAGCAGGACAGAGACCTCTGCTCTGTGTTGTATTTGTCCAGGTTCTCTTTCCCTAAGCCATTCTCCAGCTTGACCTCCCAGATCATCCACGCCACCATGTCTGTGTACCAGGAGGCCACCAGGAACCTGCTGCCCACCCCCGCCAAGTCTCATTACCTTTTCAACCTGCGAGACTTCTCCCGCGTCATTCAGGGCATCTGTCTGTCCCGTCCAGAGACAGCAGAGCAGCCTAGCCACATCAAACGCCTCTGGGTGCACGAGGTGTGTGTGTGTTTGTGTGTCCCTGCATTTTTCTATTTTAGCATTGGCAAGCTTTATTTGAGCTGGCTAACACTGCCACAGACTGTGATAGTGAGTTCAGCTCTTCCATATTAATGAAAGAGAAATAGAACACTGACCTTAAAACCATTCCGTTTTTCATTCAATCTTATTCTTTGTGACTCCATTCTTTCTTTGAAGTGTAGACTTCATGCATCAGTTCAATCAATACTTAAAACTACTATTTTTTCTCAGCTTCATTATTCAAAAATTGAGCTTTACTTTGTGTGAGCAGCACCAACTTTGTACTGAGTACCAGATTAACCCTGACCCTGGTGTTCTGCCCCTTTGCCCTCCTAGGTTCAGAGGGTGTACTATGACCGGCTGGTGCAGGACTCAGACCGAGCCTGGATGGTGAGCCACCTGCAGCAGGTGTGTGGCAGCTGCCTGAAGGAGGACTTCCATCAGCTGTTTCAGCACCTTGACCAGGACCAGGACGGCCACGTCACCGAGGACGACCTGCGCAGCCTCATGTTCTGCCACTTCCACGACCCCAAAGGAGAAGACCGCAGCTACCGCGAGGTGCAGCATCTGCAGCAGCTGCGCCAGGTGGTGGAGTCCCACCTGGACGAGTACAACAACATCAGCAAGGCCGTCATGAAGTTAGTGTTGTTCCGCTTTGCCATCGAGCACGTATGCCGGGTGTCGCGCGTGCTGAAGCAGCCCCGCGGCCACGCCCTGCTGGTGGGGGTGGGAGGGAGTGGCCGCCAGTCCCTCACCCGCCTGGCCGCCCACATGGCGGAGGCGGAGCTCTTCCAGGTGGAGATCTCCAAGAGCTACGGCCTGGCCGAGTGGCGTGATGACCTGAAGATGATCATGAGGAAGTCGACGCAGGGAGAGACTCACGGAGTCTTCCTGTTCACCGACACACAGATCACGAAGGAGTCCTTCCTGGAGGACGTCAGTAACCTGCTGAACACTGGAGAGGTGGGTGGAGGGATACACACACACACACACTGCTGAACACTGGAGAGGTGGGTGGAGGGATACACACACACACACACTGCTGAACACTGGAGAGGTGGGTGGAGGGATACACACACACACACACACCCACACACACTTCTGAACACTGGAGAGGTGGGTGGAGGGAGAAATATGCCAAATAAATACACAAATTAATAGCACATTAAACACCTATTATTTTCCTTTAAAATATAGGACATATATATTTATAAGACACATTAAATATAAAGACACATTTAATATAAAGATAAACTATATAAAAGTTTGGTTTGGTATCCGCTGTTACGCCAGTAAGAGACTGTGAAAGAAAATTATTGCTGGACTGTGTAAATTTGAATAGTCGAAGGTCTCAATACAATTTATTTAGACTATGCAATTACGTATGATTAAACAAAGCTTTGCTGATCAGTCATTAACGAAGGAGGTGCTATCCACACAGATCGTTCGTAAGAGTGATAGAGACCTATCACACATGCACTGCCTTATATAAACTTTAGATCAAATGGCATTCTATAAGGTCAATCAATCAATGTAGCAAACTCTGTGATTGGCTAACTCAACTTAGTGACAGCTTGAAACAATACATCTCCATACCAAGTGTCCCAAAGTTCTTTGATGTGGCATCTCTCTCCAGGGCAGTAGATAATAAAGCCCTAGGAGTTGGCCAGCCAAATGGTCAACTGCCCTTTGTGTGGTCTTCTTCAAACAATACTTTTAATTAACACAAACAATGAAACAGGACACAGTCCTTCTCTTGCCGAAGTTCAGAGCCACTGCCTTATTGACCCCTTACACTGACCAGAGGACAGAAGGCCATATAAGATGCTTCACCCATCCACCAGGGCAAGCTGCCCACAGAGCCATCAGCACCTCACATTCCTTTGAACTCAACTTAATTATCTTCCCTTCCTGTCTCTTACCAATGAACATAGAAGCTTATAGATTTCATACACATACATCTATGCATATGACCAACATTTCTACCACAGAAGCCACTCCACACATGGAGTATTTGGTCATGTGACTAAGCATGAGCAAGATCAAACTCATCAGAATCAGAAATCAGAATCAGAAATTGATTTATTTGCCATGAATGTTTACACAGACATGGAATTTGCTTTGGCAGGGAGGTGCATACAATAAACATATAGGAATCTCAAATTTAAATGTGGTCTAACTATCTACATATATCGCATTGTGCAAATTCCATAGCAACAGCACCCCATAGCAACAGTCTTGTGGTCTGGCTTGACTCTGCATATCAGCAGGACTCCAGAATGCCAAAGCAGGCGTCCTTCGGACAGTTACAAGAACTAGTGATGGTGCAAGTGCTTCAGCAGAACAGCATCAAGACACTCTCAGGTCTCCACCATGTCTGCTGGAGCTCTTGCACCATCACTAGTTCTGCTGGAGCTCTTGCACCATCACTAGTTCTGCTGGAGCACTTGCACCATCACTAGTTCTGCTGGAGCACTTGCACCATCACTAGTTCTGCTGGAGCTCTTGCACCATCAATAGTTCTGCTGGAGCTCTTGCACCATCACTAGTTCTGCTGGAGCACTTACACCATCACTAGTTCTGCTGGAGCACTTGCACCATCACTAGTTCTGCTGGAGCTCTTGCACCATCACTAGTTCTGCTGGAGCACTTGCACCATCACTAGTTCTGCTGCAGTGTGACGTCACAGCTACTCTGTATCTGTCCTGAATAATCATCAACTATGGAACTAACCTCCAATTTAGTCACTTTAACTTCCCACAGCTCATGCCAGCACACGGGTCTCATGTGAAATTAAAATAGCAGCATCAGCCTGGGAAGGACATAGCCTGTTTCTAGATGGGCTGGTCTCTTCTTAGTCATGTTATAACTCTCCTCCTCCTCAGGTGCCCAACCTGTTTGCGGTGGACGAGAAGCAGGAGATCTGTGAGCGAATGCGCGTGCTGGACCGCCAGCGGGAGCGAGACAAGCAGACGGATGGCAGCCCGCTGGCGCTGTTCAACATGTTCCTGGAGCGCTGCCGCTCTCAGCTGCACGTGGTGCTGGCCATGAGCCCCATCGGAGACACCTTCAGAAGCCGCCTGAGGCGCTTCCCTGCTCTCATCAACTGCTGCACCATCGACTGGTTTCAGGTCTCAGCCTCCTTCTCTTAACAGCCAGAGGTGCTCTCCTTTCCAAAAGAATTGAGCCATGGCCCATAGAAAATTGTATGTAAAATGTATTGTAAATTATAGGCGAATCACAAGTGATTCTTTCCTCCATCCAGTACATCCTCACATTACTTTTTCACAGGTTATGCATATTTAAACACTTCAAAAGAGTTTTAGTTTTACTGACATTTGGAGAATGTAGACAGGGCTGCTGTTTAGTGTGTGCAGAGTTGTAGAAGGTGTAGGTGAAGATGTCCTGCGTCCTGCAGAGCTGGCCGGAGGACGCGCTGCAGGCTGTGGCCTCCCGCTTCCTGGAGGACGTGGAGATGACGGACGAGTCTCGGGAGGGGTGCATCAACATGTGCAAGAGCTTCCACACCTCCACCATCACGCTGTCGGAACGCTTCCTGTCGGAGCTGCAGCGCCACAACTACGTCACGCCCACGTCCTACCTGGAGCTCATCTCCACCTTCAGGACCCTGCTGGAGAACAAGAGAGCGTATGGCAGCTTCCACCTTCTCTCCTCTCCATACCTCTTCCACCTTCTCTCCTCTCTACACCTGTTCCACCTTCTCTCCTCTCTATACCTCTTCCACCGTCTCTCCTCTCTATACCTCTTCCACCTTCTCTCCTCTCTACACCTGTTCCACCTTCTCTCCTCTCTATACCTCTTCCACCTTCTCTCCTCTCTACACCTGTTCCACCTTCTCTCCTCTCTATACCTCTTCCACCTTCTCTCCTGTCTACACCTCTTCCACCTTCTCTCCTCTCTATACCTCTTTCACCTTCTCTCAACTTCTCTCCTCTCTACACCTGTTCCACCTTCTTTCCTCTCTACACCTCTTTCACCTTCTCTCAACTTCTCTCCTCTCTACACCTCGTTCACCTTCTCTGCAATACCAGTTTACAAGAGTTTGAATCATGCCTGTATTCTTCATGATTATGATTGATAAGGATTGTAAGGCTTCAACTTTCACCAGGAAATCTTTGATAAGATGATCCACCAACTACACACAGTCCTTTTAAACATTCATCCTCCCTACTAATCTCATTCCATCCACATGGCTTCACACCCCTACCTCTCTGCCCCCTCCTCCCTCCCCAGCGAGGTGATCAAGCTGAAGCAGCGCTACGAGGTCGGTCTGGAGAAGCTGGAGTCGGCTGCATCCCAGGTGGCCAGCATGCAGGTGGAGCTGGAGGCCCTGCAGCCAGAACTGCGTGTGGCCAGCAAGCAGGTGGACGAGATGATGCTGGTGATCCAGCACGAGTCTGTGGACGTGGCCGAGACAGAGAAGGTGGTGAAGGTGGATGAGGCGGTGGCTAACCAGCAGGCCATGGCAGCCAAGGCCATCAAGGACGAGTGTGACGCTGACCTGGCCATTGCCATGCCCATCCTGGAGTCAGCCCTGTCAGCCCTGGACACCCTGACCAACCAGGTAGGGAGCCACACCAGCATCTCAGTCCATAGCCTGGCCTAGCATATGCCTCATCACACTGTTGGTATTCAGATAGAAATGCCTCTCACTGACAGTTATTTCATCATAAAGACAAAAAAACATAACAGACCTTTAAAAGATGTACTGATGTATATGATTGCATTTCAATCCAAAATGCCCCCCCCCCCCCCCCCCCCCCCCCCCAATACAACCCTCTACAATGCGAGTAAATCACTTGCACATGCGACCACATTTCACGCTTGGTGACTAAAAATGATCTTTAATTAGCCAATGGGTAGTTAATTGTTCGATTTCACTCGCCTGTGACTGAGTTAGAGGCAAATAATACATTGAGCGCAGATTTCAATGACGCACTGTCGCTTGACTGCCAGTTAACATGATTGGCTGCTATGACAACAGACGTACAATTAGTTATTTTGCTGCTGCTCAACAATGAAAACGGAGATTGCCAAAGTAACGGAAAGTCGCTAGATTTGACGCTCGTCGCTAGATTTTGTGTCGCTAGGGAAGGTAAAACGCTACACTGCCTCTGTCGCTTTGTCTCACAAAAAGATTGACTTGATTTTTACGGCACTTGTAACGCACAGAAATGATGTAAAAAAGCTAGCTACAATTCCAGTCTGAGCAGAAAATGCTTAATACTTTTTAAGCATTTAAGCAATAAGTTTTGTTATCAAGAACATTTTAGATTACTGTTCCTTGTTCAGATTATTATTGCTCTGCTAATCAGCTCTGCCAACTGCGAAAGGGCCTTCAATGACCAAAACAGAATAAAGTCAGATGTCCATAGCAGTCTCACATCCTCACGCCTTTCAGACCTGATCCTTATTTCAACAGAAGGCTCATTTCAGGGCTCAGATCAGGCTTATTTCAACAGAAGCTTAGCAGTAGGCCTAACCATTGTCGGCACTATAGAGGTGGCTGAAGTCAAGTCGAAAGAGAAAGCCATTTGCAAAAAAAAATATGATTAAATCCATATGCAACATAAAGAATAATTCAGACAGATAATGTACTCGCATTGTTCATGCATTTCATGTAAAAAGTCTGGCGAGTAAAATAAAAACTGTACTAGCCAATGGCGACTCAAGCTTCATTGTGTCCGTAGAGGGTTGGCCCTAATAGTTCCTTAATGTCAGGTTTAAGTGTGCCCATTTTCTTCCTTCTGTCCCTCCGTCCAGGACATCACAGTGGTGAAGTCCATGAAGAGCCCTCCCCCGGCTGTGAAGCTGGTGATGGAGACCATCTGCATCCTGAAGGGGCTGAAGCCTGACAGAGTTCCAGACCCCTCTGGCTCCGGCAAGAAGGTGGAGGACTTCTGGGGTCCTGCCAAGAAGCTGCTGGGAGACATGAAGTTCCTCCAGAGCCTTCACGAGTATGATAAGGATAACATCCCAGCCAACCTCATCGCCATCATCCGGCAGAAATACATCACCAACCCAGACTTTGTCCCAGAGAAGATCCGCACAGCATCCACCGCCGCCGAGGGGCTGTGTAAGTGGGTCCGCGCCATGGAGTCTTACGACAAGTACGTTCACACAGTCCTGCTCATAGAAATAATAATAATTCCGGCAAGATTTGGGGGTCTAAGATTGGGATTCAAGCAATACCTAGGAAGAGTTTGCATGAATCATATGTACAGTGACTTGACTCCTGCTGTCCTCTGCAGGGTGGCCAAGGTGGTGGCCCCAAAGAAGGAGAAGCTGGCCCAGGCTGAGGGAGAGCTGAAAGTGGCTATGGACAGCCTGCGCAAAAAACAGGCGGCCCTCAAGGAGGTCCAGGACAAACTGGCCAAGCTGCAGTCCACCCTGGAGACCAACAAGAGCAAGAAAGCCAGCCTGGAGAACCAGGTCAGGGAGGGGCGGAACCGGGGAGGGCCGGCCCCGGGGAGGGGCGGAGCTGGGGAGGGGCCCTGTGGTTCTGAACATCTAACTAGGTTATTCTACTACTTAGCTTGCACACCTTTACAGCATTAACAGAAAATTTGGGTTGCTGTTGAATTGCTTTGCATTGTTCAGACAGCTGAAGCTGAGCTCTTTGCTCTTCCATTTAGGGCTGTGAACTTTCTCTGTTCCAAGTCTGGATTTTAAAGATATATGCTGTTTATTTGGTGTCAACAGGTTCACTTTGAAGAGTTTCATTCTTAAAGTCACAAATAATGTTTTTCGGTAGCCGTACCCGTTTCAGATGGCAGATCGCTCTGATATGTCTAACTCAGGAAGCAGCACTGACTAATCACCACAAGTCTTCACCGGCAATTTCTGAGTATATTGTTTTAAAATAGCACGATTACAAATTCTGCCTCTGGCCAAACCTATATTAGTCTGCTCCTCCCCCCTCGTCTCTGTGCTATTTGTTTACAGTCTCTGTAGGCTTTGACGTTTTTTTTTCAGTTCCTGTAACTTTGTAGAAAATGCTTATTTTCTACCTCTCCGTCCCAGATCTCTTCCCTTCATGTCTTCTCCATGTCTCCCTCATGCATCCATCCCAGCTTGTCTGATGTGCTGCTGTTGAAGGAGGAGAACATCAGGGTTCTCTTTCCTCTACCTCTCTATACCACGCTAAACTCCTCAGACAACTTCACAACTGTCCCATTTGGTTGTTTTTCATCCGGGAAAGTTCAGTTGATTGAGTGTGTGTTGATAAGGATTTCTATCTACCTCCATCACCTGGGATAACCCATAGAAGCTTGATGATGCTTTTATGTGGGTGTTCAAAGACTTGTTGTAGGCCCATGAAAAAGTTGACTTGTGTAGTCTGTTCTGAAAGAAACCCTTTCTTTCATAGGAAAAAGGGTAGAAAGGTTTTGTTTATTTTTCCCTCCTACTTCCCCCTACTCTCCTGGAAGGTACAGCTCTCTGGTTTGTTAGTCATATGTTTGTTCCTGCAGGTGGAGATGTGCAGCAGGAAGCTGGAGAGAGCGGAGCAGCTGATTGGCGGCCTGGGCGGGGAGAAGACTCGCTGGAGCGAGACGGCCTTCAACCTAGGAGAGCTCTACAAGAACCTGACCGGAAACATCCTTATCTCAGCTGCCATCGTGGCCTACCTGGGGGCCTTCACCTCCAGCTATAGACAGGTACTTACTGGGGCATGGATCTGAAGAGTGTAATAGGCTGGTCAAGAGAGATGTAGCCTTAATTGTATTTTTGTTGCATGTTCTTGCAGCATTAACTAAGCATCAAACTATAGGGGAATTACAGGATATATAGGAACATCAATGCATGAGCACATATGTATGTATTGAACATGCATATGAATGTATTTCTCTTGAGTGTATGTGTGCCTATGCACATGCTTATGTGGGTCTGTCAGAAGACGTCACCATCACTGAGATTGAGTCCTTTGATGTGACAAATAAGTGAGGATGCTTGCTATTCTGAATATTTAAACTAGTTTGATTTTCTGTTGCTCAAAGGAAGCCCACATTAAATTCTGCCTCTCTGAATGATGCACTCAGTTCCCCTTACTGCTCTATTTTCAACAACAAATAAGGCCTGTTGATGAAATATAGATGACACTGATCAAAACCCAGTTACAGTTGTGGGAAAAAAAAAAAAAAAAGAATTATTCTAATGTTCCCAATCACTATCTGCAATGATACCTGCAGTGCTGAGGGTGTGCATACCACCTGTGTGTGCGTACTTGTGACTGTGTACTTGTGTAGGGCAGTGTGTGTAACCTGTGTGTGTGTACTTGTGTAGGGCAGTGTGTGTAACCTGTGTGTGTGTACTTGTGTAGGGCAGTGTGTGTAACCTGTGTGTGTGTACTTGTGTCGGGCAGTGTGTATAAGCTGTGTGTGTGTACTTGTGTAGGGCAGTGTGTGTAACCTGTGTGTGTGTACTTGTGTAGGGCAGTGTGTATAAGCTGTGTGTGTGTACTTGTGTAGGGCAGTGTGTATAAGCTGTGTGTGTGTACTTGTGTAGGGCAGTGTGTGTAACCTGTGTGTGTATGTCCAGAGCCAGACCCAGGAGTGGATGGCTCTGTGTAAGAGCAGAGATATCCCCTGCTCCAGCAACATGTCCCTGATGAGCTCCCTGGGAGACCCTGTGAAGATCCGCTCCTGGACAATCGCTGGGCTGCCGTCAGACACCTTCTCCATAGACAATGGCATCATCATCTCGTAAGCACCCTAACCCTACAGCCACAGACGCCATTCACACTTAAACCGCTTGAAGCACTGTGAGACAGGCTGGGTGTTGATCCAGCGATCAAGCACATCCTACCTTTTGGGATTTCTTGTCAAAAGTGGATTTTCCAGATGTGAGTAAACTAGTATCGCATACTGCACCAGTAGGAACAGTTCCAGTCCGAAACATTCTTAGAAATTGGGTCTTTTCTCTAAGTGGATGAATAAACGTATTAAATACTATCAACACCATCTGACAAAGCAGGACCAAGACCCTTCTATTCTAACATGACATGAATAAGCTTTTGGTGCATGTGGACATTTTCAGATATGTATACATGCAAATGCATTTACCTTATGTTGCACTTCACATCTGTCTTCACTGTACATCATGTTATATATTATATATACTTTTACGTAAGAAGTGAATGTGTGCTTAAACCTGAGAGCCGACCAGACCTCATCTTCCTCCTGGAACTGTTTGTATATGTGCTGTAACTTTGTGTGTGTACTGTAACTGTGTGTGTATGTCTGTGTGTGTACTGTAACTGTGTGTGCATGTATATCTGCTGTAACTGTGTGTGTCTGTGTTTGTGATGTAACTGTGTGTGCTGGAACTGTGTGTGTGCTGTTACTGTGTGTGTGCTGTAACTGTGTGTGTGCTGTAACTGTGTGTGTGTGTGTGTGCTGTAACTGTGTGTGTGCTGTAACTGTGTGTGTGTGTGTGCTGGAACTGTGTGTGTGCTGTAACTGTGTGTGTGTGTGTGCTGGAACTGTGTGTGTGCAGCAACGCCAGAAGGTGGCCCCTCATGATTGACCCCCAGGGCCAGGCCAACAGGTGGGTGAAGAACATGGAGAAGGCCAACAGCCTGCACATCATCAAACTGAGCGACGCTGACTTTGTTCGTACTCTTGAGAACTGCATTCAGTTTGGCAATCCTGGTAAGAGTGTGTGTGTGTGTGTCTGTGTGCGCGTTTGTGTGTGGGTGCGCGTGGCTGCTTGTGTGTGTGTGAGTGTGGTTTCCCCATGGAACAGCTGACCCTCCTCAGCCCTGTTGAATAGCATCTGGGGAGAGCTGACCCGCTGTGGTAGCATTACCCCTGGTCTACTGAAGAGGGCGCCCTTCACCACCAGGACAGTCCTGTGATGTAGCTGGTGAACATGGCTTTCTGCGCTACTGTATTTTCTGTGTGCATTTTGTTATAAGGAAAAGTGCTTGAGGAACACATATAAGCAGTAAAGCCTATCCTCTCATGCCCACATGTGTACCCCAAGGACTAGGGATGAAACTACACTCCACATCAGATCAAACTCATAATAAGTCAAGTATGTTTGAAGAAAAAACTTATCTGTGCATGGACAGAATTCTCTCAGATAGCATGGTGGGTTGTTGGTGTTTCTGTCTTTGTTCAATTCCCTCCCCCTGGATACAAAGTTGGAGTGCAGTGAAGTAGAACCACCGTCCCTCAGTCCCTCCCTGCTGACGTACAGACTTGACCATTTGTCCTCTGTATCCATCCACTGTGTAGCTGCTTCACACAAACCCTCCTTTTAGTTAATCTAAATCCTCTCAACATCCAAAGCCACCGCCTTCCTTTTTCCTGACAAAACACAATGCCTCTCGTTTTGGCAGTGGACTGCAGGAGAAAGAGAGATTGAATGAAAGGAAGAGAACTATAGTGAGAGTATAAAGACATGACAACTACAGGCCAAACTGAATTGTGTAATATCACTGATGTTTACAATACACCAAGGACAGTGTTTCAGCAAGCAGTGTGTCCTTGCAGGGACCAAACCTCTCTTGAGAGAGGCAGAGAGAGAGAGAGGGAGAGGGGGTGATAGAGAGGGGGAGATAAAGAGAAGAGAGAGAGAGGGAGAGAGATTGAGAGGCAGATGATATAGAGGGAGAGATAGAGAGAGGAGACAGAGTGCTGTGCTGTGCCACATACCTCTGTGTGTTGTAGTCTTTGCCAGGTTTTCAAAAGTTTTTATCCTTTAACGCTCTATCAAAGCCATACTTCACCTCTGTCGAAGCAAACTCCATTGAATCCTAAGAAAATTGTCAATAAAATACAAGACAGCCATACAGGCCAGTGATCCTCCAGACTTAAGAGGTGATATTCTTACGGGCCAGCATGCATAAAGGTTGATCTGAGTCACTTGAAGGTCTCTGACAGTGAGAGCTGTGTCACGCGGCCCAGCATCTAAGCTGGGTTTACATTGTGTCAAATATTTTAATCCTGCACAATGCACCTTGAGAAACACTTTGGCATTCTAACATTTTTTAATCCTGTAATCGCCCTATGATTGGATACTGCACACTGAAATCTTAATGCATTGCGATCATGGTCTGATGCTCTGATGTGGTGTATTAATGATAACCCTCACTGTGTCAAACAGATGTAGTCTAGAATAGAATTGAAGCCTTTACTTTATTGTATAATCCGTCTGATGAAATGCCCACAGCACATTTTAGCACAGCTCAGCACAACTCAGCACAGCTCAGGAAGGCATCCTGCTTTGAACCCCAAGGATCCCCATCAGTCCACCACCACTCCCCTAGGAGTCAACTGAAGAATCAGTCATTTGTTCCAACTTTTTAATGAGATTAGGGGTGTCCTTAATCTCAGCCGAGGACACACTATATATCTGAGGCTCAATACCCTGGTTGTGCTGTGACCCAGTGCTGTGATGTGTGATCATGTGATGATGTTGTTGTCTTGCCGCCCAGTGCTATGTGTTCTGATGTGAGGCTGTCTTTCCCGGTGGTGTGTGTGATGTTCTGATGTGATGCTGTCTTGCCCAGTGCTGCTAGAGAACATCGGGGAGGATCTAGACCCCATCCTGGAGCCGCTGCTGCTGAAGCAGACCTTCAAGCAGGGTGGCAGCATCTGCATCCGGCTGGGAGATTCCACCATCGAGTACTCCCCCGACTTCCGCTTCTACATCACCACCAAGCTGAGGAACCCCCACTACCTGCCAGAGACCTCCGTCAAGGTGAGGACTGCCCCAGCCTCCCTCCCCCAGCATCCCTTCCCCTGCCTCCCTTCACCAGACCCCCTCCCCCATGTAATTCTGCATTATTTCGACTTGTCACTCATTTTCATAGTGAACACATGGCTGCCCATCTATCTGCGTCACTAAGCGTGACCGCAGCGCTGGAGTAGTCGTCCGTAGCTACACATCTGTCTATAGCAGGTGTGAGCCGTCCTAATGAGCTCCCCCTCCCCAGCTTACAGCCTACATATGTGGGGCTCTGACAGCGTGGGAGACGTATTACTGGCTGTGCTAACTCAAACTAACATGCACACTGTTAAGGAGCCGGGTCCCTCATATCACTCCTGCAAGGGCTACAGGTCGAGTTAGGGTTGGCCTAGTGTGTTCTTAGGTGTTAGGTGTGTTCTTAGAATGATGAATCCCAATATTTAGTAAGTTGAAACCCTGTGAGCCGTTGCTCCTATTTAGCATAGGTAAACGCCCCGTTAATTCCCATAAAAGGGCATGATATGGCAGGGCCGTGTGCACACTCAGAGAAATGTAAAAACGATGTGGTAAAGACAGTGGAGGCCTCGACAAAAGACGGAAAAACTCAATAATAATTCTGAAGTGGAGGTACAGCAGCAAGAAGTTAGCGATAAACGACACATCATATTTAATAGCGTCAGCTGTGGATACAAAGCAGTAAATAAAACTGATGCATGGAATGCAATTACTCATGCAGTGAACGCTGTATCTGAAGAAGTGCGCAGAACTGATGAAGTGAAAAAATAAATGGTTTAACTTGAATCTGAATTCTTAAGCAAAAAAAACTAGAAATCAGTTGACTGTTACAAATATCCACGAGGACTGCACTTGGTAGCCTAAAGCGTTCCAACAGGTAGCCCACTCGTCACTCTCTGTAAATAAATTGGTATGGTCTAGGAAGATGTGTTCCCTCCTTAGGGAACGCTCTGCAACATTTTGCAGCAGCAATAAATATGCCATTGTGTGGTGTAGTCCTAGTGTGCGGAATAAGCCAACTTTGGGCCTATAAATACAGTGAATAGTCACGTATTTGATGGCAAAGTTCCCTGTTAAACTAATTGATTTGAATTGAAGGCAAAGCAAGGCTAGTTTACAGTTTTTTACAATCGCTCTGACAAGCTTTTCAATACATCTAACAAGTTTCCTTGTTACTTGTTACTCTTAATGCACCAACACACCTACCACAGACAATTGGCAAAACTGTTAATTTCATGCTCAAAATCACACACTGTAAACTAAACTCAAACACTCATTTTCATAACACAAAAATACACTAACCAAAACCAAAACATTAACACACGTTCGCTTTCAACATAGCACAATATCACTAACATCAGCTGAAATTACAGAAACTGCATTATATCATACAGTAGATGTGTCAGGTCTCACAGTATATAGATCATAACCCATAGATTGTGTTGCAATGCAGTTTTTTTTAAGCCTCTTTACATGTTTGTTTTGTTGGGTTCAGTAAATGCATGCATTTTGTTTCTTTTGTTACAGAAATTCAGAACAAAAAATGAATGACCCATCTCATAGTAGTTTTATACAATGTATGGTTACTGTGTTGAAAAAAAGAAGAAAGAAACATAATTGCTGCAGGAAAGGCTTTAGTTGCAACAGGACATTACTGCAAGAAATATGCAATATAGCTTCCATTTACATATTCCATCAGTTACCCTAGCTCTGACCCTTCTCTGAGCACCACCACACATTCTAAATCCTCTCCCTCTCCCTTGCCCCACTCCTCTCCCTTGTCCTGGTACTTGTATTCCTCTCCCTTGCCCTTGTCCCACTCTTCTCCCTTGTCCTGGTACTTGTCCTCCTCTCCCTTGCCCTTGTCCCACTCTTCTCCCTTGTCTTGGTACTTGTCTTCCTCTCCCTCATGCAGGCATTACATATTCTTTCTTTCTTCGTGTTTCTCTGTATTGTTCTTTTTCCACATAAGATTAGCCCAAAGAGGTCCTCTTACTGTATATACCTTATGGTCATGCGATTGAAAGAACCTCAAAACCTGAGTGTTTCCTAGTTGGGAATCAGCTGTGATTTACAGTATTTGCATAACTTCAACCAGCTGTTTCTCAGTAGCAATGGAATACAATACAGGGGATATGTTTGTGTCTCAATTTACAATATGAACAGCTGTTCACCCTGGCTTTAGCGAATAAGTTAGGTTTTGAACATGATGTTATCTGTTCCGACATAAAGTGTGAAAGCATTGGTAAATTGGGCAGTAAAAATCAATTGTTTTGGTCTTGGTTGAGCTTGTGTGTAAAAGAAGTTCAAATTCACGAACGCTTGAAAATGTGTTCCTACGCAGCAGAAGTTTTTTAGCTGTGCTCCCCGGGAAGAGTTGTCTTAAGTTGAAAGCGCGTCCTCGTGCTCCTGAATTGCATACATACACGCCCCGACAGCTCCTTATAAAGGCACGCAACAGCAGTGACGTGTGCAGTCAGAATCGACACAATTAGGAAAGCAACAGGAACGTTATGTCCAAGCGAAAAGCAACCGGTGCATCGGTGTAACATACCAGTAAGATGAGCAGTGGAATTGTTCTCCACTGGATCCAACAGTGTGCTCACTAAGCAAGGTTAATTATTATAAGTATTTAACTCCGAGGATGTCAGTTGTGGCAAGCCGTTTTATCATTTAACCAATGAATTCTTGATATCCAGAAAGTTCTCCTGAAAGAGACAGTGTGATTGGGCCAGAGCTTTCTCCTGAAAGAGACAGTGCGATTGGGCCAGAGCTTTCTCCTGAAAGAGACAGTGTGATTGGGACAGATTTTTCTCCTGAAAGAGGCAGTGTGGTTGGGCCAGAGCTTTCTCCTGAAGAGGCAGTGTGATTGGGCCAGACCTTCCTCCTGAAAGAGGCAGTGTGATTGGGCCAGACCTTCCTCCTGAAAGAGGCAGTGTGATTGGGCCAGAGTTCTGCAGGAGTGAGGGATTTTTCACTTTAAAAGAGTTACAGCACTAGAACCAGGGTGCGTTTACCCCCCAACACACATTGCTCAATAAACGCTCCATTTAAACACAGCATCCCATCATAAAACACCCGATTGAATACTGGTGCACTTGGAAGAAGGAAAAAAATATAGCATTTTCCAGAAAAGGCACATTAACCGTAATTGCATTACGTAGGAAAAAGGCATTACCGAAGATTTCTCTCTCTTTCTCAAAACCCCCCCCTACACACACACAACCTTGGAACCCTACAGTTGAAACTCCCCCCCCCACACACACACACACAAACTCTTACATATGCAGGCAGAACACGCACACCTCAGAGTCCTGTTTCCTCTGGGCTGCAGGTGACGCTGCTGAACTTCATGATTACGCCCAAGGGCATGCAGGACCAGCTGCTGGGCATCGTGGTGGCCCGGGAGAGACCCGACCTTGAGGAGGAGAAGCAGGCCCTCATTCTGCAGGGGGCCCACAACAAGAGGTTAGGGTTACCCCCCACTGGGTAACACACTGGTTAACACTGCTCACTGGTTAACACACTGGTTAATACACTGGTTAACACTGCTCACTGGTTAGCACACTGGTTAACACTGCTCACTGGTTAACATACTGGTTTATACACTGGTTAACACTGCTCACTGGTTAACACACTGCTCACTGGTTAACACACTGGTTAATACACTGGTTAATACTGCTCACTGATTAACATACTGGTTAATACACTGGTTAACACTGCTCACTGGTTAACACACTGCTCACTGGTTAACACACTGGTTAATACACTGGTTAATACTGCTCACTGGTTAAAAACACTGGTTAATACACTGGTTAACACTGCTCTTGTTAACTCTAGGGTCTCTGATAAGGTTCCTGTACTTACTGTAAGTCACTCTGGATAAGAGCGTCTGCTGAATGACTGCATGTAAATGTAATGTAGATTCACACATCAGGGGACAGAGGCTGCAGGTCATGGTAGTGTTTCCACATTCTTCCTGTTCTGGTGACCTCTGCCCTCCCCAGGCAGCTGAAAGAGATCGAGGACAAGATCCTGGAGGTGCTCTCCTCGTCCGAGGGCAACATCCTGGAGGACGAGACAGCCGTCAAGATCCTGTCCTCCTCCAAGGTCCTGGCCAATGAGATCTCAGAGAAGCAGGCCATTGCCGAGGCGACGGAGGTGAAGATTGACGAGACGCGTATGGGCTACACGCCCATTGCTGAGCACTCGGCCATCCTCTTCTTCTCCATCGCCAACCTGGCCAACATTGAGCCCATGTACCAGTATTCCCTCACCTGGTTCATCAACCTCTTCATCTGCTCCATCGACAACTCAGACAAGAGTGACGTGCTGGAAAAGAGGTCAGCTTCTTTCTGTGAACTTGAACAACAAAAATTAATGCATTGTAGTCAGTTATTTATATTGCTAATTCATTGAGAATCTAAAATCTAATAAAGATAACAATCCACAACATTTAAGGGTAAATAAGGAGTAGTAACTTAATGAGCAAACCTGCTAAACATGCACCTATCTGCTCAGCTGTAATGGAGTTGTATCCAGCTTACTTCATCTGCTTGTTGATGTGTTGCTGTCTACCTGGGGGGTATTCCAGAAAGCGGCTTCAACAAACTGCGAACCTAAACCTGAACTCTGGGTTGATTTACTCTAAAATTGGAGACCCAGACTTTTTCAATCCATACATTGAACATTTAACCACACTGTTAATACAGGTGAAATAGTGGTGCACTTAGCATGTTAAATCTTATATTTAACATAAAAACATATTACAACCACTTAAGGCATATTTTGCTTAAGCCTATAAGCTTGTGATTGTAGCCTCCAAAGTGACTAAAGAGCCTTTAGTCACTTTGGTTTTAAACATATTTGACACGATACAAAATAAATATCAGTTGGTGCCTATTTCAACTTGTAGTAGCAGTAACCCCCAACAGAATGCTTTTCATCACAAGATGATGATTATTAAGATGATGAAGAGATGTTGACTGCTGCCGTAGAAATGTATGCAGAGATGCCTATGTGTGGTAGCTACTGGTCTCCCCATGTACATTTAATGGCAGGTGAATTCTGCATAAGGAACTGTTGAATTTAATGTAATCTCGTGTATTCCCAGTTACCAGTAAAGGAGTTACAAACTGCATCTCATAAAGCAAGCGCCAAAAACTGACCAAGAGATGGTGTACTTAGGGCAGAAGAATAAAGGCTGATCTTGAAATTGATTTGCTGGAACACCAGTTACAGGAGGGTGCATGATCACAGGGGAATGATGTTAATTGTAGGAACAATAGCATATATAATTGGTGGTTTTGTAATCCTCTCCCGACGTATAACTAAGGCAGCGGTTCCCAAACTTTTTAGGCCACGCCCCCTTCTAAATCCAGTGTGGGTTCACGCACCCCCACACCTGTAAAAAAAAGTAAAGCAACAGAGCCTATTTATAGCCGCATTCAAATCGGACCAATGAGATAAACAGTTTGCTAGCGTCGCGCATGGAGTTTGTTTACAAGATTTAGTCCGCTGTTAAATTTTGCAGTGTAAACTCAAACCGAACGAAGGAGCAACTGCAACATTTTCTCATTTAAATCCCTGAATTGGAACAAAGCAAACAAACTACAGGTGTGAAAACGCCCTGAAACATTGCAACAAAGTTTCTATACATTTCAGTTACACAAGGCAATTTTTTTTATCTTTTAAAGAGCAATAAGGAGGGCGAGGACACACACACAGGCTCTGAGGCAGATTGCAGTTGTATTGAAGATGACGTCAGAGGGCAATACGGATCCGTATCGGACCGACGAGGAGGGCAATACGTGGCTGGCATGACTACCCATTAGCCAATCAGAACACTCGTACTGTCGTTGCCATATAATAATTAATATTTATTATTACACCATTAGACCACCATTAAATTTTTCCTCCCAGGGGTGCGCACCACACTTTGGGAATCCCTGAACTAAGGGAATTAAATTTAGTTTGAGATCGGTCGGCCAAACAAGGAAAGGACACCCCATGACTGCCAACTGTATCAGGCTCAGAAAGTGGGAGGGGATAGGTAGAAGCAGAGTTTGTTATGGAAAACCTGCTAGCGTGCAGGTTAGGTTCACAGTCAGTCACCATGGACACTGACCAAAAGTTTGCATTACCTCTCTTTCTGGAATAGAAAACCCAGTTAGCCTCTTTTCAAGGTTACCCAACTCAGGGTTTTCACTAAACCCGCTTTCTGGAATACTCCCCTGGTGTGTTAGATTAAATTCTGTCAAGTTAGGGGGTCCTGTGCCCCAGGGCAGAGGGAAAGATGGACACCTGTTGACTGACACTGATCAAAAAACACTCAGACTAAACAGACCGTGGGTCATTGCTCTCTCTGTAGTCGAGTGTGTGTGCTGTGTCCCACTCTTCTCCCCACAGGCTTTGGTTGTGATACCACAGAAAAATTAAAGGGGTGATTGACTGGGTTTTTGGGGTATTTCACACTGTTCCTTAATGTCTACGAATAGGGTATGTAACATTGGTTGGGCTGAAAATGGCCTGGGTGCTGTTCTATGTCCCCTGATGCTTCCAGTGAATTTGTCCCGGGAAAAAACGCTAGGTTTTCTCCTTTTGTGGTATGCTCATGAATATATAGATGAGCCGCTCGCTGATTGGTTGGTCTACAACGAGTGAAGCTGCGGAGCAAAGATGCAACACGGCCAAACAGCACTCACTGAAACATCGAAGGTGGAGACTTGAAATAAAAACGTACAAATAAATAAATTGTGTCTACACAACACTGTTTTCAACAGATTGACTAGATATCATTTGAAATGATTATGTTAGTTGTTTCCACTTCTGTTCTATTGGAAAAACATGCATCTTGAATTGTAAATGTACATGACAACACGGGTTATTTATTTGAATGAAACACAGTCAGGAACATGAAATAACCATTGCCAGTAAACTAAATCATCAAACTAGATACAGGCAGGATACGTTAGCATTGCTAATAACTGTTAGCGACAACATCATACTACAGCTTGCGGCTGTGATGAACATGGGTCGGAACAGCACCTCTTTTTAGCAACAGCTTCATAGCAAATCCTGCTTTACATTGTCCCAGGTTTTCAAAACTGTCCTCGATGAAATGGTTGAATCAAATGTGTAATTGAGGGTCGAACTGCACAGGGATCTTCTCATAGACAAACATCACAACCTCCCGAGTGTTTGGTTCCTTGGAAAGACTCTGAAAAAAGACACTGCATTTACCACCGTAGTCCATTTTCAATATGTTGAAAACGTATTAACTTTCTCATTCGTAATCCCTGTGGAACAGAGCAGCTAGCTAAAAAAGTGTCGGAGATCTACGCGACCTCCGTTTGTTCCTGGATCAGAAAACCAGACGGCGGGTAATGTTGGGGCGTGACAAAGTTGATGCTGCAACTTGTGATGTCACAAGTTGGACAGTTTCACAAGCTAGCGTTTGGTACACTTGCACTTAGCGATTTATTTTGTTTAATTGTAACTTGCTTAACTACATGCTCATATGGTTCTTCCCTTTGGCACTTATTTTTTGGTTGTTCACAATGTGTGCTTCTTTTTTTGGCTACCCGCAATGCTTTGGGGCTATCTAGTTGTTAATATCAGTGACCTATGCACTTTGTAAATCTCTCTCTTGGAAGTCGCTTTGGATAAAAGCGTCTACTAAATGTGTAATGTAGCGTTTGCGGGTTGCCTTTCCAAAATAGTAGTGAGCAGTGAAATGTTGATAGGAAAGAGGTTTCAATGGACTTTGAGGTTCACTGTATGTTTATTTTACACACCAAACTGTCATTTGTCATGACTGAATTTAAATTTTTCAACTATGACAAGGTCAAATCAGTTTTGTAGTTCACTTCACAAAATTGGCTGTTTAGCATACATATTTTCACCTATAGTGACGGTTTGATGTTATAGTCCAGTATATTGATAATTATATATAGGTATATTTATAAATGATAAAAAAAATACTTATGGTGTATCTGGCCTAGTCCTGTTCAAATACATGAGACATATAGATATTACACATATGCTTTAATATTTAGCTGTCGATAAATGTTATACTCTGAATCTTAATGTAGTAACCCCTTCTGGTGATTTACTGGGTTGGTTAATATTTGCAACAAAAAAGCTTGTGAGAAAGAATGATAAAGAATATGTATATATCAACTATCATACTTTACAGAAATGTAAGAAGGGATACACTTTCTGAATCTTGTGTGTTTACTTCCAGGCTGCAGATTCTGAGAGACCACTTCACCTACTCACTGTACGTCAACGTGTGTCGCTCGCTGTTTGAGAAAGACAAGCTACTCTTCTCCTTCTGTCTCACCGTCAACCTGCAGATGCACGTCAAGCTAGTAAGCTATCTATTGCCCTGGCATACACACACGCCTGTCTCTACACACACCTGTCTCTACACACACTACTACCACTACACACACCTGTCTCGACACACACTACTACCACTACACACGCCTGTCTCGACACACACTACTACCACTACACACACCTGTCTCTACACACACATTACTGGCTTTAGAGTACTACTACTTCTACACACATTACTGGTAGAGATGCACGATATTGAATTTTAGCCGATATTTACAAGCTCATTTTGGCCGATTCCGATACCGATATATACACCTCTGCCTTTTAATTATTGAAAAGTTTCTCCTGTACTAGAATTAATCTGTTATTATGATGGGGTACTTGCTGTAGATACGGGACATTAAAAACTTGATTTGTATCATTTTAGAAATAGACATTCACTCATGAAAACTATTGAAATGATTTGAAATATGGCAGATTTATTTATATTTTCACTTCACAAATTTCATACTTGAACAGTGTCCTTAAAACTGTGTTGTTGACAATGACACATTCTTGACACATATGCACAGAAATGCAGCTGTAATTCTGTAAACTTAAAATGTATTGCATCACTGACACTTTACATACTCTAAATAGCCATTTTGTCATCATCCTTTGATACTGTGAAGTCCTGCCACACAGCCGACATGTTAAATCATGTTGTTGGCGCTCATAGTAACTTCTAAAACTGATTGCTCCAATCCTTGATTCTGATCATGGCTATATCGCGTTCCATGCCATTGTTAAATCCAGCATAACCTTTCAAGTTGTCCTCATAACATAACATTCCATATTACTGCGCATTAGCCTGGCTGCCAGCCCAACTTCTCCCCGCCCACAACAAAATTTGTTCGGGAAGTTGGGTCTGGAGGGTCTCGTATTGGGGACAACTACAGAAAACCAGAATCGGGACGGACCAATGAAATTGCCAGGGCGGGCTTTATACGATGATGAACAGATGATCAACAGTAACGTAATCAACAACGTCACGAAAGAGCGCTTGGGTTGAATTCGTTTTCAACAAACAACATATTACGTTGCTCTGATTGGTTGTAGGTCTATCCAATTGAGCGAAGAGGCATTTGTTTTACGAGTTCGGTTGAAACACGCCCCGTAGTCACAGCCCAACGGAGAGTTTTCAGACTCATATTCTGACTAGAATTATGAGTATGACAACGTCAGGCTAACTGCACATCGAATATTTCAAATAAAAAAGACGTTACAAAGTTACGGTAGCAAGCAACCTAGTCGAAAAGAGAATGGCAACATTTGTTGTGAATTTTGATTTGCTTGGTGGGCTGACGTTTAACGAGTGGTGGGAACAGAATGGAGGAGAAAGACTTAAAAAAGACCAGGCATGCAGAGAAGAAAGAGGCTAAAATCGAAGCGTTAGGCAAGGAATGAAGCCGGCACTATAAAGACGATATGGGCCTTCCACTGTTTTCAATCTGTTGCATGGCAACGATTTATGTAGGAACTATACATTGTAGTGGCGGAAAAATGACGGTTTATTATTAAACTATTTTGTTTCTTAAATTTGATTGTCTTTATTTATGAAACCAACCATATAAAATATTTGTAGCAACAGTTTTAGAAAAGCAAAAAGGCCCGTAAGTCCGTGTTTTGTGCTGATTTTAGGCTTTACAGTACTACTTCTAAACACATTACTGGCTTTACAGTACTACTACTTCTGCACACAGTACTGGCTTTACAGTACTACTACTACTGCACACAGTACTGGCTTTACAGTACTACTACTACTGCACACAGTACTGGCTTTACAGTACTACTACAGCACACATTACTGGCTTAACAGTACTACTACTGCTGCACACATTACTGGCTTTACAGTACTACTACTGCACACACTACTGGCTTTACAGTACTACTACTACTGCAAACAGTACTGGCTTTACAGTACTGCTACTGCACACACTACTGGCTTTACAGTACTACTACTTCTGCACACAGTACTGGCTTTACAGTACTACTACACACCACCCGCGGGATCTTAAAAACTCAAAAATTCTGAAGGCCTGAATTTAAGGCCTTAAAACGTCTTAAAAATTGATTCCGATTTTCATCTGAGGTCTTAAATTGAATTTAGTCAGGTCTAAAAAAGGTTTTACCCTTGTTAATTTCCAGAAACGCTGGCCGAAAGTTATTACAAAGTAGCAAAAATTGAGTCATTGAGTCATAGCCTACAAAGCGGAGCTCTAGAGTCTTTGCTACAAACAAAACCAGCAGAACGGTGCCCTCAGAACGTTGGTGTTGTAGTTCTTTCTGGGGCATATTGGTGTTGGTGTGTACGCAGTGATAAAACTACAAATCCTGTGATAAATGCAATACCTGCCCCCAAAATACGTCTTCGTATTTGTGAAAGTTCGGCTACATGTGGAAAATGGGAAAGTGTACTTTCAACAAGACATGGCTAGATCACAGAGATTTCAGCTGTTGGTTACAAGCGGTACCCAGCTCCAGGTACGAGGCTCGCTGCAAACTTTGCCCCCAAAATATTCAATTTGGTTACTAATGATATTGTTTTATCTGTAAATTAGATGTATGCTTTTTCAATGACTGAATTCATTGAAAAGTTTTTTTCCGAATTTCTTTGATTTTAATTAGTGCTGTCAGTTAAACTCGTTATTAACGGCGTTAACGCACACCCAAATTAACGGCGTCAATTTTTTTATCGCGCGATTAACGCTCTTTTTGACCTAGCAAACTTTGTAGTTCGTTTCACATTCTATTGCAACAACACTGACGTTAGAAAAACTACAATACCACACCGGATCTAGCTAAACCGGAAACAAAACAACAGGCACGCCACACACACTTGTTTGGGCTTGCGAGCTGGCTAAAGAGTCGTAGCAGAACTCGTTTACGGATATTAGACATTCTCTGGTAGTAGGCTAACGTTACGTTTTGAGTTGATTGCCAGCGCCAGACGCCGAAATGGATGCCAATAAGATTCTGAATGGAAAGTTTACTTTTAAAAGGTTGCCAAATGGTTCCATTGACAAAACCAAAGTGATTAGTGTGTTCTGTCGTTGTGAACTGAGCTATCGTCGCAGCACGTCGTGGAGTCTAAAATACAATTTTGATGGCCAAGCACACAGCTGATGCGAATTCTCCACCCGCTCGTCAAAGCCAGGCGATTGCAATGTTGTTTTCAATTTTAAAAAAACGAAGCACGAAGCAATCCGAACCACTTTTCCATGTCGATAAGAGCATTAAAATTTGAAAAAATAATGGATGAAAAAGAAATCAAGGGACATTTAGAATAGATAAAAATGTGTGATTAATTGAGATTAATCGCGAGTTAACTATGACATTAATGCGATTAATCGCGATTAAATATTTTAATCGTTTGACAGCTCAAATTTTTGGGGGTAATGCATTATGTAGGTCTTAAATTTAAATCTTTATGGTCTTAAAGGTCACACGATATGCTGTTTTTGGATGCTTTTATATAGGCCTTAGTGGTCCCCTAATACTGTAACTGAAGTCTCTTTCCCGAAATTCAGCCTTGGTGTAATAATTACAGCCACTACGAGCAGTCCCACAATTAGCTTTTCTCAAGACGCGCTGTGTCTGTAGCTTTAAATGCTAATGAGGAGGAGAGAGGCGGCACCATGCGCTAATGTTTACAATGTCTCGTAGCACCGTTGCTGTAAGATGCCTCGAATTTTCCCAATTCTCATCTGATCACCCTGGTTTGCAGAGGTGCACACTCATAATAATTTAATGAGGGGGAAAGGCAGATATTGCGCGCACCATAACAACAGAAGAATGGTTATCCAAATAACAAAGAAGTGTACAACACTCGTGTTACAGCATGTGTATTCACACACATACTTGATGCTATCTACCTTTACATTACCGACAGTAAATCAGCTGTTAGCTGCAGAGCTAATGTTACAGCCACATTCTAAGGGTAGCAAGCTCGGTAACCATATACAGTAAAGCAACTAAATGATATAGCTTTAGTTAACTTACTTGTCCAAGGTTTGTAGCTGGACCAAGGACAGTTAGTACTGATCCAGAATTGTATTTCAGCAAGGCCAGCTTTGTATTAGCTCAAGTTAAGGAAACAGTTGTGGCTGAAATGTTTGGTGCAGACATACTAAACTTTGGGAAGTTGTGTCGGCCCATTTCCAGAGAAAATACACTGGGTCTTCAGAGGCTCGGATGAAGGAACTGTAAAAATACTTTTGTTTTCCTTTGTACATCCAAACTGAGCAAATGTAATGCTTTGTTCGTTGGCAAGCCATGATGTCTCTCAAGGATAAAAACACTTGCACGGTCATAGCTCAGTTTCTTATGGGCGGGCAAAGCATAGAGAGGGGAGGTAACCTTCCTCCTTGTGACGTCACAAGGAGTAGATTTTCAAACCGATCGTTTGAGCTTTCATTTTCTCAAAGGCGGAGAAGAATACCCAGGGCTTGGTTTACACCTATCGAAATTTCTAGCCACTGGGGGACCAAAGGCAGCCTAGGGGAACTCATATTTATGTTAAATAACCTCGTAAAGTGAAGTTTTCATGTAATGTGACCTTTAAAATGTCTTAAAAAGGTCTTAAATGTGACTTGCTGAAACCTGCAAGAACCCTGACACACACTACTGGCTTTACAGTACTACTACTACACACACTACTGTACCCCTTCCCTCCCATAGTTAGTAGTTCAGAAACTATATTCATATTGAAGTTTGCCTCACCTGTAAATCCTCACACAGTACAGACAAAGTGGCTGTTGATGACCAGATAAAGCATGTCCCCCCTCCCTCAGGTAGACAAGAGCCAGTGGCGTTTCCTGTTGACCGGGGGGGTGGGCCTGGACAACCCCCACTCCAACCCCTGCACCTGGCTGCCCAAGAAGGCCTGGGATGAGATGTGTCGTCTCAGCCAGATGGAGGCCTTCAAGAACCTGCGCAAGGACATGGCTCGCCTCAAATACAAGTGGAAAGAGGTGTACGATAGTCCGGTGGGTGGTTGAGTGTAGGGCTGAACGATTAATTGCATTTGCGATAATATCGCGATGTGACAAAACAAGATTTTGTGATCGCAAAGGCTGCGATTGACTTTGGCCACTTGACACGCGAGAGTAACGCAGTTTGCAGACGAAGGATCAACTTTGCACGTTACACTTTACCTTGACCTGTACGATGGCCTCAGGCTCGACAGAACCTGACACTACAGACACTCAATAGTATCAACTATTGTGCAAAACCTGCCTGGCTAAGGTTGCTACCTCACGGGGCAACACCACCAACCTAATTCGGCCCTAAAAAAACATCACAAAGCCATGTACGATGCACAGCTAAAATGCTGAACACCAGTGTGTCAAATAAGCCAAATAAAACCCAACAGGATCACTGATCGAAATGTTTCAAAGCCTAACTTCTTATTCATGTACGAAATTACTCAAGCAGTAACAGCGTTCATCACGAAAGATATGATGCCCCTCAGTCACACATACAGTAGGATCACTATGGCTGTCAATGCCATACTGTTTCTCTTAGGCTACTGACTGGATCATAAATGTTCAGACAGTGTTTCTTTTTCTTTAACGATTGAACCTTTAGATACACGAGTTCGAGATATTTCCGACGGTCCCCACAGCCCAAGTTTTTTTTCTCCAAAACGATACCTAGCTACCTTTAGTTAAGAAAGTGCAACGCACATGTTTTTAGCCTACGTTTAGCTTTGATTTACCAAAATATTTTCGAAGAGGTACAGCATTATGTTTTCCTTAATTTTTCTGAACTTTGTGTGTTATGTTGCTGACTGGAGATCAGTAATATATATCTATATTTTCCTACGGGAATTATTCATTTTTCCTGGATTATCCCTCACTTTCCCCCTCCACAGTTCCCCAAGAAACAAGCATACCATCATGCGTCTGTCCCTAACCCATCCTCTCTTCCTTCTCTCTCCTCTCTCTCCCCCTTCCTCTCCCTCCCTCGGCGCATCACAGATTGGCTCTCTTATCGCTTAATTACATTGCTTTATCTCACTACAGGTCAATAAAGAAATACCCCCCCCCCCTCCTCCTAAAAACGGATGTGATGCCAGGGCGCCTCCATTATCTCCCAGGATAACCTGATTACACCCCGCCGCCAGCCAGTCCCCCGCAGACCGCTTGCGCGCTGATGAATGGAAACGCATGCCAAGTTTCCTTCGTTAAGGAGGATATTAAAGGAAGGCAGGAATTTAGTCATCCGTATAGCCGTTGGTAGATGGAGTCTCCCGTTGTTTGAACGTGAAAGGGCCCGAGGCGGATGCGTCAACAGGGATGTTACTGGGGCTCCGCTTGTGCTTCCCAGCGGGTACAGATGGTTGAGGAGTCTTACTGGGGTTGATGTGTATTACATGAGCCAGAGAAAAGGAGGTGTGCATCTCATGAGATGAGATGTGGAAGAGGCTGGAAAAAAAATATTTAGGAACAACAATGAAATCCGTTCCCAGTTGAGGTTGATGTGCATGATTGTTAAAGAGGGGAAAGTGAAAAGGAGGTCTGTTTCAAGTTTCTAGGGTATTTTGTAACAAGTACAGGTACACTGGAATCCTGTGGCCCTGCTCCTCTTGACAATCCCTAGTGTTTTATCTAAACCTCTAATAAATAATATAACCTACAAAAAATAGTGTAACTCCTAACCTGAGCTACTATATTTGAACATTGTGTATCCTGCAGACCCCACACCACAGCCCTTTCCCAGATGAGTGGCAGACCAACCTTGGACAGTTCCAGAAGATGTTGGTGATCCGCTGTCTCAGACCAGACAAGGTAGAGGAAAAAGTCAGGCAGTGGTGACAGTGGGCAGGTCATTGGGGAGGGCAGGGAAAAAATCAAATTGATAAGGTGGGATGTTCCGACCAATTAAATTAATAGGGTGGGATGTTCCCAATACATTAAAGGCATGGGGGGAGACAACCGTAAGTGCAGGATGATCACAATTGAACAAATATCCATATGTATATTTATATGAAAAAGTAAAAGGACATATTTCTAGAAAAAAAAAAAAAAAACATTTAATAAATGATTAAAATAAATGATGGAAAGTGCTCCAATGGTGGATAATGAAATAACTATCCTAAAGTGCTAGGTTAAGTGTTAGGGTTGTCCTGCTGGTCACCCATCATTATCCTCCCCTCTGTCCCAAGATCGTCCCCATGGTCCAGGAGTTTGTGGCGGGCAGCCTTGGCCGTCCCTTCATCGAGGCTCCGCCCTTCAACCTGGGCCAGGCGTTTGGGGACAGCCACTGCTGCGCCCCTCTCATCTTCATCCTCTCCCCCGGCTCAGACCCCATGGCCGCCCTGCTCAAGTTTGGGGACGAGCAGGTGCTGAGCTACTGCATCTCAAATTCACACCTAAATATACTTTTAGCACATCCATCTTAAATGTAGTTCATCATTACTTTGATTATTTTTTTTGCTGCATACAATGAAAAGTGAAACGTACTTGCCCATCACGGTTTGGTTAATACTTGAACCTGTGTGTGTGCGGTTTGGTGTGTGTGGGTGGGTTGGTGTGTATGTATGTGCTTGTGTGTGTTGGTTTGGTGTGTGTGTGGGGGTTTTGGTGTGTCCTTGACTTCCCCAGGGCTTCAGTGGCAGCAGGCTGACGTCTCTGTCTCTGGGCCAGGGCCAGGGCCCCATCGCCATGAGTATGATCCAGACCGCAGTGAAGGAGGGCAGCTGGGTGGTGCTGCAGAACTGCCACCTGGCCACCTCCTGGATGTCCACTCTGGAGAGGGTCTGCGAGGTATGCTTCATGTTTTCATCAGTTGTAGATACAGTCAACTTCCTCAACACAAGCCCTTATAGTGCAGATGTTGTAATCAGTATCATCTTAAAAATGATTCCTTTTAAATGTAAGTGTCAACATTTTAATAGTGTGAGAAGACCCTCAGAATTCTTACAAAACAAAACCAACAAACCAAAATGGAACCTGATGCATAGTGTGATCAGTTCCTTATGCATAGCTTGATCAGTTCCTGTCCTTAGGGACACTCCTGTGATCAACCTGGACAGCCCGAACACCCCCAGCAGTAAATGTTTCTCCAGCACAGCCTCCTCTGTGTTCCCAGGAGCTCAACCCAGACTCCACACACCCAGACTTCCGCCTGTGGTTGACCAGCTACCCGGCCGCCTCCTTCCCCGTGGCCGTGCTGCAGAACGGGGTGAAGATGACCAATGAGGCGCCCAAGGGCCTTCGCGCCAACATCGCCCGCTCCTTCCTCATGGACCCCATCTCAGACCCAGAGTTCTTCTCAAGCAGCAGCAAGCCGGTCAGTGTGTGAACGCGTGTGCATGTATAGTATGCAGGCATCGGAACCGGAACCAAAACCTTTGTTGTGAACACAACTTAATACATAAAAGCTTAGTGTTTGACCTCATGTGCCTGTCAAACTGCATCCTGCTATGTTAAATATATGAACGTGGTGCTTAGGGTGACACGTGGTGTGATAAGTTAGTGGGCTGGTATAAAGCTGTCACAGACTATTTAAGAATTTGTGTTGTCTGTCAGGCTGTGTTTAAGAAACTGTGTTGTCTGTCAGGCTGTGTTTAAGAAACTGCTGTATGGCCTGTGCTTCTTCCACGCCCTGACCCAAGAGAGGAGGAAGTTTGGTCCTATTGGATGGAATATCCCCTACGAGTTCAATGAGACTGATCTCCGCATCTCTGTCCAGCAGCTGCACATGTTCTTAGAGCAGTATGAGGTACACACTGTATAGTAAAGATGTGTCCATCTCACTCTCTCTCTTTCTCTCTCTCTCTCTCTCTCTCTCTCTCTCTCTCTCTCTCTCTCTCTTTTCAAATGTCTGCTTGATGTTGCGCTGCTAACTCACTCATTGACAGTGTATAAGCTATAGGGAAAACATGACATGGATTTCAGGAGAAATGGGTTTCGCTAATGTATAGTGTAAGGCAAGTCGAATGGATTTGGGAAATGGACTGGCCGGGATTTGATATTTTTGGAGCTGGACAGAAAGACTTACGCTACTAGCAGTCAACGATATTGCCCGCATATTCTTACAGTATGAACAAATATTTGGGGGGACTAATTGTCCTTCTTTAAATATTGGGGGGTACGTGTCCCACTGTCCATATATATATTACACACACATAAACCCTCGGCTACAGTTATGGTTGAGTTATGTTACTTGTTGGAGTGGCGTTAGTATGCTAAACTTCTTTTCATTTGGTGTTCTGATGTGACTGATATTACAACATAATCTGATGGCAAATGAGTTCAGTGATATAAACGCTATTTGTGTAATGTTAATATCGCTTGATTAACAGACTGGCACTGACCCTTTCTATGATCAGGAAAAACATTTTCATCTCCAAAATTATACATTTTGGGATCATCAACCCATCCTGATGAGAAGTAGCGGTAGGCTTCGGTGCTTTTAAATGCCTTAAGGGCTTCCCCGGTGTATGGAAAGGGCAGGTTTTTACTATACTTTAGTGGAGTAAGCAGTTCACTTGTCAGTAAATAAGGATCAAAACCTAAAGTATGAAAATATTGTTGCTTTTGTCGGTGGTAAGGTGTGCTATTTTCGTGTGCGACATCATCCATTCTCACTGAGGAGACCCAAGGAGAGGCTTTGAATTGGTCCCCAAGATGGCGGCCGCAACAAAAAAGTCACGAGACTGAAACCCATGAATATAATCCGTCATATACAACACAGTTTCTGGTCACGCTCCTTCTTATATGCAAACACTCATTCAATGAATCGCTCTGCAGGAAGTCCCTACATGGCTCGGGGGTGGATCCAACGGGCTGCCAGATATCTTCCCTCAATCACCACTCCCCTCACCTCTTCCTGCCGTCTGCCACAATATATATACTGTATATCTCACTGTTTTCTATCTCTCTCTCTCTGTCTTTCTCCCTTTCTCTCTCTCTCTCTCTCTCTCTCTCTCTCTCTCTCTCTCTCTCTCAATCACACATCCTTACAAACCCCTGTATGGCAGCTTCAACACACACACACACTTTTTGACATTCACAAGGGCTGTCTCTCCACTCGAGAGTCCCTTTCATCATCCAGATTCAAAACCCCTTGACATTTTCCAACCACGGGGACAGCCACTGTGCCTGTCTTCCTCCCTCCAAAACAAGGGGCAAAACAACTGATCAAGAACATCTTTGAATGCGTTGACATTTCCCTTTTGTAACCAAGATTCAGCTCCAACATTTGGAGGACAAATCTCTTTCACAAAATGCCACAGGCAGAGGTTTTCCCCCCCTTCAACCTTTCTTTTGTCCTCGAGTCCAGATTAACATTCAAATGTATATTATTGTATTTATTGTGAGTCTATTATTGAATGACAAAAAGGTGTTTTGTCCAAGGCTCAAAGTTCATTCATTTAATGACAGACAGACTGCATTCAATGTTGTTGCAGTAGTCTATATGATTTCAGGAGTGCTGTGTTTACTAGCAATCGTAAACAAATTCAAATGGTGGTTTCTCTGATGTAAATGTCAGTCTGTTCTTAATGCACTACTTCCTGATGGCTCCCCTTCACACAGGAAGTGCCCTTTGACGCCATCCACTACATGACAGGAGAATGTAACTACGGAGGTCGAGTGACGGACGACTGGGACCGACGCACCCTGCGTACCATCCTGTCCATCTTCTACACCCCCAAGATCATCCAGGACCACGACTACAAGTTTGACCCCAGCGGCCTCTACTACGCACCCGCAGAGGGGGATGTAAGAGACCAGATCTAAAACTTGACAATCTGTTTTAGATAATGGCCCAAGTCTAAATATTTCCATTGTGTTTTAGACCTGTCAGATAAATAATTTCTTCAGTTTGTCTTCAGTCATTTGATTAGGTTGTTGTTTTGGTTGAATGCCTTTAAATGTTGCATGGGTCAGTGTCTTTGTTTTAAACTCTGATTTTCATAAGTGTTTTGCGTAAATGTTATATTCCTCACATTTTTCTGTAAGGATTAAAGCTGCCCTACCGGCCATGAAGACCTGAACGCATGTTAACATGTAACATTGATTCCCATAATTACATTAGCACAAATGTACCTCACTTATATCCTTGATCGATTCATAATAATTTTCTTCATGATGCCTTGTCTCATGGTTAATGATGAGACACCTCAGTTAAAGCTTAATGGAATGTGAATGAGAACTGTATAGACTCAACCTTATATTAACCAAGTACTTCACATACTTCCTGGAAGGTTCGAACTACATTGATTCAAACATCACAAAAAGTCACGGATGTCACTTGATTTAACTGAACCAGAATCCAGCAGGTGCCCTTTCAAAGTAGAAATAGGTCAATAGGTTTAACTTTCTTAAGTTTGATGCTCTTTCTGAGATATCTTTAAAAAGTCATTAGGGGATGAAACTTCTATAACAAGGCACAGCGGGCCTCTGTCAGTGATGCCATTTCATTTATTTGCCAGCACTTGTATAATCTATGCACCATTTTATTTGGCATTTTCCCCACCTTGCTATGTTTTATTCATGAGCTTTGATTTACATAGTCATTATTATAAATGTCAGCAGTCACAGAAAAGGGCTTTATTACTAAATGTCTTTGTGCTGCTTTAAAACGTGCCCCCCCATGGTGTTTATATAACACAGTATAACACATCATGGTGTTTTGTGTCTTGGTTGCAGTATAACAGCTACATCGATTACACCAAGGCCCTTCCTCTCAACCCGTCTCCGGAGATATTTGGAATGAACGCCAATGCTGACATCACCAAGGACCAAACAGAGACGCAGCTCCTCTTCGACAGTATCCTGCTCACACAGGTACCCTGTCTGCTACTAGGACGACCTCCACTGTGGTGTGCCACAGTGGAGGTTTATATTAACATATTATCAACATATTATATTAGCAACTTGTATCCCAGTGTTTCATTCCCACGAGGTTTAGAACTTTCATTAGTTGTTTAGTTTCACCAGTCATATTATGACATTTTGATCTCTTGAGTGTGTCAAAAAATGGAAAGACATTTTAGTGAAGCAGGCATATTTACGTAACGTTTTGCCAGCTGTACATGGACAATCAGTCATACCACAAACCAACAAGTAGTTTAGAACAACACGTTAAACAGATTCCTAAGTGAGAATAACAGCCTTCCTAAAGGCCCTGGCTGCCTATGGCCCTGACATACACAATAAACCCGAGGCACCCCCACTGTCCCAAATGCTCAAATGAGTCCGACTCTCAAGTGCAAATTTCCAGGGAAATGTCCATCTCTTAGGTTTCCAACCTGTTTTGTGTATAGTATATATTTGCCAAACTTTAATATTTGATTATTTCCCATACCATGCAACATTAATTAGACAAGGGGGAAAAAACTCATAAATATTGATTCTGTTTGTACAGTGTTATTTCAAAGATGAAAGAACATAAACTCCCTTCTGTAGCCTATAGAAATAGATGTGCTAGTTTGTCTTACTAGACTAAGCTTTGATATGAAGTGAAACTATCACTGGCTTTGGTGAAACTCATTGATCCTCCTCCTTAGAGCCATGTTCTCCAGGTGGCTCAGGTTAACTTCTTTACAGCCCCTCGTTCCCGAGGAGTAGCTCTGCATGAGGGCGCTCCGGTTCTAACCCTCCCTCTGACTGAAGCATGTTACTTCAGCCAGGGGAGTCCAGGGGGAGTCCAGGGGGAAGGCAGGGAGAGATTAAGATTTGACTAAAGCACTTTTGGCTTTACTGAACATTTTCCAAGGGCATGGTTTTATGTGTGATTTATTTTTGAAAAGCTAAGAGTGTGCACACACCTGCATACACACAACCACACACACCAACATGAAACACTTATACGAAAACAACAAAACATGTATTCATGGATGGAACATAGCAATACCCTTAGGCATGAAGAAAGACAGATCGACAGTTTCATGTAGAGAAGTGTAGACAGTTTCATGTAGAGAAGTGTAGACAGTTTCATGTTCCTCCCGGGCATTGCTTCGTACAGGACTCCAAAGCCTGGTGCTGATTCCTAGCGCTACTCTCACAAAGATTAATAATGACTCCAGTCAACTGTGAACTTTATTAGCAGGTAATATGGGACCATTAGTCTAAATGACCAATAAACAGAGAGAAGCTTCATACGGAATTAAACTGCTATTTGTCATTCCTACTGTAACCCTGTGCCATTATCCAATGATTATTCATTACCACTGGCTTGTGACAGAGCAAAGAGTAGGTAAATATTGCAAATGAAGGAATCGTACATTAGGATGAATGATGTGAGTCGAGGGAATTGTTAATATCTGTTTATTTGCCTCAAGCCTTACAAGTGGAATTTTGATAGTATCCTTATTTTTTAGCTTCTTTTACTGATTATTTGTGCGTGTGTGTTTGCAGGGAGAGTTAACAGTAAGTACATCACAGAGAGCATTTCAGTAGCAGCAGGTCAGTAGCAGCAGGTCAGTAGCAGCAGGTAAGACAGCAGGTCAGTAGCAGCAGGTCAGTAGCAGCAGGTCAGTAGCAGCAGGTAAGACAGCAGGTCAGTAGCAGCAAGTAAGACAGCAGGTCAGTAGCAGCAGGTCAGTAGCAGCAGGTAAGACAGCAGGTCAGTAGCAGCAGGTCAGTAGCAGCAGGTCAGTAGCAGCAGGTCAGGTAAGACAGCAGTTCAGTAGCAGCAGGTCAGTAGCAGCAGGTCAGTAGCAGCAGGTAAGACAGAAGCAGGTCAGTAGCAGCAGGTCAATAGCAGCAGGTCAGTAGCAGCAGGTAAGACAGCAGGTCAGTAGCAGCAGGTCAGTAGCAGCAGGTCAGTAGCAGCAGGTCAGTAGCAGCAGGTAAGACAGCAGCAGGTCAGTAGCAGCAGGTCAGTAGCAGCAGGTCAGTAGCAGCATGTAAGACAGCAGGTAAGACAGCAGGGAAGACAGCCTCAGTCTGGAGCCATGCACCAGTAGGTAGTGTTTATGGAAGAGGACAGGTGAGTTGTAGCTTCAAACTTGTCTTAAGTTTTAAGTGTTAATTTGTCAAAAAGATTACACAGAGTGTATCTTAGGTAGTAGAGTTGTAGAGACAGAATATAAAGTTGGACACTTCATTGTGAAATGAATAAGATTAAGTAAATAAAGAAAGGGATATTCAGGATGAATTTTGTTGAAAAAATTGTCAAGAGACGATGAAAGTGAATCAAAGTGAGTTTCTGTCACTGTTGCAGAATATTAACATTAGGAATTGAAGACACCTTGAGCTTTCTGTTGTTAGAGTCAAGAGATGTGAGGCTGCCCCAGTGGACAGTATTGTGTACATAGACAGTATACATTATAATGGGTTGACAGTATAGACGGTATAATGGGTATATTAACAGTATAGACAGGACTGTGGATCATTAAATCTTTCTTTGATAACTAAATTGTATTTATATTGCTTTGGAGCCCTGTTTTTGCAATGTCAGCAACCACTCTTTGTGCAACAATCGAGTTCTCTGGGTATCTCTAGAAATGACCAGCCTCCACTTGTGTTTAAGTCAGGAATGAATGACATGTCCACTTGACTGGGTATCACTGTGTGTATCACGCACTTGTTCCGGGAGTACAGCGGCACTCAATAAAGATTTGTTGAATCCAATGTTAGTTTATTTACTCAAGGAACACAATGACACTTGTTGAGGGACTTGTTGCACTTGTTGGTTAGTTGTAACTGATTTAACTACTTGTACTCGCTGTAAATTATATTATTGTTGCTTGCTTTCCTACAGGTAAACTCTTGCACTTTTGAGGTTCATGTTGTTTAATTTGTAATTTGTCCAACTACATTCTCTCATGTTTCTTCCCATTGGCACTTATTTGCTTATCACAATGTATGCTCATGTTTTGGCTACCCGCAATGTTTTTGGAGCTCGTTGTTTATTATCAGTGACCTATGCACTTGTAAAGCTCTCTCTTGGAAGTCGCTTTGGATAAAAGCGTCTGCTAAATTAATACATGTAAATGTGCTCATGTACTGTCTCCCCACTACCCTCCCTCTACCCTCTCTCTGTACCCTCTCTACCCTCTATCCTCTCTCAATCCTCTCTCTCTACCCTCTCTCTCTACCCACCCTCTCTCTACCCTCTCTCGACCCTCTATCCTCTCTCTACCTTCTCTCCCTACCCTCTATCCTCTCTTTGTACCCTCTCTCTACCCTCTCTCGACCCTCTGTACCCTCTCTCTACCCTCTCTGTACCCTCTCTCTACCCTCTCTCTGTACCCTCTTTCTACCCTCTATCCTCTTTTTGTACCCTCTCTCTACCCTCTATCCTCTCTATATACCCTTTCTCTTCTCTCTACCCTCTCTGTACCCTCTATCTACCCTCTCTCTACCCTCTAACACCACCAGTCGCGCTCCTCCGGGGGCGACGCCAAGTCGTCAGACGACATGGTGTATGATGTGGCAGCAGATGTCCTGAGCAAGCTGCCACCAGACTTTGACATTGAGGCGTCCCTGCGGAGGTTCCCCACCAGCTACAGCCAGAGCATGAACACTGTGCTGGTGCAGGAGATGGGCCGCTTCAACAACCTGCTGAGAGTCATCCGGGACTCCTGCATCAACATTCAAAAGGCCATCAAGGTACACAGGCCACATGGCCTCTGGAGATAGTCTTTAGTTTGTCATTACTTCTATTAGAATCTTTTTACACTTTGGTGTTCTGGTGGTAGCTAGACAGTTGGTGTTCTGGTGGTAGTTAGACAGTTGGTGTTTACATTTACATTTAGTCATTTAGCAGACGCTCTTATCCAGAGCGACTTACAGTAAGTACAGGGACATTACCCCGAGGCAAGTAGGGTGACGTGCCTTGCCCAAGGACACAACGTCATTAGGCTCGGCTGGGAATCAAACTAGCGACCTTCAGATTACCGATTCCCTAACCGCTCAGCCACCTGACTCCCGACATTGTTCTGGTGGTAGCTAGACAGTTGGTGTTCTGGTGGTAGCTAGACAGTTGAGTGGCCCTTTCAGCTCCCCCAGCAGAGCCCCCCTTCAGCTCCCCCAACAGAGCCCCCATTCAGCTCCCCCAGCAGAGCCCCCCTTCAGCTCCCCCAGCAGAGCCCCCTTTCAGCTCCCCCAGCAGAGCCCCCTTTCAGCTCCCCCAACAGAGCCCCCTTTCAGCTCCCCCAGCAGAGCCCCCCTTCAGCTCCCCCAGCAGAGCCCCCTTTCAGCTCCCCCAGCAGAGCCCCCTTTCAGCTCCCCCAACAGAGCCCCCTTTCAGCTCCCCCAGCAGAGCCCCCTTTCAGCTCCCCCAGCAGAGCCCCCCTTCAGCTTCCCCAGTAGAGCCCCCTTTCAGCTCCCCCAGCAGAGCCCCCTTCAGCCCAATAAATGTAGAGTATTGTATTCCTGACTTTGTCTTTCCGTGTGTGTGTGTGTGTGTGTGTGTAGGGCCTGGTGGTGATGTCTGCAGAGCTGGAGGAGGTGGTAAACAGCATTCTGAAGGGCCGTATACCTGGGATGTGGATGAAGAGGTCGTATCCCAGCCTGAAACCACTGGGCAGCTACATTAATGACTTCTTGGACAGGCTTAAATTCCTCCAGGTATGTCTGTCCAAACCCATAGCATACACACACACCTTCACAGGTATATACTAAAGATATGGTATGTATGTGGAAGGCCAACTTGTAGCATGAATAGATATTGATTCTACGGGACATGGTTTATTTCCATATTGTTTCACATTACACTTTTTAACATTGCACAAAAATGCAAGTGTTACTAGGCTTGGGTTACACTGGTGGAACCAAGCTACAGTTTCTGACAGGTCTGCACAGGAGTATTTCAACACTTTTTCATTAAACGAATCCCCTCGCATAGACAGCCAAAGAAATGTGAACAAGTTCTCTTCGATATGCACCATTAGCGGACTCTGAAAGAGACGCATTGAGCAAATAGGGTACTTTCCCCATCTTCTCAAATGACCCTCGTATAAGTTTGCAGTCTGCTAGTTCCGCTAATGACTAGCTCCTTCTCTCTGCTCTCTCTGCTCTTTGGACGGTGTGTGTGTGTGTGTGTCCTGGTGCTCAGTGCTGGTGCTGGAGTTCACTGTTCACTCAAGTGGAGATGAGGACTGATCGGTCTAGTTCTTAGTACACCACAGGATCAACTGTACATGACACCCTGCATGTAGACCCTGGCCGGCTAGGGGGAGAACCATCATGTGATACATCATGAGCTGGTCATCTGACCGCTGTGTCTGGCACGCAGACACACTCTTGAGTGAGGCTGGTAAAGTCAGACTAGCAGGAATACACTGTACCAGGCTCTCTCTCTCTCTCTCTCTCTCTCTCTCTCTCTCTCTCTCTCTCTCTCTCTTTCACTCACACACACACTTAGTGAAATTGGTGAAGAAGGTTGAGGCAGTTAGCTGTCAGTGCTCTGGTGAGAGCTGAGGTCGGGCGGCATCTTCATAGGGTGTCCCAAACATACACGGCTGATGGAGCGACCTATTCACACCCTCACACACCACGGGCACTAAACAATGCCTTCCTATTGCTGCTTCCCACACATGTCTAACATTGCTGTCTCATACTAACACTATCTAGTGCTCTGCTGCAGTCTGCCCCTCTGGTTCACTGGCAGGAGAATGATGGGCCTGATACAGCTCTCTGTGTTAGATCATTTAAAGTCCCCCAACAGTGATTTTTTTATTTTACGCAAAAATGCTCTGCCACTCCTCACTGACATGCCACATGCAGGTACATCCAAGGTTGTTGACATGAGAGGCCGATGTGGCATGAGAGGCCGATGTGTATAAAATCCAACCATTTTGCACTGGAGCTTCTGGGTTTGTTTGCAGATTACTAGACAGTGATTGGCTTGAATTTGTGACAGCAAAAATCTCATTTGCACAGTACCATTTCAATCTCAAGTGCACCTATACTTCCAACTTCAGTAGAATATTGTGACAAAAGTTCTATTTTTCTTAAAAGCTCATTCACTCTGAAGCAAAACCATACCACTAAAGAGGAATGTTCACGTGTCCATGAAATCCTTAAATGGCTAAACCAATACCAGATTCTGGTAAAAACACCTTTTCTATGTTTCTTTTTTTCCAGGATTGGTATGACGAGGGAACGCCAGCCATCTTCTGGATGTCTGGTTTCTTCTTCACCCAGGCCTTCCTGACCGGCGGCCAGCAGAACTATGCTCGCAAACACACCATCCCCATCGACCTGCTCGGCTTCGACTTCCAGGTGCTGGAAGACAAAGAGTACCACCATCCCCCTGATGATGGTGAGAGAGCTAGAAGATATAGTCCGGCTGGGATAGTAGATATAGTCTACCAGCACCCCCCCCCCCCCCTCCTAGCATCAGCCCATCCCATCCCCCTCCTAGTACTCCCCCCCCCCCCACCTCCTCCTAGCATCAGCCCCTCTCCATGCTCAGAGTAAGGCTCTAGGAAACTCAATCTAATATCCACATTAGAGTCACATTCCCATCAGTCCCCACTGCTGCCATCAGCCTGCCGTGATGCTGCTTACTCCGGGAGGGACACACTCCTACGTCCTCTAATATTGCCTGCCACTGACAACCCTGTGTGTGTGTGTGTGCCTCCCATGACAACAAATGTCAGAAACAAAGATGGTTTGAAACGTTTCTGCATACCTACTATTTCAGCTATGAAAGGTAAATGTGTTGTGTGTGCCTGTGTGGTCTGTGCTTGTGTTTCTCTTGTCGTCTCAGGGGTGTACATCCGAGGTCTGTACCTGGACGGAGCCCGCTGGGACAGGAGCAGCAAGCTCATGGCTGAGTCTCACCCCAAAGTGCTGCATGATGCCATGCCTGTGGTACCACATCACGCACACATACATGACGCACACATCACACACCTGCACGCACACACCCACACATCACACACATCACATACAGACCTTCTAGGAGAATGAACACACCGTCTGAGCTAAATAATATCCAGCCATGGATTCTGAAATGAAGTCCCGTGATAATATGAATGACCAGAGGGATCCCAAACACGTGAAGAAAACGTCTTAATCTGCACTGGTTGCATAACATAACCCACCTTCTATTACCCACCTCTTATAACCCACCTTCAATTGCCCACCTACTTTGACAGTAGTTTTGTGAATATACAGTTTCAAGCCATTTGTCATAATGTCAACAAATTTGTGAATTTGCACATTTATTTGGATGTGATTGAAAGATGACAAGTGTCGGTGATCGTTCTCAAGTGGTGTTCATCACTGCTGCTGTTGCTGTTGTATCAGTCAGTGGTAAGATCAGCGTAGCAGTCAATAAACGGGACATAGGAGGTCACATATGAGACAAATCAATTAGGCCCAATATAAGGGCCAGTTGGCAACCCTAGTCACGATGGTAACTGGACACATCATATTAATACATTAATACAAAAATACACTATAGACACACAGCACATTTGCCCTTTATGACGCCGACAACTTTAAACATCTCCCTCATATGTGGGCATGGGTGATCAGGAATGTCTATTCTCAGTCATGTTGACATCGCTAACTTCTTCTGTCTCATCCATAACATTAGCCATTCTTCTTGTAGCCTTCTGCCTTGCTCCATGGTAGCTTTATAGACTAGCTTGCGTTTGTTGTACGTGATCGCCAGGAAATAAAAAAAAGGCGTGCAATGACAAGAAATAGTTTTGATCATGCCACCAAATACAGATTAAAACTGAACAAGCCTGGTTAGAAAATGTAAGAAGTAGAAAGTACATATAATAGTGTAATTACAATGTAATAACAACATAATAACACCGTAATAACAACAACATATTAACAATGTAATAAGTATAAAACAATGTAATGTAATGATAGTGTAAAAACAACTTTAAAACGAATTTTTATAAATGTGTAATAACAGTGAAAAAGTGTAATAATTGTTGTTATAAATATAGCTGCAAACAGCAATGAGGTGGCCAAGCAGTCAAATGACCCATAAAAACATTTTAGACATCCTCAGAAGAGGGTAACGAGTACACGTAGCAAGTTTGGTGTGAATCCATCAAAGATTTGCTGAGATACGACCCAACTTCCTGTTTGCTGGCTTAACGGCACATTTTGATGTCCGAAACATTTATGCTTCCTGCGGCCACGCCAAGTGATCACATGACACCAAATTGTTTGGACATCCTCAGAAGAGGGTTCCGAGTCATCATACCAAGTTTGGTGTTGATTTCTCAAAGATTGGCTGAGATATGACTCAACTTCCTGTTTGGTGTCTTTGCTGCCGATTTTGATTGGCTGTACCGGACGGTTTTGAAAATCAATGTGACGATGATGTGTGCCAATTCTGGGGAAGATTTGACAATAATGTGACGATGATGTGTGCCAATTCTGGGGAAGATTTGACAATAATTGAATGAGGAAAAGCGATGTTTCCTTAAAATACAAAATGGTGGAAAATCTATTTAACACGAAATTCACGTCATGTTGATATGGGAGTCAGGTGGCTGAGCGGTTAGGGAATCGGGCTAGTAATCTGAAGGTTGCCAGTTCGATTCCTGGCTGCGCAAAATTACGTTGTGTCCTTGGGCAAGGCACTTCACCCTACTTGCCTCGGGGGGAATGTCCCTGTACTTACTTTAAGTCGCTCTGGATAAGACCGTCTGCTAAATGACTAAATGTAAATCCAGGGAAACCAACGGTACATTTTTCAATTGGTCATACGGTTCAAAAGTTACGTGTGTAAACACAAGTCCAACTTTGACCCGTTGGTGGCGCTAGAGTGCTTGAATGGGAGACGCAGCTTCGCTGCTTGGCCACCAATAATAATAACAACAACATCATAATAACAGTGTCACAATAGTATAATAACAATATAATGAGTGAAAGTAAAACTTTCGCAGAAAAGTAGTGAAGTAAAGTACTGACATCAGAAACATTCTGTATTTCCACCAGGAGACCAGAGACATATGTATCTGCATGTATTTGCAGACTCGGGTGTATAGAAACAGATGATCTTATCTATATTCTGCTGCGCGTTAACTACAAGGTGCCTTATTTTATCAGAGCACAATACCCAGGGCTCCGGGGAGAGGAGCTACCTTAAACTGTGGACTAAAAAAGTGGGCAGAAGAATGTTCACGGTGCTGTGTTCAAAGGCTCTCTGAGCAATTTCAACAAACTCATCACGCCCTGAAACTAAGTTCGCCCTTCTCCTGTCTTTCTTTCTCCTGCTTCTCATTTGTTTTTTAGGGATTTCTTAATTATGACTCGATACGGTGTTTGAATACTGTATTAAGTAAAAGATTAAAATAGATTGCTAGTGGCAGAAGTGCAGAAGCTCTGAAACAAAACAGAACGGATTGCTTTGTAAGTTTCCAATGTATTCATATTTTTAGTAATTGCCCTCATAATGCATGCTGGGGTTATGAATAATGTACTAGACCGGCTTTTTCATATTCAGACATTTCAGGGGAACTTATTAGCAAAATCAGTTTTTGACAAGAGCAGAAGTTAATAAAAAATGTGTTTATTATTTGTGGGACAAAATCACAACATAGTCAGCAGGGCTGGCTTTGAAACGCTAATATTGTTGGAGCGTCTTATTGAATTGGAGCATTTCTTTGCCTGAAACTCAACAAACTAGCTTTGTGAGAAGTGGCACAGTTTATCCCTTTTGTTTTACCAATCCTGCTAATGGGTTAGGGTGCTAATGGCCTTTAGGGACTGAGTCGCTCTGGTTTTTAGTTGTGTCAAAGTTTATGTCCCCAAAATATTGAACTATTGACGAACATTCGTGCGACTGATTACCCAGTGGTTAAATATTCAGCTTTCTTCTCCCTACTTCACCCCTCTTTTTGTCACTTCTGTACGTACTGCTCCTCATGTCCCAGTGTCACCGTGTCTCCCCCCGAGATGCGGCTGACCAGGCTGCCTTGTCACCGTGTCTCCCCCCCAGATGTGGCTGCAGCCCCTCAGGCGCCAGGACGTACCCCAGAGGAGCAACTTCCTGTGTCCTGTCTACAAGACCAGCGAGCGCCGCGGCACACTCTCCACCACGGGACACTCCACTAACTATGTAATCGCCATGACGCTCAACACCGACATGCCGGCTGAGCACTGGATCAGACGAGGAGTGGCACTGCTGTGCCAGCTCAACTCCTGATGTCTTCCTTACACACAATAAAACACCCTGCTTTAGCTCACATGAATTGTGAAGTGTCAGGGGGGCAGGGGTTGCACAATGTTTCAGGACAGACTTGATAAGGAGGAAAGTGTTAATGGGAAAAAATGTGGGTGATGTACAATCTTAGCTAAACCACCCGTGTGATGTCGTCACAAACACAAGAAGAAAATAAGCGCAACAAAATTACCACAAACAACAGGCTCTAAATCAACTTTATTGTCTCTTAATGGAAATAACACACAATCAGCGTGGATGATAAATGCAATGAAAACATTTAAATATCCAAGTTAATAAACAATAATAAAATGAAACAAAATTAAACAATGTACCTTCATAATTTTAGAAGACAATGACAGCAGAATGTTTGAGAGATGAGAGATTTTCTGGGCTACAATACCTTCAAATGTAAAACTAAAACCCCCATGGTTTCAGAACGGCATGTCAAACCACATTATGGCAATTAAGGCGTCACTGAACCTGGCAAAGTAAAGCTAAAACATCGTCCTTATTTGACCTTTTATCCATTAGCGACTGATATCTTAGAAAATCCACGTATTACCATGCTACAAGCTTCAGCAGAGTTGCAAGCCAACAGGTCTACTGGACAGTTACTGTGAACCCAACACAATCCCTCATCCTCATTTAATCTGTTTCCCCAAAAATGTAACAACGGGTTTTTCAGCGACAACCTATTAGAATTTGACTCTAAAAAAATTAAAACTATTCCACCTATAAGACATTTGTCTGTTCTGTACCACTCATGCCTCATGCATGATTCAATCCAATCAAATACATTAGTGTAATGTGACTGACGATGATTCACACCCAATAAGACAAGACGATGGATGTCACACGGTGACAGGATAGTTGCACATTAAAATGTGCTCCAGCAGGTGGGGCCAGTTTGCGCGCAGCAGCAGAAGGCTAATGCAGCTAGCGCTAATTTAGCACTCAGCAGAAGGCTAATGCAGCTAGCGCTAATTTAGCACTCAGGAGAAGAGGCTAATGCAGCTAGCGCTAAGTTAGCACTCAGGGGGCAGAAGACAAGTCAACGGAGGTGCAGGATATAAAATAAAAACAATGTTACATTATTTTTTTTACTAATGATCAAATACAAATTCAAAGACATTAGGAACATAAGATTAGCTTGTTCTGTGCTTTGATATTTGACAATCAATTAAAAGTGCAAAGTATGCTAATTGGGAGAATATATTTAAGAATCAGAGCACAATACCAGACAAGCCTAACCTGGCTTGAGAGTTGTCTGAATAATTTCAATGAATACAACATTTTCTACATAATCCTTTATACCCAAATTTGTTGCAGAATTAGAATGATAACACTTTTACTGACAATCCAAAGCAACGCAGTTTAAACAAAAACCTGCCTTTTATAGGCCGCTTACTACTCTGATTTAAAACTCTTCTCAATAGAAACTACAATTATTTTGATTCACATTTAGGCAGTGAACATGTTTCAAGGCTATGCTAGCATAAGGGCTTTGATGGATGTTTTGGTATACAGTTCTGTCAATCCAACAAAACATCAGATAACTCTTGAGGTCATCAAACAACTAAGCTTGAAATCAAGCACTGGCTGAACAGCATCTTGTACGAACACAGTGACTAAGGCCTGAACCTGGCCACTTATCCTTCAATAACAAGTGGTGTGTACCTTCAATACCCAAAAGTGATCTAATCATTCAAGAAAATGGCCAAAACAATATAACATCGGGAAAAATTGTTGCAAATTAACAATGAACCCACCTTTGAATTGGGCTATTGCGCTAGACACTGCACGTTTGACAGAAAACACACAAGCTGTGGTTCTCACGGGGTTCCCCTCAGAAGGTGAACTATTCAGCCCTGTTGATGGTGTACGCTCAGGGTCTGAGGGTGTATTTAGACTCATCAGGCTCTTCTACCCGGGGCCCCTGTGCTTGCTAGCTTCAGCCCATGTCAGTATGTGAAGACTGCATCACTAAAGCACCACATGGCCACTGTGGGTTGTGAGGTATACAGGGACACAAGGCTGGGTGACAGGGTATACAGGGACACAAGGCCGAGTTACAGGGTATACAGGGACACTAGGCTAGGTGGGTTACAGGGTATACAGGGACACAAGGCTGGGTTACAGGGTATACAGGGACACTAGGCTAGGTGGGTTACAGGGTATACAGGGACACAAGGCTGGGTTACAGGGTATACAGGGACACTAGGCTAGGTGGGTTACAGGGTATACAGGGACACAAGGCTGGGTGACAGGGTATACAGGGACACTAGGCTAGGTGGGTTACAGGGTATACAGGGACACTAGGCTGGGTGGGTTACAGGGTATACAGGGACACAAGGCTGGGTGGTTACAGGGTGGGCCACAGGATACCAGGATTCTCAGAGCCTGCAGTCTGGCTGGGTTCTCCAGGGTTAGGCAGGTCCTCCATCAGACAGTGTCCTGCTGACAGTCAGGTAAGCTGGCAGTGGAATGTTTTGTTTTCTTTGAGCCAAATCAGCATGGTGACATATTTAAATGTGTCAAAATGCCTGTTAAAATCTGCAGAGGACAACCACAGTCTTAGAGGGCCTGTTACTGGCAGACTAGACTGATACAGAGGTAGTATGCTTCCACAACAAAGGTGTAGCAGGAGAAGTATTTTTGCAAGGAGTGTAGCCTCAATGTAATCCTTCAGTACAGATTTCTGGCGTAGAAAACAGAGCAGACCAGACAGTGAGGAAAGAGGAGTGAAGTGTAAACATCTGCTGCTATGATCCATGAGATATGCATCAGCCACTGCTGCTGAGAAGCGCAACAAGATTCACCACCACACATGCAGGACAAACACGTAGACAAATAGAAGAGCTTTAAGGCTGAGAAGCTCAAGTACCCCCATGTGTACACACATTTCCTCCTCCCATTACCTCAACCCCCCACCTTTACACCCCCACCCCACATCTTATCTCACCCTCCACCCCCAAACTAGAAGCCGAAATCAAGCACTATTTGGTCTTCGAAGATGGCGATGAGCAGCATGATGGCGAACCCAGTGAGCATGCCACAGTTCTGCAGCACAAAGTGTCCCAGCTGGCAGCGCTTGTGGTCCTCGCTGTCGCCGTGGAGCATCTCAGGCAGCTGCAGAGAGTGAGGGCCATTTTTTAATCAAGTATGAAAACATTCATTCTGAGATTACACCAAAGGAGTTACTGAAAACACTTGAGTGGAGGAATGTGAATCTATATTTTGTGTAGCTGAAATGAAGAAGCCTAGGCTGGCCCAGCGTCCTGCGAGAGGCAGGCCCAGCGTCCTGCGAGAGGCAGGCCCAGCGTCCTGCGAGAGGCAGGCCCAGCTTCCTGCGAGAGGCAGGCCCAGCTTCCTGCGAGAGGCAGGCCCAGCGTCCTGCGAGAGGCAGGCCCAGCTTCCTGCGAGAGGCAGGCCCAGCTTCCTGCTAGATGTGAGCCACTGCCAGCAACAACAGCACAATAGGTCAACTCACCATGTCCACGAGAGCCACATAGAGGAACATGCCGGCGGTCACAGCAAAGATCCAGCTGGTGACGTTGTGAGTGTACTGGCCCACTGCCGTGCCGATTATCATGCCCACGTAGGCCATGAGAGCAGAGAGCAGGTTGTACACGATGGCCTGCTTGACAGACATGCCTGCCTTCAGCAGCACAGCAAAGTCACCTAGGGGGCACACGTAATCAGACAGATAAATATGTTGACATGTTGTTAATGACATACAACCACACAGTCTTTCCACCCAACATTTCTTACATGAATATAGTCTCCTATATTATTTTTTGTTTTCTGTATTCGTGCGGCAGTATAAAAGTACCACTTAACGAAAATGTTGTTTTAGTCTTTTCGTTTTATAATTAAAAAATAAATAAAGGGGAAATAAAATGCTTGAAGTTAATTGTCAAGACTTTTGCACAGTACTGTACATAAAGTTTTCATACACTTCTCCAATTTAAACTTGAACACTTTCCTTTCTCTCTCACACAGGCACGCACACACACACAGTTCTGCCTCCTCACTGCCAGCACAGCTGTGGGAAAAGGCCCAAATCTCACCGAAAACGCCATTGATTCAGAGAGAAATGAACAATATAGAACAAGAATAGAGGTGGCTTCCATTTCTCCCCACCAGAATGAATGTCCTCTTTTCCTCGATAGTTGGCACACTAATATTACCACTCTGTACTAGCATCCATCAATCAAATCCAGGAGAAAAGGAAGACGGGAATGTGAGGAGAGAGAGCACGGCCTGATGCACTTATCTCACTTCCACTCTGTCACGTGCCTTGCCACCAAGTCACCAGTGCAATTAACACACCCATCACTGCCAATTAGCTGCACGACGGGATGTTAAAGAGCCATCACAATCATCTTCCTCGCCTCAGCCTCACAGCTGCAGATGGGGAAGTGCTCGTCATAAGGGATGAGAGGCGCAGTGGTGCTGGTCATATCACTACCTTCATTTGTCACTTGCTCCATGGGGGAGGAGGGGAGGGAGCAGGGGAGAGTGGGTGGAGCCATTGTGAAAATAATAAATATATGATTCAGCATACAGAACGTACATTTAATGGAAACAAGGAGGCCTTTAGTGACACATTCAACACTACTCACATTCAACAGTACTAGGTGTTCTCACAGCATTGAAGTCTGGTCAGATGAATTTTTACATTTACTACTACTGTATCATGATATTACTACGATGTACATTTAATTTGCCATTTACTACTGTCCGTAAAAAAGGCAGCTCTGTGTGCAGGGTTGTGGATTTGGTGTTAACTGTCCAGTGAGGTAGACTTACCTTGCCTCTAACTGTCCAGTGAGGTAGACGTACCCTGCCCCTAACTGTCCAGTGAGGTAGACGTACCCTGCCCCTAACTGTCCAGTGAGGTAGACTTACCCTGCCTCTAACTGTCCAGTGAGATAGACATACCCTGCCCCTAACTGTCCAGTGAGGTAGACTTACCCTGCCTCTAACTGTCCAGTGAGGTAGACGCGCACTGCCTCTAACTGTCCAGTGAGATAGACTCGCACTGCCTCTAACTGTCCAGTGAGGTAAACTTTGTACAGTATTGTTTCGAATTAATAGCATTTTCTACATTTAATATTAAAGACTGCAGCCACTTTTAATATTCATATGTTTATTGTATGCACCTGCCCACCAAAGCAAATTCCGTTTGTGTAAACTTGCCGAATAAACTTGTTTGATTCTGACTTACCGTGCCTCTGACTGTCCAGTGAGGTAGATGCACCCTGCCTCTAACTGTCCAGTGAGGTAGACTTACCCAGCTCATGAGGCAGCTCGTGACAAAACACAGCGACCGACGTGCTGATGCCGCCCGTGATGTTAGCGCTGAATGCCGCTCCTACAAAACACAGCAACAGCTCACCAAGACAGATCTGTGTTTTTTATGAGATGCCCCCAGCTAAAACTATGGACACTAAACTGTTGTTCTGTTCTACAGGAAATGAAGGAACGCCCTGGAACAATGGTGGCAAGTTCAGACAAGCTGGTCAACTATCAAATCAAGTTAGTCACCTATTGCCAGGCCGTCACTGAAGTTGTGCATGCCGTCCCCCATGATGACCATCCAGGCGATGCTGGCAATTCCTGCATCCTTCATCTCCTGGTCCGAGTGGCAGTTCCCCCCATGTGAGTGGCCGTGAGAGTGGCTGTGAGAGTGACCGTGTTTCTTGGCGTGCCGGCCGTTCTCTGGGGCGGGGGAGTCAGCCTGCTGGTGTGGGGCGTCGGCCTGCTGGTGTGGGGCGTCGGCTGGCGGCAGCTTGTTACTGGATGAGTCAAGCGGCTGCAGCTCGGAGAGCTGGCTGTCGCTGTGGCCGTTGTCACAGGACAGGACCACAGGGTCGGGGACTGGAGGGAAAGGATTCATGTGAGTACTGAGAGGTTCTATAAAGCCTAGCTCCCTCTCTGCCAGGAGAGATGTCAGGCAGGTTGTGTTGAGGTTCTCCCCCGTCTTACCCTCGGTCAGGGGCTTGAGGTGGAGCCACTCTGCGTCGGAGCGTCGGTTCAGTTTGTGATCTGACAGTTTCCTGCCGATCTTGGCTTCCTCGCCTTTCTTCTTCCCACCACACAAGCTGCCCTGGAAAGACATGGAGGCTGACTATACAGCACAGCGTCTAACTGTCCTGGAGGCTGACTATACAGGGTTAGCTGTATCTACGCTAGATCTTGCCCCTGGACCAGGGTTAGCTGTAGCTAGACGAGGTCTTACCCCCTGGTCGCGGTAGTGCTGGAACATGCCCAGGCAGTGTTCGATGATGAAGAGCAGGTAGATCCCACCCAGAGCCGTCAGACCCTTCCACACGCCGTCGAAGGCCGTCAGCAGGTCCTGCTCCTCTGCCTGGCTCTGCTCCCCGGGGTGGGAGTGGTCGTGCTGGCCTTGCGACTGGAGGAGGGGGGTGGACCATCAGACTGATCACCGTGAGCACACCTCTCTGCTCTATAGCTGACCAGCAGTCATGCACACACATGCAGGCATTCAGTCTGAACAACAACAGATTCTGCCAGCTGTTGTTTGAGACTGTGTGCTGTCCTTACGTGGGGCAGCAGATGCAGCAGGGCATCTCCGCTCAGCGTCCCCACGGCCAGGGCCACCAGGAAGGTGAGCAGGAACTTGAAGCAGGCCTGGTTGAGGATGGGCACCAGCACTACCCCCAGCAGGGACAGCAGGCTGATGATGGAGATGGACACGAAGCCCCACACCCAGATCCACACTGAGGAGAGACGAGACCCTGCTCAGTACACACATGCTCTGTACTGTACATGCTCAGTACTGTACATGCTCAGTACATCTCACACATGCTCAGTACAGCACAGCCCATCTCACATGCTTATTCACCACACTATTGCATAGTGAATATGTAACTGCGGTTTATGAACCTGTCCCCTGTGGCAGCTGAATATCACTGCTAAACAGATCAAAGGTAACTTTGGTCTAACTAGATTGAAGCTTTGGAGCGGGGCCCTTCCCTTTAGAGAAGTGGGGCTGGAGTGAGTATAGATTTCTTTCACCCCCACATCAGCAGACTGAAATACACGGTCTCCTGAAAGTCCTCAAAACACCAGATGAGGCTTGGATTGGTTTATGACATCAGCTTTGGCGCACTTCATTCTCAACCAAAATAATTTAGATCTGAAACTGACCGACAAGATTGTATTATTTTGACTCCAGCAGAAGAAAGTGTGATGCTCACTGCAAGGCCGTTTGGTTCACCATTAGCCACGTTCATCCTCAAGTCCTCCTCCTCCTTACAGCATCGACACATAACCTCCAAGCCTCACCACACAAGCATCAGCTCAACAGTGTCTGGAGGTGGTACACTAGAGAAGAAATGTTTTCTGCACTAGTGCCCGAGAGAGGACAGCTGTTTAATGTTGTGTGAAATTCAATGTCACACAAGTGTGTCCTCTAGTGACGCCGATCTGCCATCGCTGAGCTTCTCTCCTCTTCATCTTACAGACCTCTGAGTCACCAGGGCTCTGAGGCACAATATCTTTACTTCTGCTGCAGAAACTGTTAGATTACAGTCCTGAAGGACATTGCATTGCCTAGGCTGGAATGGCATGACAAATAGTAGCACTGTACGTAGCTCGTCTGGGTTCTAAATGCCTATAAGCCATGAGACGACCTGTCCTACAGTGAAGCCAGACCACGGACACATCCTCCCCTCTCAGGCAGTTCCCTTCTGGGAGCACTCGTGTGTGTGATTGCAGCATACGCTCCTATTCAAAAGGGTCAATGGGGGTTGAAACTTCAATCTTTAAGGTCACAGTAAGGTCAATACCAACAGTGAAGAAAACATTGTACCAGAGTACAAGTTAGAAAACTGGCATCGAATGAGAAGGGTTTGGGACTTGTAATTGATTCTATCCAACTTGCAGATAAATCCCATTGCAGTAACTAAGACACTTGTAATCAACTAACTTGTCTAGGGTGGTCTCCCTCATCAGGAGCAAGTATCTAGCAGGTTAACACTACTTCCAGGGGGAGCAGATCCTGACACATTGAGCAGCTGGACGATTTACAAAACGCTGCTGGAAAACTCTCCCCCAACACGGAACCCTCTCTATACAAACACAGCCCTTTCAAAACACTGGAGGCTGGAGCCTGTCCTGGAAGACATCTGAACGAAGGAGGCCAAGCTGGGTGCTGAAGCGCTAATTTCACACACATTTAGCTGTTAGCTTAGGAGCCAGTCTGTTAAGCCAGGCTTTGCAGCAGGCCTGCGGGCCCCCGGCTGGTCCTGGAGCACAGGCTCTGCGACAGCCTGTTTCACCCCCGACAGGGGAAACATGTTAATGAGCAACTCTGTTTAACCTATTGTTGGAGGAGATCTGGACTGTTGACATACCACACGTCGTTAAAAACAACCTCTAACCTGTCTCGTAACAAGTGGTTCTTTCAGAGGACAGTCTTATATTAGGTCCACACAACTTACCCAAATAAGCCCATCAATGAGCCAAAACCTGTAACCCTTCATTGCTTCTGTAGAAGAATGGGACTAGGGTGTCTCTGGTGCCAGATGGCTGAGCGGTTAGGGAGTCGGGCAATTAATCAGAAGGTTGTTGGTTCGATTCCAGGCTGTGCCAAATGACATTGTGTCCTTGGGCAAGGCACTTCACCCTACTTGCCTACTCGGGCAGAATGTCCCTGTACTTACTGTAAGTTACTCTGGATAAGAGCGTCAGCTAAATGAATGTGAATGTCTCTCTCTCCATCCCCTGCCCCCCCGGATCAGCTGCCCCCCCAGAGCAGCGTTGATTGGAAAGTGTGTGTGTGTGGTAGGAGTGTGGGGTTGATGATGGTCCTCTCATGTTGTCTTGTCCTGTTAACCATAATCCTTACAGTGACTGCAGCTAGTCATAACATTCCACCTTTATCCACCCCATAACTCTGACTAGGAAGGCCCCACATGCACCAACCTTGGTCTGGTTACTTATACCAGAGTCCCCTCAACCATCATTTGTTGCTGGGATCATTTGTTTGCAGTTTTTTTTGTCCGTCTACTTTGTTCACCCATAACTCTGACTAGGAGGGTCCCACATACCCCAAACTTGGTCTGGTTTACTTATTAGAGTCCCCTCCAGCCTTAAGTGTGTTTATAGCCACCTGGACACGCAGGCCAAACGCAGAGTTCTTGGTTTAGAATTTTGTAGGGACATGTACTTTGACAGCTCTGTTAGCATGAGTGTAAACTATAATATAAATGTGATGTCAGTTCCAAAAAACACATTCACATTTCACCAAAACATCCTACTGTGCAACTAAAGGATTCCCATCCGACTAGCCACTTCCACAATGTTGACAGAACAGTTTTATTTAAATGTTTGACCAAGTTCCCTTCTGGGGCCTGACGACTACAGGATGTTTCGTCTGAGAGGTTCTCAGTCCTGCTCTTTCTACTTTTCAAGTAGTAAATACAGTTTTGGCTGTCACTGTGCCTTGCCTCCAGGTATGTTTGGACTTAAGCTTAGGATGCAGTTGGGTTTAGTCAACATGGGGTGGGTCCACTGTACATACAGACCTGAGTGTTGCTAGCGGCGACAGGTGGGCGGGGCTTACCGGTGCTGGGGGGCTCCAGCGCAGCCTGCTCCACCTCCATCTGGTGGTAGTGGCGGATGCACACCCGGCTGTCGATCTGGTAGAGCAGGGCCGGGCACAGGTAGGTGAACTGAGCAGGCGAGATGAGCGACTCAGAACTCAGGCCATAGTAGCTGAGGAGCTGGGTCAGGTTAAGACACTTGGGAGGGAGAGAGGAGGGGGAGAAGAAAGGAGGGGGAGGAGAGAGGAGGGGGAGGAGAGAGGAGGGGGAGGAGAGGGGAGGACGAGGACAGAGGAGGGGGAGAAGAGAGGAGGGGGAGGACAGAGGAGGGGGAGGACAGAGGAGGGGGAGGAGAGAGGAGGGGGAGGACAGAGGAGGGGGAGGACAGAGGAGGGGGAGAAGAGAGGAGGGGGGGGAGAGGAGGGGGAGGAGAGAGGAGGGGGAGGAGAGAGGAGGGGGAGGACAGAGGAGGGGGAGGACAGAGGAGGGGGGGGAGAGGAGGGGGAGGAGAGAGGAGGGGGAGGACAGAGGAGGGGGAGAAGAGAGGAGGGGGGGGAGAGGAGGGGGAGGAGAGAGGAGGGGGAGGAGAGAGGAGGGGGAGGACAGAGGAGGGGGAGGACAGAGGAGGTGGAGAAGAGAGGAGGGGGAGGAGAGAGGAGGGGGAGGACAGAGGAGGGGGAGAAGAGAGGAGGGGGAGGACAGAGGAGGGGGAGAAGAGAGGAGGGGGGGAGAGGAGGGGGAGGAGAGAGGAGGGGGAGGAGAGAGGAGGGGGAGGAGGAGAGGAGGGAGAGGAGAGAGGAGGGGGAGGAGAGAGGAGGGGGAGGAGAGAGGAGGGGGAAGAGAGAGGAGGGGGAAGAGAGAGGAGAGGAGGAGGAGAGGAGGGAGAGGAGAGAGGAGGGGGAGGAGAGAGGAGAACAAGGGGTCACTTCAAAAGGAATCAACAGTGGTCAATAACACTAGCTGTAGATTAACTGGAGAATGAGATTCAAATGTAGGTTGGACCCCTCCTGACCTAAATTCAGGAGCTTTACAGTTAAACACAAGAGCTATCAAGTGTATATTGTCAGGATGTTGACTGTTAGCCTACCTCCTCATGCTGGTGATGTTGAACTGTGTTAGCCTACCTCCTCATGCTGGTGATTTTGAACTGTGTTAGCCTACCTCCTCATGCTGGTGAGCACCCCCGGCTGGGTGCTCTGGCGGAGCAGGCGCTGCCCTCGTGGGGCTGGGCGCTTCGCCCGGCGCCTCACGCTTCTTCTTATTGGGATGACTGGATCCATGTCCGTAACCGCGGTCGTGCCGGTGTCCATGGTGATGGTCATGGTCTTGACCACTGTGGTTATTCTGTTCGGGGGTGGTTGTGAGAGGTGATGGTGTTGATGTTCTCTGCTGATTCCTGTTTCCTCTGCTGGGTTTCCTGGATCTCCTGGGCCTGGTGGTCGGGGGGGCAGTGGAGGGGGGGGCAGTTCCCGGCTGGGGGGGCTCTGAGGAGGCTGCTGGCTGCTCCGGGTGACTGGAGGGGGGGTCTGCTCCCCCCTGGGTGTTAGGGGGAGGAGGTGGTCGGGGGGCGTGGTGTTCCTGAGGCAGGGTTTTGGAGCTGAGCTCTTCCTGGTTCAGAGACAGTTTGTCCATGACAGTTTTGTGCTCTTTAGCCTGGTCATGCCGGTGGTCATGGTCGTAGTCATGGTCATGATCGTGGTCATGATCGTGGTCATGATCATGTGTGTGGTCCCTCTCCTGTACCTGACCGGGGTTTTGGTCGTGGTCATGTTTATGTTCAGTGGCCTCCCCAGTGTGGAGGTCGTGGGAGGGGTCTCTGTGAGCAGTGGGGTGGGGCCAGCCTGGAGGGGGGTGACAGGGGGAGGATGTGGAGGAGTGTGTGGGGCGGTGCTCGGGGTGGGGGTGCTTGCTGGCCCTGCCGTGGCCATGGTGGCTCTCCCGGGTGGGAGAGTGGTGGTGCAGCCCCTCCTGCACCTCCAGCAGGTCCAGGTGAGCCACATGGTCGTGGCCCAGCTCCTCGTGCTCCAGCCCCACCAGCTTCACCTCCCCCAGACCAAGGCTGAGCAGCAGGCTCTGGAAGCCCCCAAAGTCGAGCCGGTCCCGCTGGCCGTAGCGTCGAAACAACTGAGCGATGTAGAAGCGCTGCTCTTCCTCCAGCGTGCTGCCGGCCGGGGGGGTCCTGGGGGCAGGGGGGGTCCTGGGGGCGGGGTTCAGCTGCAGGTCGCTGTGGGCATGACCGTGCCCCTCGTGGTCGCTATGCTCGCTATGGTCGCCGTGGTGATGACCGTGGTGGTGATGGCCGTCACCATGGCAGTGGCTGCCATGGTGGAACAGGAAGGTGAGCACGCACAGGAAACACAGCTTGGTGTGTGTGTGGACACGCATGCTCTCCTCACTCTGGGAACCCTGAGGAGCACACACACAAACCCTGTTTTCAGTTCCCGCTCACTGTAACAACTACCCACCTGTCTCCTAATAACTCACTACAGGCTAATTAAAACAAAGTCAGGACAAACAGCCTTTTATCTTGTGCTGCCTGAGAACACTAAGATCCCCACAGAGCAGAGGGGGAGACTGTGTGTCTGTGAGAGAGAAATTGCTTGTTTTGTTCTAGCCAACAAGCCAGAAGCTGCAAAATCATTACTGTCAAATGACCCTCATATGGTCTCTTGAGTTGCCTGAGGAGGGGGTTATGACTAGCTGCAGTCACTGTAAGGATGTAAGGGTTTGGGTTAACAGGACAACATGAGAGGACCATCATCAAACCCACATTCCTACCACAAACACCCACACCCACACACCCTAGTGAGCTCTGCTCCTGTCGGTGGTGGCAGGTGGTTTCCAGCATTCACACGGAGCTCAGACTCAGAAACTCCTGATGGCTAGATTGTCTAGCAGTCATTCAAGAGCCACAACTGCAGAGTGGCACAGACACACGGCATCTCAAATATTTGGTGCCAGCGCTGGTGTAGCTCAGCAGAGAGCCTAGCCCAGACCCATTACTGCTGTCACACTAGAAGAGCTATGGGCTCCACATTCACTTCAAATGTGGTTACTTCACCTTACTTCAACTAAAACAGACCAAATACACCAAACAATCCACACACTGTCAAATCACTGACCACTGGCACCCTACTGGCCAGGCGGCTTCATGGACAAGTAATTTCAGAGTCCAGTTACAGTCCATTATCTACTAGATCAGGGGGGCCCCAAACTACGCCCCGCGGGCCTAATATTCCCCGCCCCTCTGAACAATTTTTTAAATATGCCTATATGTTTTAATCATATCTGTATTTTATAATGAAGGTTGGCTTTCAAACTAAAATGTATTTTCGTTATTACCTATTAAAACATCTCTTAGTTATTAACTATAATTATTAACAAACAAATGATGTTAGATACACTCACTAACAGATAGGCCATTCAACATAACGTTCCATCGTGATCAAGCAGGTGCACGCGAGCCAGCAAGAAAATTCAAAGAGACAACAAAATGGCCAAACGGTTGGGAAAGAGAAAGGTTGATTCAGAATGCAGGGAACTGTGATGTTCTGAAAGATGCATTTAAGCCCAACAGTCTCATTGAATGATATGCTGCCCTCCCTAACGAGACATACCCAAACATAAAACAGCGTACAATGAAGATGGCCACACTTTTTGGCAGCACGATCAAGACATTTAGCAGACGCTCTTGATGACTTGAAGACTCACTGATGAACATTTGCATCAGTCTGAGACTGGCTGGGACAGGAATGGAACCTGACATTGGTCTTCTCCCTAGCCATAAGCAAGCCCACAGTTCACACTGATTAATATGCGTAAGTGAGTACATGTTTTGATTTCAATAGCAATGAATATGAAAAAAGGTCATTACAATGGTAATAATGCTATTTAATAGGCTATATATATCCCTTGATATGTAAGGATGTACAGTGCATAATAAAATAATAAACTAATCTAGTATAATAAATACATAAATAAATAATAATAAAATCGCCACAATACTAATTTTCTGTTACAGACCGACCAGCCCCACACCAAAGAAAGGAAAAATGATCTGGCCCTCACAAAAAAAGGTTTGGGACCCCTGTACTAGATCATGGCCATGTTGGTTGTTTCCAATTATACAGCTGACCTACACCAAATATAATTTGGACACATTGTTGAATTACCTACATTGCAGTGTACAGCAGTAGAACAAACAAGCCAACAGCCCAGCCTGTCAGTACTGCTGCATGCTGTAGACAGCCCAGCCTGTCAGTACTGGTGCATGCTGTAGACAGCCCAGCCTGTCAGTACTGCTGCATGCTGTAGACAGCCCAGCCTGTCAGTACTGCTGCATGCTGTAGACAGCCCAGCCTGTCAGTACTGGTGCATGCTGTAGACAGCCCAGCCTGTCAGTACTGCTGCATGCTGTAGACAGCCCAGCCTGTCAGTACTGCTGCATGCTGTAGACAGCCCAGCCTGTCAGTACTGCTGCATGCTGTAGACAGCCCAGCCTGTCAGTACTGCTGCATGCTGTAGACAGCCCAGCCTGTCAGTACTGCTGCATGCTGTAGACAGCCCAGCCTGTCAGTACTGCTGCATGCTGTAGACAGCCCAGCCTGTCAGTACTGCTGCATGCTGTAGACAGCCCAGCCTGTCAGTACTGCTGCATGCTGTAGACAGCCCAGCCTGTCAGTACTGGTGCATGCTGTAGACAGCCCAGCCTGTCAGTACTGCTGCATGCTGTAGACAGCCCAGCCTGTCAGTACTGCTGCATGCTGTAGACAGCCCAGCCTGTCAGTACTGCTGCATGCTGTAGACAGCCCAGCCTGTCAGTACTGCTGCATGCTGTAGACAGCCCAGCCTGTCAGTACTGCTGCATGCTGTAGACAGCCCAGCCTGTCAGTACTGCTGCATGCTGTAGACAGCCCAGCCTGTAAGTACTGCTGCATGCTGTAGACAGCCCAGCCTGTCAGTACTGCTGCATGCTGTAGACAGCCCAGCCCGTCAGTACTGCTGCATGCTGTAGACAGCCCAGCCTGTCAGTAACTAACCCATCACACAGGACTTCCTTATATCCAGCCAATCAGCAGACAGGCTGGAGCACTAACCAAGGTGAGAACACGCCAGTTAACACTGCAGGTGGTTTAGCTCTCAGCCAGTATAGCAAAGCTGGAGCCCTCACTACCAAAGAAAAAAAGATCTGGTCTCCCAGACCTTCCCACCTCCTTCTACACTGCCCGTGATAACCCTGCTCTCCTTTACTTGGCTGAAACACCTTGAGCTGCTACAATAAACAACCACAGATCCCATCAAGACTAATCAAAGGGACACTGGTGTCGTGCTGCAGGTCTGGTTCAATGACCCCAGGGAGTGGAGTAGAGGAGTGAAGGTACTCACCCCTGTGTCTTCCTGCTCCGAGTAGAGGGTGAAATTGAATTAGATGAAGAAGTGTGTCACAACAGTTAAGACTGTCTGTTGCAAACATTAACGTGATTACAAGCCTGCTTCACGGGCTGCCGACAACACACTGTTTATAAACATGAGGCGTGGGTGACCTATGATACGCAGTCCAGATAGGACAAGGAAACACCGGAAGCTACTGAAGAGCACGCCCCCAACACAATACACTCTTTGTGAGGAAATAACATTTTGAAAATAAGTCTGGTCTTTATTCAGAAAGATTTGCGAGTGGTCATCTCTCTTGAGTGGATTCCTTAAGATGTGTGGGAGGCATCCAGGAGCATGTTGTGCGTAACATCAGCTGGTTCACCTTAACTTACTTACAGAAGTACAAGTCTTTTGAGGTCAGGTATCAACGATGAAGATCTTAGTTCACCCAGAATACTGAGATCCTACAGACCACAATCTTATACAGCAGTTCATTTATAACAAATATCGGCTTGTCCTGTGCATTCACAATAACGGTAATGTTAATGTTAACAAACTTAACTGTTGCATCGTCACTAACACGGTCTTAAAGTTGTACGGTGACTAACTTTTTTCCTGGTTTTGGGTTTGATTGTTGGTGGTTTTCCATTGCAAATCAAATAGGAATTCATTTTGTAAGCAAGCGGACCGTTGCAATATGATCTGTGTTCAGAGTGGTAGGGTGTGTCCCCTACGTAAGGTTTTTAGGGATTTAAGCAGGACAATGTTGCTACAACCCCCCCTCGTTAGGAGATATCTGAAGCATGTGAGACTGTGTGTCATCCTGTATCCTAACCCTAACCCATCCTGTCACCATGTGTTCAGCTTGGCAGGAGGAGGACGTAGCTAGAGGGGAATCAGGTGTGACTCACCATATCAAAGGGCTCCCTTCTTCAACTCAACTGTGAATGAAAAGATCGATTCACTCTTTATAGTTGGCTCTCATACACCTTTGGGGTACACACACACACACACACACACACAACAAAACATCCCTTCCACACAGATACATTCCCAAAAACAAACACCCAATCAGAGCACAAGCATGGAGAGCTTTCCCCAGGGGCGCCTCAGGAGTCAGTGTGTTGAGGCACTGCTCAGGAGTCAGTGTGTTGAGGCACTGCTCAGGAGTCAGTGTGTTGAGGCACTGCTCAGGAGTCAGTGTGTTGAGGCACTGCTCAGGAGTCAGTGTGTTTAGGCACGGCTCAGGAGTCAGTGTGTTGAGGCACTGCTCAGGAGTCAGTGTGTTGAGGCACTGCTCAGGGCTTATATAAGAGGACCTACTGAAACCACAAGTTGACAGAGTTCATCCTCAAAGTTAGACATATATTTAATTGAGCCATGACAAGGCAATTTTTTGGAAACTTTAGATGACTTTAAAAACCTTAATATGGCCTACCGTAATTCTACTGAACCTTCTTGACCCCGAGTCCTGATTATTATGGGGTAGGGGCTTGTCTTTCTTGAGAAATACCCCCTAGCGCTGTAAGAGAAACATGCAGGTGTTAGTGAAGCTGCCGTCCTTGATGTCCCCACACTTACAGCTCAGAAGGTCTACAGTAGGATTCTGAAGACAGGGACTTTTTCTAACAGATTTACAGTTTAAAAGTAGTTTAATGTTTACAAAAATCATCAGAGCACTTGTTGTGCAAAAAAAGCTCAATCATCCTTCAGTCATCATGAATGTAAAACAAAAAAGCAGTGATCAACAACTATTCAAGTTTAAGTTGGCATGAACCTAGGACCTTGTAGTGGGTTTCTGATTCTGAAATGTTATTTTACCCAATCAGCACTGCTCATCCCCTACAATCAGCACTGCTCATCCCCTACAATCAGCACTGCTCATCCCCTACAATCAGCACTGCTCATCCCCTACAATCAGCACTGCTCATCCCCTACAATCAGCACTGCTCATCCCCTACAATCAGCACTGCTCATCCCCTACAATCAGCACTGCTCATCCCCTACAATCAGCACTGCTCATCCCCTACAATTAGATTACAGTCTGCTGGCTCCTGGGCTGTTTCTGAGGTCTGATATAAGCTGCAGGTTTCTGAGGTCTGATATAAGCTGCTAATCTGCAGGGACCCGTAAGAGCGTGATCTGAGACAGAGGCAGAACATTCCTGGTGAGGGGGAGGCAGGCACACTGCCCCCTCAATCACTCCTGCTCTCTGCTGCTCTCTGGACATGGGAGAAGAGGGGAGGACAGGAGAAGGGAGGACAGACGAGGACATGGGAGGACAGGACAGGGGAGGACAGGACAGGGGAGGAGAGGACAGGGGAGGACAGGACAAGGGAGGACAGGACAGGAGAGGGGAGGACAGGACAGGGGAGGAGAGGACAGGGGAGGACAGGACAGGACAGGAGAGGGGAGGACAGGACAGGACAGGAGAGGACAGGGGAGGAGAGGATGGCCCTTCAGTCTGATCATATGATCCCCACACGGCATCATCCTCATCCCTATCATGTGTGTGTGTGTGTGTGTGTGTGTGTGTGCAGTCTGCTGTTGCATTCCTGCACAGACGGGAGATGAGGTGAAGAGGACAGCTTCTAGCAGTGTGGGAACATCAGGATGAACAGTTCCCTTGTGTGTCCCGGCCAGACAGGCCCGGGGAGAGAGGCTCCAGCCACAGGCCCTATCTGACCAGACTGACACCATGATGGCACACAGGCCCTATCTGACCAGACTGACACCATGATGGCACACAGGCCCTATCTGACCAGACTGACACTATGATGGCACACAGGCCCTATCTGACCAGACTGACACTATGATGGCACCCACAGAGAAGACTGCTCACACCTCACCTGGAGCACGAGAGAGAGGGCTGTGTTCCCTCCGCTGGGAGCGGCAACAACCACAACCAGAGAGAGACACAGAGAGAGACACAGAGAGAGAGAGAGAGAGAGAGAGAGACACAGAGAGAGAGAGAGACAGAGAGAGAGAGAGAGAGAAAGAGAGAGAGAGAGAGAGAGACAGACAGACAGACAGACAGAGGGGCAGGTGCTGATGCAGTCAGAATTGGAACGGGAGGCAGTAGGGAGGAGCCCAGACCTCAGCCAGCAGTCACTAAAACAAACTTCATCAAACGACACAAAAATGGAGATCAGCCACATTCCTTCAGACTGCAGGAACAACTTACCTGGTGGAACTCTGGTTTGATGAGAGAGAGGGCAGAGCAGCAAGAGTGGATGGCTCTTCCTCTATCCTCGCCTCGTTCCCTCTGGTCTGAGCTAACATAGGAACAGGTTGGATGTTTTGAAGTCTGTGGGTCAGGTGACTGAACTTCTTTGTGCAGGGTGGAGGGCAGAGGGAGGCGACAGACCGGTGAGTGAGGAGTCCTGTAAGGGGTGGGGGTGTTGGGTCTGGGATCAGAGTTAATCAGCCACTGAACCGGTCACTTACAGGAGGTGTGTGTATGTGTGTGTGTGATCAGCTGATTGGACAGATCACGTGTCAGGACCCCCTGGCACGTTATGCAACAAGCTCCCGAGCACAGCAAAATAGCAGGACACCCGGTGGAGGAGGGAGGGATGATGGGGGAGAGGAAGAGAGGGAGGGATGGAGGGTGGGTGGGCGAGAGGAAGACAGGGAGGGATGGAAGGAGAGAGGGGGGAAGGATGAGAGAGAGGGCAGGGAGGGAGAGATGGCGAGAAGAAGGTAGGGTGGGAGGGATAGAGTGGGGAGAAGGAGGGATGAAAGGAGGAAGAGTGACATGGTGGGAGAGAAGGAAAGCAGCAGAGAGATAGGGGGGAGAGATGGAGAAGGCTAGAACAAAAAGTGGGAGTGAAATGAACAAAGACAAAACTGTTAAGGATCTAGACAGAATCATGGGATACGTCACCACACACATCACGAGATACAAGCGCTCAGCAAGAGAAACCAGGAGCAGCAGAGAACAAGGAGGGGGCTTTCCACCAGCGGTGTGCAGGATCAGCTATCCATGGACCGACATATTCCACCCTAACACTACCTCAAGCTACACCACTGAACCACACCCTGGTGAAAGGATTTGAGGTCCTGTTAAAACACTCTCATATGGTGTCTACAAAATTGTTGACCACTTTGCACTTCATTGTTGCCCTAGTTTTCGAATAGTGTTGTTTTGTAGTCTACATCAGCCTTCACCTGCTCTGCTACACCGCAACCTTCAGCTGCTCTTCAACACCGCAACCTTCAGCTGCTCTGCTACACCGCAGCCTTCACCTGCTCTGCTACACTGCAGCCTTCACCTGCTCTGCTACACCGCAGCCTTCAGCTGCTTTGCTAGACTGCAGCCTTCAGCCGCTCTGCTACACTGCAGCCTTCACCTGCTCTGCTACACTGCAGCCTTCAGCTGCTCTGCTACACTGCAACCTTCACCTGCTCTGCTAGACCGCAGCCTTCACCTGCTCTGCTACACTGCAGCCTTCAGCTGCTCTGCTAGACCGCAGCCTTCAGCTGCTCTGCTAGACCGCAGCCTTCAGCTGCTCTGCTAGACCGCAGCTTTCAGCTGCTCTGCTAGACCGCAGCCTTCAGCTGCTCTGCTAGACCGCATCCTTCAGCTGCTCTGCTAGACCGCAGCTTTCAGCTGCTCTGCTAGACTGCACGCTTTAGGAACAACACATCATGTGAGGGATATTAAGAAACGCTTTATTATGCAACTATACAGCTCTGTCACGTACAAGCACAGGGGACACTGGTAAACCTCTGGAACTTCATCCATGAAAGAAGAGAGATTATGAGCAGAAAGGGCCGTATACATGTTTCTGGGGTTGTTTACTACATTTACCCCTGAAGGTACAGCAAGTTGATGTGCTCTAACCTGCTCGCCACTTGGCCTTGTGGACGTGGCTGTACAAGCAGCACATATGTATGACTGTATTCCTTACACGTACAGGATCATACTATTGGTAGACCATGTATTTTACTAATCTACTTATGAGCTGTACCAAATGTACCATGTACATTGTTTAATGTTGCACTGCAAGAGCCTACTGTACTGAACAGAAACAAGGCATGAACTACAGACAGCCTCTGGATAGCATCACCATAGCCCTCAGGTTCCCTCTCCAGTCCATGGAAGACAGGCCATGTTCCTTACTGGAGCATCACTCCATCCCTAAATCAATAAGGCATTACCCGGCAGACGGCTGGATGGCCCCTTCCTTCTCAAGGTGGGGAAGATTACAGGCTGATCTCTCCCTTCGCTGTGGATCTGAGTTCTACCAACTGCGACTTAGCTGTTCAGTCGACATGCTACTGGGTTTTAATGTGCTTTGATGGGGCAGCCAGCATCTGCTAGCCATAGCAGTGTTCAGGAGCGGTCTATTCCCAGACGTAGGTAAGTAACGCTGGGTGTAGGGGTTTGCAATGTGTTAGTCCTAAATAAATGAAACTGCCTGAAAGCTTTAACAGTGAGAAAACTCATTATTATAATCCGTGTTGATCTACTGTAGGGTTTACATTTAAATGTATTCATTTAGCAGACGCTTTTTATCCAAAGCGACTTCCAAGAGAGAGCTTTACAAAGTGCATAGGTCACTGATAACAACAAGGTAGCCCCAAAAACTTTGCAGGTAGCCAAAACATGAAGCACACATTGTGAACAACCAAAATAAGTGCCAAAGGGAAGAACCATAAGAGCATGTAGTTAAACAAGTTAAAATTAATAAAGCATCGGGGCCATTGATACAGTTAAAGGATAGGATTTTTCTGTCACCTTAGACTGTACACATGTAGCTAAGCGTGTGAGAAGGAAAGCCAGACACAACTTTATTGTAATTTTCATATACTATTTGACATTGCATTCTCAAATGCAACGTTGGCACATTGAAGTATCATGAAGGACCCCTCTACACCAGACATAACCTCGTTGAAACAGTCCTTACGACCCAATGACTTGGCTACACGTCTCCCACCCTATCCAGACCCGCCACACTGTGCATCAGGCGCTGCTCACGGTTTCCTTAACGCTACGCCCACTCACTGTGTCAACATATCCCAACAAGGGAGTAGCCTACTCCGGGTAGTATTGTAAACTAAATATGCATTGAGTTCACTAACACGTATTTAGCATTCGTAATAACATTTATTTGGCGATATACCGTTGGACTGACTTCTGTCTGTGGACCCAACTTAATAACAATGACATTCAATCGCAAGCACGTGGATGACTTGCTAACTTTGCTAACCTAAACTCACAAGACACAAACCTAGTTGGCTAAAAACATCGAAATACAGGTTGTCAAATGTTAACCACTAACGTTTAAGATTTCAACAGTTAAGACCAACTAACAGCATATTTCCAAATGTATCGTTGGCTAGCACACTGCTAACTTAAACAGCTACCTAGTCTACCCATTCAAGCGGAACCTGGTTAAAAGTAGCCAGCTTGCTAAAACGTGTAAACTCCGCTAGCTCTACAAGCCGTGCCTCCATTAAAAAGCTCCTACTCCACCGCTTCGGATTTGAAATACATCTCAAATGAACAGAAAGTGATTAGCCACAAAATCAACTTAGACCTGTGTATTTATCACATAAGTTAGCTAGCTGGTTGGCGTCAAACGTTGGTTTGACTACACAGTGGTCGGCAGGATTCCACATAGCTAGCTAGCTAGATAGCGTGCTAGCAGAAGATTCAAAGGAAATTAGCTTATTAGCAAACAACAAAGACAAGCCATTTAATATTACGACTATATTCCGTCCAAAACACCCACAAATGAAGCTAACTACATATGCATGTTGTTGCAAATGCTGCCCGGTTCCATGTTGTGGGAGTGAATGAAAACAAATGGGGTTTTTTATAGTTACCTCACACGAGTGCCGTGTGCATCTCCTCTCCGCTCGGTACCAAAAAAAAACCTCAGCCGAGCAGCTCAGCAGCAGATCAACATGAGGCCAGGCCGCCAGGGTGTCTGCGGAAGCGGATTCACAAAACCCACTGCGAACTGAAAATAACGCTCCCAGCTATGTCTACGCAGCCTACGTAGCCTAACCATATCATTCTTTTGTAACCAACATTTATTAAAATACGTAGACAGTTGTGGCGTTTCTTTTCGCTTATCAGGTGCGTCACATGACTGTGTGTCACTTTTGCCAGAGTGGATTTTGATTTTTCTAATAGTTTGCCATTAAATTGATGTTTTAAAAGCACACGATATAGGCCTATATGACGGACCCTTGACAACTGTTTTCAAATCTCCCAATATTTGAGAAAATACTTGTTTTCTACAATAAACCATTGTCTCAACAACGTCTTCTCATTTTGGTTGTGTTTATTAAACTTTGCTAACAGTAGAAGTTAGCCAGTATCTTCCTCTGGTAGCCAGTAGCCTATATTCCCCTAGCCTACCAACGACTTCATTGAGTTACGAGCCTGACTGAAGTCATGCCATATTTACTGCATTGCGCGGGACTCATTTCCTGCTAAAATGCCTCTTGCCGCAAATTACTGTGGTAATATTTCCTGAACTGATCTCAAGTGGTTTTGGTCTGGAGGCCATCTACCTGACGAAGCTTTCAACCCCACACACTACCATCACCGGTTGGCCTTCACTCTGTGTGTCAAAATGGGCCACTGTACAGTTGACAAACTGTCAACTGTAAGTAGGAAATAAGTAGGAAATACAACCTCTCACACACCAGTAGGTGAAATATTTGTCTGTACAAAAAGAGGATAATGTTTGTTTTTTAAAGAAGTGCAGTTTTCATGGAGAAATACTGTTGGGTGCAGGGGCATTTCTACACGGTGGCCTACAGGGGCCAGTGCCCCTGTAAAAATGTCCCTGGCCCCCCCCTGTGGCCCCCCTGAGCTGACTGAATAAAATTAAAAAATATATATATATATTCGTTTTTTTTTTACACGTTTTTCTTCTTCTAGTAGTCTTCATGAAACGAGGAAGGGAAATTGCAGCCTTTTTTCCCCCGGTAAATAAAAAAGTTAAAGTAGAGAGAAACATATAAAGGTATTGAGAGAGCTGAAGAGCTGGAAGAGGGAAAGCCAGAGCCGTTTGTGTGATTTTAAAGTAAAGCAAAAATAAAATAATTAATGTTTAAATATCATTTGTGTCCGTTTTTAATGTGCCTCTCTGATTAAACACTGGCCCCCCCTTGGCCCCCCCAGTAAAATGTGTCTAGCGCCACCACTGGTTGGGTGAGGGTTACATCAGGGATGGATACTGTTAAGGCCAATTTATACTTCTGTGTTTTTACGGACACGCACACAGGGAACGCCCTCTCCATCAAGGAACTCCCTCTCCGTGCCCTCTCCGAACCCCTCGGAGAGCTCTGCGTGCACCTCCTGATTTTCCTGGTGCGTGTCCACTACAGCGGAGCAGGCGGCGCATCGGATTCAAATTCATTTTCATGAAACTGGCCGTTGATGAAAGACTCATACCCGGCAGATGAACGAATCATTGATCCGAAGACACGGTTGGTTGTGAACGATTCGTTCATCTGTCGGGTACGAGTCTTTGGATCATTTTTCACGTGACCTGCATGGGCTCAGAAGAGGAAACACCAAGTAATGTTTTACCTCATTCACATTCGCGTGACTAGGTTAAGTAAAACGTGAATGATATTCGTTCACAAGTAATAATTACAGGTTTTGTTATTTTAACTTTTGTGTAGCCTACTTTACTTACAATTCAGTGCAGTGTAATTGTTTGCCGTGATAATTAAATGCTAGTGTGATATGACCATTTCAAATCAAACAAACTGTCATGATGCATTATTTTAATGCAGGAATTTCTTTTAACTGAGACAAAATAACCTGTCAATGTCTTTGTCATGACAACTTGACATTAACTGAGACAAAATAACCTGTCACTGCCTTTGTTATGACAACTTGACATTAACTGAAACAAAATAACCTCTTATAAACTTATCATAGAAGGCCTAATTATCAAACTTGAAGAAAATATTTAGCTTTATGTGAGGTTGTCTTGCTGTTGCCTCTCCAGTGCACCTGTTGTCACTTTCATTTGCACCAAAACAGGTGACATTGATTCATTATGCTTATGGCTAACCTGCGTCACTTTCAGCTACTGTTTGCACTCTCAGTAACATTGCACTACTGTACCTCACTGTACTTCGCCATCAGGCTCCTGTGGTCATTGACATAGTCACTGATTGTCCTCTTAGTTACATTTACATTTAGTCATTTAGCAGACGCTCTTATCCAGAACGACTTACAGTAAGAACAGGGACATTCCCCCCGAAACAAGTAGGGTGAATTGCCTTGCCCAAGGACAGTGCCTTGCCCAAGGACTTGTAGTTACTTACACATTGTCACTCTCAGCTGCTGGTTGCACTATCTGTAATTTTGCACTATTGTACTGTATTCCACTTAGGTTAGAATAGGTTATAGGTTGAATAGATTCTATGTGCATTTAGGTTAGTATAGTGTATTATTTATTGTTATCTGTATATTTAGGAAGTTTTTTGTATTAGGGTTAGTATAGTGGATTATTTATTGCTATCTGTATATTTCACAGGGGGAGTTTCACTTATTTAAGCTCACCATAGATGTTAATAATGTTCTGTGTACGTTATGTTATGTCAGGTGCTTGCATTGTCTTGTCTTAAGAATTTCAGTGCCCAGTCTGACCTTGTGATGTTCTGTGTACCTGAAAAATAAAAGACTTGAGACTTGATGCTGAAGCTCTGGATGGTGTGACAAGAAATTGTAGAATACAGTTGAAGAATTGCATGTTTTTTTGTAACCAAAGTGAAGAGCAAGACACACCTACACACCAAAATGAATCTCAGAATCTGATCCCACAGTTGAAAGGATGTGTTAGACAGACATGACCCATAAGAGCCCAAGACAGACATGACCCTGAGACCAAAATCTGAACTACATTTCCTCCAATTACCTGAGTTACCTTCTGTCTGAAGAAGATGGTTTTTTTCTTTCATAAGATACAGACTGAAAGGTGTGTTCCATGCTCATGACTTTACAGAGCATCCTATCTAGGTAGTCTAACTGGTAGACCAGCATGTCTATCTCCCATTCTCTCTCCCCCTCTCTCCATCTCCTTCTTTCCCTCTCTCTCGTCTTTCTACAAGACACCTGCTAAGGCCTGGTTTCCCTCCAGAGCATGTGGAATTATTATAAGTCCTGCCACTCAGAGGAGGATTCACTCCGACTGTCACCTTTTCTCATTCTCTGCCTAACGCTCTGTCTCTCTTCTCGTTTCTGTTTCCATCTGTCTCCGTCTCTTTTTGTTGTCTTCCTACCTGCACTCGGTATCTACTGTAATACACAAACAGGTACACACACTCTCAAACAGGTATGCATGCCGACACCCATACTCCTACACACCACCCTTATCCACAATTATACTTTCAGTTATAATACTAGTAGGATGATAGTAATATATGTATTACTGTAATCTTTATTACGCAATTATGTAGATTTACCAGGTTATGAGAATTGTGTTCATCTTTCACTGCAAATTTTCTCATTTTTTTAACTGAGGGACAGATACAAATCAAAAATAGAAAATATTACTACATACATCCAAAGTACATGAGAAGAATCATGAGTGACATTTTGATATCACCTAAACTTGAACTTCATCCCCTATTTCGTATTTTCTCTAAAATAAACATTTATTTTCCCCATGTTATCGTCCACCGATCCCTTCGCACTCATCCGCACAAAGCAGAATAATACAGAGGTGATTTGATAGATACAGATTTTATTACGCTCCCAAATCATTATCATAATTTTACGAGTTTCCCGTCACATTTGTTATGGAAAACATTTTTGTGACAACCCATGCCGTCTCCTCTGACACCCCAAATCCGTTTTGCCACGTGCTGTCACGATCCATCAGTTTAATTTGAAAGATCACAAGCGTGCTTAGCCAGGAGCGGCAGCGCTGTTATTCAATAAGGAGACTGTGCCTCATTTCCTATCTGTCTGGGCTGCCATGGCATGAGGGGAATATGACTAAAAGATAGTCCGACACAGACAGCTAGCTCACGGAACGTGGCCATTTGGGGACTCATCAGGGAATTTGAGATTGGAGGTCAAAAGGTTGCATATGATGCTGTTGTTTTGGGTCAAAAGTCAACTGGTATTGTCTCTTGCACATTTGTTAGTGTGGAGAAGACTTGCATGCGATGTGGTTGATGGTTTTTAATAAAGTATGACACTTCTTGAGTCTAAGTAGCCTGTGGAAGCAAATCAGTGACCTTGTTTTGAATTTTAAAAGGCATTGAATTAGTGCTGTCAAACATTAAAATATTTAATCGCGATTAATCGCATTAATGTCATAGTTAACTCGCGATTAATCACAATTAATAGCACATTTCTATTGCTATCTATTCTAAATGTCCCTTGATTTCTTTTTGTCCCATTCTTTTTTCAAATTGTAATGCTCTTATCAACATGGAAAAGTGGTTCGGATTGCTTCGTGCAAATATTTTTTGTTATTGAAAACAACATTGCAATCGCCTGGCTTTGACGAGGGGGCGGAGAATTTGCATCATCTGTGTGCTTGGCCATCAAGTGGTATTTCAGACTGGACGTGCTGCAATGATAGCTCATTTTACAACGACAAAACACACAGATCACTTTGGTCTTGTCAATGGAACCATTTGGCAACTTTTTAAAAATAAACTTTCCATTCAGAATCTTATTGGCATCCATTTCGGCGTCTCGCGCTCGCCATCCACTCAAAACGTGAAGTTAACCTACTACCAGAGAATGTCTCATATCCGTAAACGGGCTCTGCTACTACGCTTTAGCCGGATCGCAAGCCAAACAAGTGTGTGGCGTGCCTGTTGTTTTGTGTCCGGTCTAGCTAGATCCGGTGTGGTGTTGTAGTTTTTCTAACTTCGGTAGTTGTTGCAACAGCATGTGAAAAAAAACTACAAAGTTTGCTAGGCCAAAAAGAGCGTTAATCGCGCGATAAAAAAATTGACGCCATTAATTTGGGTTTGCGTTAACGCCGTTAATAACGCGTTAAACTGACAGCACTACATTGAATACTTCATATCTAAATTTAAACAACACTGAATTTGTTGGTTTTGAATTCACTTCTTTAAAATTGAAATATGAATATATTTCAATTTATGTGAATACTTACATTTCTATATTAAGTAGGCCTATTCAATGCATTTTAAAATTCAAAACATGATGTCACTGATTTGCTTCCATACAACTTCCATGGCAACTTATATTTTATTTTATGCCAACTTTAATTTTATTTTAGTGTATTCCACTTATTACTGCTAGTTTTAGTATAGTTAGACCACATATTTAAATTTAAGATTCCTATATGTTTATTGTATGCACCTTCCTGCCAAAGCAAATTCCTTGTCAGTGCAAACTTTCATGGCGAATAAATCCCATTCTGATTCTGATACCAGGCCTGGACTGGTAATCTGGCATACCGGGCAAATCCCCTGTGGGCCGACGCACTTGGGGCCGATATTATATGATATTTAATATATATAAATCTTTATATATTTCTTTTTAATAAACGTAAAATTGGCCAACGACCGGACCATAAAGCAGGACAGCAGCCCATTGGTTCTTTTTCCACAATGACACTGGGCTGGCCCAATCACATCTCTTTACTATTTTGGTGTACTGGTGGGTGGTCAGACCATGAGCCGGTCTTAGAAAAAATGATTTTTTTTTTGTCCCAGTCCAGCCCTGTTCCATACTATACCTAGTTAACAGTCCTGTAGTCCTAAAACTTGTCAAAAGAAGACAAGATTAAAAAACCTGGAGATTCTCTGAGATTGTAAAATCACAAATTTGCGAGAAATAAAGTCAGAATTTCCAAGATTAAAGTCGTAACTTTGGATTTTAGTTTTTTTTCAAGGAACCTCATCGCTTTACTTAGCATGGTCAACCCAGACCCCCCCCCCCCCTTTTGATCCAACTTTTCAACTGAGGCTGCTATAGTTTATCACTATTCCCTCTTGCAAGTGAAATGAGAGGACAACCGTTTCATTCTACACTTCACTTTTTGTATTCTGAATTGTAAATGAGCAGCAACAAATGTATGTTTTTAAATCTATGCAATCCGACCCAAGCAAGAACACCCTACCCTCTCTACATTTTACATTTACAGCCTGACAGCAGCAGGCTTTTATCCAAAGTGACTTCCAAGAGAGAGCTTTACAAAGTTCATAGGTCACTGATAGTAACAACGAGATAGCCCCAAAAACATTGCGGGTAGCCAAAACATGAAGCACATATTGTGAACAAGCAAAATAAGTGCCAAAGGGAAGAATCATAAGAGCATGTAGTTAAACAAGTTACAATTAAACAACATGAATCGCTATAAGTGTAAATGTACCTGTAGAAAAGCAAGCAACAGTAAAAAATATTTCACAGCGAGTACAACTATTTAAATCAGTTACCACTAACCAACAAGAGCAACAAGTCTCTAAGCAAGAGTCGTTGTGATCCTTCAGGAAACTAACTTTGGGACCAGCAAACCATTCCTAAGTACGGTTGTACTCTCTAGTTGTTTATGGTATGTTTGGAAGCTTCTCCTCGGGTATCAACAGGATAAACGGGGTATTAGACAGAGAACACAGTGATTTATAATGTATAAGGTGAGTTTAGAGCAGAACAGCTTCTGAGTCTCCAAAGTGTGAAAGGTACAGCTCCAGTCTGCTCTGTGTTCCTGCTGGTCTTCGTCTGCGTGGAAACTGGAGGCCATTTTAGGAAGACATGAATAAATAATCACAGCATGCAGAGGTAAGATTAAATATTTAATTCCTCAAACCCCACAGTGTAACCAAATTTTTGGCTGCACCAATGAAAATGGAAATCAATCCCTAACTGTCAGGAGAGGAACATGTTTGTTTATAAGTGTGATTTGGTTAGAACATTTTTATTTTTTGACTTGTCAATTGACTGATGTCAATTGATTGACAGGATTAGTCTGGATTAGACAAGATTAGTCTGACATTAATGCCACATCACTGAGAGAGACAGATTACATCTGTGCTCAATTTCAAGAGACCAGACCATATTTTTTATCATTAAGGTTGTAGGGTAGGATATCAAAGGTTCAGAAACTTCCATGACCCCAAATATACAGAAACCAACGCTTCAATAGTGCCACAAAGTGACCATTATCTGTTGGTTTGAAGACCCTCTCCGATGGTTCCTCTGGTCTGCTCTTGAGAGACTGAGCCAGCATCGGGACCTTGCTGTGGCAACCATGAGAGGAGGCAAACATTGGTCAAATGGGAGGGGGAGGATTTATTCACAAATCTCATTAATAGTCGAAAGCAAACCCTCCATCTAATTATGAGTATCGTCCATCAAACATAACCAGCGCTGTCATCACTGTTTAGTGCGGCAAAAAGGGGGTCTTCGATCTGCTTTATATGCTAAGTGAGGAGCCACAATGAATTTGCAAGCTCCCAATCTTGACACTAATGGCTTTCCATAATCTAATGAAAGATGTATTAATGCCCGGGTGTAACTGTGCAGACCCAGTGGAACGAGCCAGGACACACACCAAAGTTACCAGGAGGGATTTACCTGAGGAGCTCTTGGCAGAACGAGGGAGAGAGTCTCATTTCTTTTAGCAGATCTTATGAGTTTTAATTATCTAATTGTATTTTATATTGATGTTTTACCTTGTATTATAATCTTAACTGTAGCACCTTGAGATCTGTTTTCGGATGAAAGGTGTGTTAGGAGTTACATTTATGATTATTATTATTATCTTGGCAGAGCGAGGGAGAGAGAGTTGGCAGAGCGAAGGAGAGAGTCTTGGCAGAGTGAGGGAGAGAGAGTTGGCAGAGCGAGGGAGAGAGAGTTGGCAGAGTGAGGGAGAGAGAGTCAGAAGACAAGTTATCAACTGTTGTTACAACATGCAGGAGGAAACAACTTTTTTACTCCTGGAATCAGGTTTCTCTGTTTTGAACTGAAATGCTCAACGTTAAAAAAAAGAAAAAGTTGTTGTTCACAGCACCCACTCTTTGTCCTCTAATTCAACCATTATTTTGTCTGCATTGAATTTGGTTATGAGCATGGAGGTTACTGGCTTCATTAGGCTACAAATCACCACCCAGAGCTGCATAAACCGTTTCGCCTCTCCTGTCCTCACCATATTTCATAGTTTGCATTCCATTTACGCTTTTGAAAATATTAAATTACAGGAAAGCGATTAGCCTGAGCTAACAACATAAAGCGATTTTATTGCAGCCAATGATTCAGCTCCACTATTTATAACACGCACAGCGGCTACGCTAATGATTTAGCACCTTGAAGGCAGAGCCCCCATAGACTGTAGCACAGAGGGGATTTCAGACATTTTAGTCAATGTGCTGGAAAATCTATTCTGACCTGATACATTTATAGTGTACAGTAGTTACACACACACACACACACACACACACACACACACACACACACACACACACACACACACACACACACACACAGTGTACAGTAGTTACACACACATACATATAGTGTACAGTAGTTACACACACACACACACACATATATAGTGTACAGTAGTTACATACACACATATAGTGTACAGTAGTTACACATACATACATACACACACACACACACACACACACATGTTTGCTCAAGATAAATGTTTAATTAAGTAAACACACATTCACACAAATGTATAAAATCATCTAATTTGTGCCTACCAGGGACCAGATAGCTTATTTCTTAAATATGTTCTCATGGGCAGAGACGTGATTATGTTCTTCAAAATTCTGCTTCAAAATTGCTATGATAAAAGGGACAGAGCAGACTCTACCTGCTGAGAGACTGAGGTCTTTTGGAGGGCAGGGAGCACTCCTGAGGACCTTCTTTGACTCGGTGGTGGCATCAGCCATCTTCTATGGAGTGGCCCGCTGGGGAAGCAGCATCTCGGCTGCTGACAGCAGGAGACTGAACAAGCTAGTTAAGAAGGCCAGCAGTGAGTGGGGTGTCCACTGGATACGGTGGAGGTGGTGGGAGACAGGTGGTGACTGCTAAACTATCATCCCTGATGGACAACACCTCCCACCCCATGCGGGAAGCCCTGGCAGCTCTAAGTAGCTCCTTCAGCCACCGGCTGATTAAAGGAGAGGTACCGCAGGTCCTTCATTCCTGCTGCTGTCAGGCTGTACAAGCAGCTATGCTCCCAGTAGACCACCAAACACAAAATCTGTGCATTTAATTACTCAGTCATATTATTATTATACTTACTTGATTTGCTACATTGTTGTTTTGCACTATGTTGTTCTTTTACTCTTGTTTGTAGTTTGCACGATCTCTGCGCTGCTGTAATCCTGCGAATTTCCCCATTGTGGGACTAATAAAGGACTATCTTATCTTATGATACGTCTTTGACTCGCCCCGCAATGATATAACTAACCCTGCCCCTCCTCCCCCACTCTGGATCAATGATATGACTAACCCTGCCCCTCCTCCCCCACTCTGGATCAATGATATGACTTACCCTGCCCCTCCTCCCCCACTCTGGATCAGGGTAGAGATGGGCAGTCATGCAATCAAACATGGTTTAGTGAGCCGAACTCTGGGAGCAAAACTGTGAGCGGAATGGGGATGTTTAATTCATGTCTCTGGCTGTGCGCATTTCAGGGAGGCCAGGTGATGCAGTCGCTGTGGTGGGAGTCAGAGGGGCTCCACAGCGATGAAGAGAAAATAGAAATGAGAATCCAAGATAAAGGGTGGCCATGTCTGAGTGGGCTTAAGTAACTCAGAGTCAACAGTCAAATCAGAACTCTTTTTCTCAAGGGGTTTGCAGTCTCTCCGAGGTGGAGAGATACTGGTCTAACCCAGTAGAGCACTATTCACAGATACAAAGGGGGATTCTCTTGAAAGAAATGCTCATGGTCGGATACCATGTGAGTCAAGCATGAGGCAAACCACAGCCAGTCATTGTTAGGATCCCAATGCCAGCAGACAAGGCTGGTATTTAATTAGATCCCTCCTTGTGACATACAAAGGTCAAGTGCCTCGGCAAAAAAGTAAAAGATATCCATCATAGCCTTTCTATCGTACTGACTGTTGCTGATTGTAATGGCTTCCCTTCAAAGTTTAAAGGAAGACCTATAAACCCAATTTAGCATATTGCTCCTTCATAGTGCAACACAATTACTCATAGGCTCTCAAGTAAATGATTTATGTGAGTACATAATCAATTAGTCTTTTGAGTCCAAATCCTCCTGCCACCCCCTTAATTTAGAGTTCTTATTTTAGAATGTAAGAATGCCACAGTGGAACACAGGATCTGTGTGTGCTTAATGATCTACCTGTGAGACTTTACACCAGTGGTGCTCCTCAACACCTTGTGACAACGCATTACATGTTAGAATAAATAGATAAAGAACACCAATCCATCACTGGGGGGTGGTGAGCATGCGTGGGCTCCAGGAAGGCCCTCTGCTCCCTGGCTCTCCTTGATTAATGCCTCCAGTCGCACTCCGCTGTGGTCGGGGCTCCCATGATGCCTTGTAAACCTCTGTCTAGAGATCTCTGTTTTCTGCTTCCTGTTTCCCCCGGCTGGTACGCTTGAAGACTCCTCCCAGATGACCAGGGCACCGGTACAGCCATTAATTTTGTCATCATGGCAATAAATCAAAGACACTGACCCAGTCATAGCTGTTTGAAACAGATCATTTGTTTCTGCTGCCGTTGGCTTGGCAGCCCACCCACAGTCATGAGGAGACCTGGAGGTGGAGGTCTTGAAACACAGCAGCTTGTTGTTTCTACCTTCTGTTAATGTGCACATGTTTGGACCTCTGGTCCTTTCTGAAGAGTACATTTGTTTGATTAGTGAACAGCAAGAGCTGCAAGGTTGTATGTAAGTAAAAAAAATAATCTATTCAGGTAGTTTACAGACACAGAAAGCCCCGGAGACTCTGCCCATGCAACCGTCCATGACAGTTCTCATGGTTCAACTTGAGAAAACAATTTGTTCATAATACATTTTCTAGCAATGTATTTTAGCAATATTAATTTAGCTGGAGAGTTGTGCCCTTGAACCCTGGGTAGAGGAGCTGAGAAGCATGGAGTTCTTTCAGACAATGATATTACATTAAGTCAGGACTGACAGTCTAAACCACTGCAAGGCTAAGCTTCCAAACACAACAGATGCTAATGTGCTTTAAGCATTTTGGGGAAAGAGACGCTTTTATCATCAGCAGTTAAAATGGCTGAATATAGAATTATTGAAATCACCAACATACATCTTTGTAAGTGGCCTTTATTACCGTTTTCCCTCTTTTTTCCTTCTTTTTCCAGGCCAACACAGGTTGCAGGAGAGGCCAGGCCTTGTGGGTAATAGCTGGCATCGATATGGCCGTAATGTCATTGTGTGCCGCATCCCAGTGGTTACCGGGTTGTCAGAGAGGGCTCCCCGCTCGCCGTAATGACGAGATGTCAAGAAAACAAACGTTATTACCCAGCTTCAGACACGGCTGTCCTGCTGCAGGGGGACAGGAGGAGGGACAGCAGTCATCTGCCATCAGGAAGGAGAGACTGACATCACAGGGTCCAGGTGAGTGTGAAGGGAGCAGCATGAAATAATTCATAAGGTCTTCCAGTAGCTGCCATTATTAGAACAGATTTATTATCTTGGTTGATAAGATAGGCAGGGAGTACCAACTTAAAACTGGTTATTGTATAAATGGTACAAAAGGTACAAACATGGAGGAAAAAATACAAAGAGTAAAAGAATCATGAGGACTCTGGGACTAGTAACGCAGTCTTTCCTACATGCTGATTGTGCAATGTGTGTATGTGTTTGTGTATGTGTGTGAGTGTATGTGTGTGAGTGAGTGTGTGTGTATGTGTGTGTAAGTGTGAAACTCTGGACTTCATAAGAGTAAAACAGAAAATAGTTTTTTACCCATGTGCACTTCTGGTGGCTGACAGTCCAACCTCCAGTGGCTATACACAGTACAGACTAGACAGTACAGACTATACATTTTCATTTACATTTATTCATTTAGCAGACGCTTTTATCCAAAGCGACTTCCAAGAGAGAGCTTTACAAAGTGCATAGGTCACTGATAATAACAACAAGATAGCCCCAAAGCATTGTGGGTAGCCAAAACAAGCACACATTGTGAACAACCAAAAAATAAGTGCCATTCTTAAGTACCGTTGTACTCCCTGAAAAAGTGTGTCTTGAGCCTTCTCTTGAAGGTGGAGAGACAGTCTGTGTCTCTGATGGAGGTGGGGAGTTGATTCCACCACTGGGGGGCCAGGCAGGAGAAGAGCTTGTGTAGGGACCGAACAGTCTTGAGTGGTGGGACCACCAGGCGGTTGTCTGAAGAAGACCGTAGGTGACGGGTGGGGATGTAAGGCTGCGGGAAAGACTTGATGTAGTCGGGTGCAGTCCCGTTCACTGCTCGGATATACACACTATACACTGTACTGAGGGCTCTAACAATGAAATGGATGAACTGTAAGTCCCTCAATAAGTAAAAAGTGTGACAAAGATCAGATACATTTATATTCCAGGGGGAATTATTATCATAAAAACTCCTGCTACTATTCATATTTCAGACCATTTCTTCCTCCAAATGATCATGTCCTTGGAAGTGTTGAAAATAAATTGCAGTATCAACTCTTTATAGAGTACTATACTAGATACTTACATTCTTCACGCTGTTTACTTCTTGAATGAAAATTGGTAAAACGTGTGGTGCAGTACTCCTTTCTAATAAAAATAGACATGTTCCTTCATGCTAAACTAAACACCATCAGTTTAGAAACTTACCCTGAAACTGGAGGATACACTGTTCTGTTACATGATTTCATTCTGAAACCTCAACCAGGAAACTCCATATCTGACAGCAGACTGTACTTTTATTGAGCTCATTAGAAAACACATTTGTTCCTAGCAGACCCTAAAAATAAGAAAACTAGGCTATCTGGATTTAACAAAAGGTTTTCTTGGTTGAAAGCCTACTTTACTCAAGAAGGAAAATTATTTTAAAAAACCATATCAGAAAGGTACATGAATTACACAGTAATTAATTGTACTAAATGCCAGCTTTCCCAATAGCCTCTCAACAGCTGATGTGAAGCAAATATATGTCTCTCTCTCTCTCTCTCTCTCTCTCTCTCTGTCTCTCTCTCTCTCTCTCTCTCTCTCTCTCTCTCTCTCTCTCTCTCTCTCTCTCTCTCTCTCTCTCTCTCTCTCTCTGTCCCTGACGTCTGGGTGCAGCAGCAGGACACAGCTACAGGAGGAACCAGGAAGATGCCAAGAAAGAAAGAGAAAAGTCCAAAAGCAGAGAGGATTCTAGATCTATTTCTGTCTCTATTTCTCTTTCTCCCTCTGTATTCTCTCTCTCTCTCAATTCTCTCTCTCAATTCTCTGTCTCTCTTGTTTCAGGGGCAGTTTCTCCAGCACCATGAACATCTCAGTTCCTCACATCCAGACCAGATGTGATCATGCTAAATGTTAATGTTTGCTGTCTTACTACTAAGAACAAGAGCAGAAGTATTTCAGCTCAGAGGGGTCTTTCCAGCCAGGTGTGATATTCATGATTTTGCTTTGAAGCTGTGTGCCTGTGACCTCCACTCTCAAGCTTTGGCAGAGCTACACCCCTCTACTGTAACCCGGAGCACCCCAACAATATTAGCATGTGAATAAAAGATTGGACCAATCCGAACGTCTTATGGCCTCCTCCACCACAAACGTTTGTGTGAGAGCGGCAGAGCAGGAGGTGTTAAGAGGAGCGCAGGAGAAACAAACACAGATGAGCACTCACACCCGTCCTCACACATGAACACAAATATTCTATTACAGCTAAACTCAGGGTACGCTGCAGGCCACAATGAGATCAGATATGATAATGACAATATCTGAGGCTTGTGGCTCTCCTTGGCTGTCCAGTCCCCCAGAAGGTCCAGCTGAACGAGGCAGGCCAACCGGAAAGGTGCTGCTCTATTTCCTGTAGAGGAGGCATTCCCAGCAGGATTCTATAACAGCCCTTTAAATGGTCTCTAAATCTCCTTCTGGTCTCTCTCTCTGTGTCACACACACACACAGACACGCACACACTCTCCTCTCCGTATTTCCTTTCATCTGCTTTCTTCTCTCAGCAATGTCTCTTCTCTTTGCCCCCCCCCCCCCCCCAACATGCCCCCCCCCCCCCACCCCCTCACCTCCCCACCCCCACTTCTGCATATGACCTGAAGAGGGCAGCCTGGTTCTGCATGTGAGCGTGCTGGAGCCTCCAGACTTCCCGCCTGCCTGCTCTGATGCATGTGAAGCAGCGACGGCACAACTGATCAGAAAGCACATTAGTGCTGATGAATTTAGGCCTCAAGAGTCAGTGTATATCCAAAACAGTCTGTCAGATCAATTGTATTGAAGTTCAAAAGGAAATGGAGAGCAAGTTGGCAAGTTGGGAGTCAATTTGATTAGATGTTGATGATTGTAGCATGATCGAGCAGAGTGGATTTGAGGGTGATGGAAGCTTTGCTGGTTTCGAGCCATCACACCTGATAACAGAAGTGTACTCCTGACAGGAAGTCAGTCATGAACAGAACACATTCACTGACAGAAACAGGCAGCACTGGTGGACTAACAAAAAGACAGGCATGCAGGCAGGCAGACAGACTGGGAGAGACAGACAGGCATGCAGGCAGGCAGAGTGACATAGAATAGAAAGAAAAAAACACTAGGCATTCATGCATATCTACATACACACACACACACACACACACACACACACACACACACACACACACACACACACACATATAGACACACAATCACATACACACACACAGACAGGGTCTAGTGCGCAGACAGCGTCCATTAACATAGAGATGAATATGGTAATCAGATCCCAGGATGCGTAGAGATTCTGTTCCCTCCCCAAGGGGAGTAAATGTAGAGAACAGGGGAGGGAATCTCTAGCCCTCACTCTGCCATCACAGGAGGGCTGGCTGCTTCATACAGCAGGGACTGACTCTGCCATCACTGGAGGGCTGGCTGCTTCATACAGCAGGGACTGACTCTGACATCACAGGAGGGCTGGCTGCTTCATACAGCAGGGACTGACTCTGACATCACTGGAGGGCTGGCTGCTTCATACAGCAGGAACTGACTCTGACATCACAGGAGGACTGGCTGCTTCATACAGCAGGGACTGACTCTGCCATCACAGGAGGGCTGGCTGCTTCATACAGCAGGGACTGACTCTGACATCACAGGAGGGCTGGCTGCTTCATACAGCAGGAACTGACTCTGACATCACAGGAGGACTGGCTGCTTCATACAGCAGGGACTGACTCTGCCATCACAGGAGGGCTGGCTGCTTCATACAGCAGGAACTGACTCTGACATCACAGGAGGACTGGCTGCTTCATACAGCAGGGACTGACTCTGACATCACTGGAGGGCTGGCTGCTTCATACAGCAGGAACTGACTCTGACATCACAGGAGGACTGGCTGCTTCATACAGCAGGGACTGACTCTGACCACACAGGAGGGCTGGCTGCTTCATACAGCAGGGACTGACTCTGACATCACTGGAGGGCTGGCTGCTTCATACAGCAGGGACTGACTCTGACATCACTGGAGGGCTGGCTGCTTCATACAGCAGGGACTGACTCTGACATCACTGGAGGGCTGGCTGCCTCACACACACACACACACACACACACACACACACACACACACACACACACACAGACAGACAAACAGACACAGAGACACACACACACACACACACTTACTCACTGTAGGCACATAAGCTTATACTGAGATGTGAGAGCAGGGGGCTGTGGGGGGATTGGGATCAGGGATTGAGAAAGTATCGAGATGTGGGATTTATCCTGGCTTGCAGGCTGCTATCAGTTCAGTTTGGTTTCAGCATGATAACCCACAGCGGTATGTGCCACATCCAATATGCAGTCCCCACTGGCATGCTGTTATAGCTTTGAAGGGGTAATGACTTTTTCATGGTTTGGAAACACATTGTACTGAACGAACTGAGGTTAGGGTTAACATTGGGGACATAGTGTGACAATCCATCGTGAAAACCTGAGGCTGATATAGATCTGAGAGCATGCCCTTGCACAGCCCTGGGACCAAAGACATAAGAGTCCATTACCCAAATGTTTCTTATCCAGAGCACTGTCATTATGTGAAGATTATAAAACAATAATACTATTTGGTTTCTTCCATTTTTAGTTTATGAGTTTTTTGCTTTTTGAGACTATGGATGGACTCTTACCACCTTCCTGTCTCAGCACCCAGTGTTGTGCACGTTCATACCGCTCATGAATTTGTTCAAAGTTCAGTTCATACAAGTAAATATGAATCGTTCACGTTCATAGTTCACCATTTAAATTCTGAACGCGTTCATAGTTCAATTCATTTCATAGTTTTAATGCGGAAATTGAAAATGAAAGACTTCACTTGATTTTTGGCCGAATCCAAATACTCCCCCTTACCCCTTCCTCTTACTCCTTTCCCTTAGTTTTGCGCGTTCCCGTGAGAGCTAGTGGTGTCCCAATACTCTTTTTGAGCTAGGGGTAGGGCTAAGACTAATACACCCCTTAAAACCAAGTAAGATCGGGAGCTTACTTGAAACCTAGGGCTATGTGAATCCTGCGCGACCGGTGTTACGTCCCAACTGGTTCCCAATTCAACTGGTTCCCCAGCTGTGCGTGCACCTATCAGTCCGCCTCCATCACCAGATTCGTCACAAATTCACAAACATATTACTGGCGATTTTCAAGTCGGATCTCATATTTGCTGCGGCAAATATGAAAGTAGGCCAATAGCCTACGTGCGCAGTACATTAGGCTTCCATTTGCAACAAAATAAATGGAGACAAAAAAATAAAACATTTGCAGGCTCGCATGAAGTGGGATTCGATGCCACTAGAGCAAAAATACGTTCACATGTAAGTCTACTGACTTACTCCGCGTGCCACACCAGCTCTGAAAAGTAGGCAATATGATTATGTACTTGTTAACCACGTTGGCCTTCAGGTAACATTTTGATTTGGCTTCTTCTGAATCAACTGGTTCCCATAGACACTACCCGAATGTAGGCTACTCATCACGTACTTGGAGTTGTCTCAAGGCCATATTAACCACGATAGAGAGAGCACTTTTCATATGCTCTCTCTTCATCTCTCGCTCCATGGGGCCGAAAAATCAAGATGTTCCACTTGGCTCTCCCCCTAGAGGCCTGTAAAACTTCTGTTGTGAAAACTGGATGCAGCATTTTTGGTTTGCGTGCTGTCATTTTTGCAACGCGTTTATGTACTGCAGTGTTTTTGGTTTGCGTGCTTTCGTCTTTGCAACGCGTTTTTGCAGCGTGTTTATGTATTTGGTTGTGGTCTGTGATTCGCAGCACGTTTGCTGAATGCTGCGCATGTGTTGTCAAATTAATGAAGATGTTTTCTTAATTTGGTTGTGTTTTGTCTGTATGCATGTGTTTTCTTAGTTTGCAGCGTGTTTGCCCATGTCGGCCTCCACTAGTTGCATTGTTTAAGAACAGCACACATCTGCAGCCATGCCAAAACGTAAATGTCTCTGATATATGATCATATAGCCTATGTCATTTGTGTCATTTTATTTTTGACATTTATGCATTCACATGGTCATGGTGCACAGATGCGTGAGCTCTAAATATTTCCAACACTCCCACCCATAGACATATGATATATGTCTATGCTCCCACCAGAGTGGGTTATTTTTCCGAAACAGAAGCTAGCCAGTTTTAGTTAGCTTCCGTTACCTAGCAACCTAGCATTGCTTGTTTGGTCTACATCGGAGCCATAGAAAACATTAGGTGCGTTGACTTCATGCAGCGCCGGCGTAGTCTGCAGCCGCCTGCAGCCTGGCTGACTTGAAGCAGCCAATGGCATTCTCAGATTCAAGGCAGCTGCCTGCAGCCGGCTGCGGCCCTGCATGAAGTCAGCCCATGTCGAATGCGCCTTTTTTCTATGGCTCTGGTCTACATGTGTGTGGAATGAATCATGGGTAAAGTAGTGCGAAGTTGAGTTAGTTGGTTTAGGTTAGGCTACATAGCGAACATTTTACGGGCACTGAGCAACGACACGGTGTAAGCATTAGTTTTAGACAGCGTCTCTCCTTACGAGAAGGAAACCATTCCGTAACGTTTTAGCTAGACCTCAGATAATATGAACGTGTTCACCGTTCAATTCATTATTTGTCATTAAGTTTCGTTCAGTTCATCGTTCTCATAAAAATGAACGTGTTCAATGAACGCGTTCTTTTGAACGCGTTCATGCACAACACTGTCAGCACCTTCCTGTCTCACCATCCTCCTGTCTCACCACCTTCCTGTCTCACAATCTTCCTGTCTCACAATCTTCCTGTCTCACAATCTTCCTGTCTCACCATCTTCCTGTGTGTCTGGGCTGAGGAGGTCATGTGAAGGTGGAGGGAGGGCTGATGGAGCCTGCTGACCGGCCTCCTGCTCTTCATAAAGGAGGGAAGTTAACGGCTCGCAGTAGAGGGGAGGTGGCTGCTGTCACGGCCGAGTCAGGGCCATGAAAGCGGACGCCTTTTATTGCAGACCGACCCCCACCTGCAATCAGAGGCTCTCAGTGCTCCGAAGCTCTCGGGTGGATTTATGGTTAATGTTCCAGTCTTAATGAAGCCGCCACGCTCCGCCAAGCCCCCTGCTGCTGTGGGAGGAGAGGATCTGCCCACCTCCACCCCTGGAGCCCTGGCTGGGCAGAGGGGATCTGTGGAGGTTCCTCAGGGCTTGAGGTTCCTCAGGGCTGGAGAGCATGAAGGGCAACAGCTCAGCAATAAGTAGACTCCCCTTCCAAAACCTTTCCTCTCCACATTGTCCCTCTGTGACTAGGAGGGGTTAGGGTGAACCCTCTGGCTTTTTGATTCTAGGGTCAGGAAGTTTGTTGTGGAGATTTAATGGCAGTGGATGGAGTAAGAAAAAGAGATGGAAAGTGGCTCAAATGGATTGACCCCACTACCGGATATGGCCCCACTACCGAGTTCAACAGGTGCACTTGGTTGTTGTAGACTCACGCACTTGAGTGTTGTAGATTCACTCATGTAAACAACGTGATGAATGAATTTCAGACTCTGTCATTCTTTGTCCATGGGAGGGGGATTAAGACTTATTGGTGCAAATATAAAACACGAGTGTTTTCAAACCCATCTGAATGTAACCTCCATATAATTCAAATGTCCCTGGTGGTATTGATGAAACCAAAATAGAGTAATTCTTGTGGTTTAACAAGCCCCTTAAGACTGTGACATAGTCCCTCACAGAAGTCTCAAACTGCCTTTCATAGTGATTTCAGTTATGTTATCGGTTGATGTCAAAAGGGTGTGTATTTGTTCTCAACAAGAACAAAAAAAGCGTTGATTTGGTCTTCATCTTTGACTGTTCTTGAAGCCATGAGGACAACACACTTCCCACTGCTGTAGGATGACACCTTCTTATATGTCTGTGCTTAATTAAGTTGGTCTGGTGAACTAGAGGCAATGGGACAGTCTTGAATATAAATCAGTGTAATTGAACACAGACATACAAACACACAGAGTTCTGTTGCATAACTTCATTAATAATTGACTTAGATACATTCTAGCAGTTAAATATGCTGATTGATGTTCAGCGTCCCATGCTATCAGCGTCCCATGCTATCATGCTATCTGTGAGTTCAGACTAAGTACAGCGTATGTTCGAGGCGGTGAGGTCTGTGAGATGGTGAGATAATAGTGCCAGATCATAGCTGGACTTCAGACTGTGACTGCCTGCTAGTTCTTCTAGTATAACAGACAGAAATAGGATGCTCTTGTAAAGTTCTCTAACAGACAGAAAGAGGTTGCTCTTGTAAAGTTCTCAATGTTGTATCCAATAACAATTCACGTTCAATTCAGAGCAGTGCCGTCAAAGGCAACTGGTTTACATTACCGCTCATCTAAACAACTTCACAGGGGACAGAACCCTGAGTCCTGAGCAACACACCTGGCACATCTGAACTTCATACAGTCCCTGTTGTCAAGACAATTGTGACAAAGACAGAAGCAAAGACAGAGTCCTGCAGATTCCTGCCTACATAGTTGGATGACCAGGTGCAGATGGCTCTGTGCCAAAGGGGGGCCTGTCTTTTATGATTATGTTTTACAACATGTCAAGTTGTCATGCTGCAGTAAGTTTTCTTGCATTTGTGTTAACATTTGCTAAATGACTTTCATATACAGAACTGTTTGTGAAGGGCTGTGTGTGTGTGTGAAGGGCTGTGTGTGTGTGTGATCCTTGTTCTGCAGACAGGACAGCTGGCCTCTGTGACCTGCCAAGCAGCTGTCACCTGCAGGCTGAGCCCACCTGTCACCTGATTACTGCTAACACCTGCCCCCCACCTGCCTATTCTCTGGGCCCCTCCGCCTCAGGAAACCTGGGCTGGTTGGCATCGTCTCACCTGTGGAAGTTCAGTAGACTGACAAGAGGAAGACAAGAGTCAAGCAATTCCTTGAAAAGTTACCTAAGTAGTTTGTGAGGTTGCTATCTAGTCTTGCGTGTGTGTGTGTTGTATATTGTTTAGGCAATTTCTGTTTTATTGTGACAGTGAGAAGTGACTGACAGGAAATGTAAGGGAGAGAGAAAAGGGAAGACATACAGGAAATGTCCCAGTCTGGATTTGAACCCTGGCCCTTGTGGTAAGGCCTCAGCCTAGGTGGGACAAACATTTAACCCTGTGAGGGATGATTAAAGTTTTTAACTTTGTGTGGTTTAAAACAAGACATTTACCAGGCTACAGAACCATTGAAAACTCGCAAATAATGAGTTACAAAGCCTTAAAAGAACTACCTGAGAAATGTTAAAAAGACATTTGTCATATTTCTTTACCTTTCCACTTACAGTATACCTGTCAACTTTCAAGAGCAGTTACTCCACCTTCCCGTTTCTTATTCAGAAGCCACTGCATACAAATCGCTGTTATCCTGCGCAATTAGTATTAGAAAGTATTGTTCTTGGATAGAAGTGTCATGTTTCAGCACATCTAAATAGCTGCCTCCGGCGTAATCCAGCAGACGACAAATGATTGACATTCTTTCAATCTTTGTCTATTATGGGATTTCAAAAGCTTCCTTTCTCCCAACCCTGTCAATTACTGCTCTATCAATCCCAGAAATGAATTTGCGTTTCCTTTTTCTCACACCTGAATACATCAATATCCTGAGTACATCATGTAGACGCCTGTTCATAGCTATTGAAGTCTTCTAATGCAGAAGAGATACGTTTTTGTTCCCAGATTAACCCAGTAAAGGTGTGTACTGGGTTAGGGTTAGGGCAGCATTGCAGCATTGCTTTTGTAATCTTTCAATACAAGCTGTCAATCACAGCATGAGGTAGGACAGGAAAGAGGTCAAATCTAATAATCAAGGGAGTTTCTATGCACCCAAATATAGCTTTACATCACGTCAGTTAAATTGTTAATGATAATTGGCAATTATTTCATCTCATTAAGAGTGAGTAATAGGATTCAGTCCCTTCTCTATTGAAGGATGCTAATCAGCAGCGTTGGTATCTTAAAGCATTCAGTATCATTTTGATCATTTTTCCAATTGTCACACACAATCACAAGTATCATTTCCCTTGTCTTGCTTCAATTTTTTTTGTTTATCATCTATTCTTAATAGTGTACTTCTGAAAGGATGGTAGTTTTGTGCACTGTACATTTCACAATGTACAAAGTTATTCTCTATGAGAAATTATAAAAATATAACAATGAACTATGAACAGTCATCAAGAATATCATCACAAGGATAATTTCTCTCTTTTTGAAAGAAAAATAAAATAGGTAAGATACATCTTAACCAAACCTAGTTAAATTACCTTTTTGTATCAATTCAAAACTCTTGGAAGGTTTATATACAACTACATCAGCATATTTGGAACTTCAAGCTATTTTTAGCATTCCCAATCTAAAAGAAAACTGTAGCAAATAAAACAATGAATGCGGGATCTAATTACCTGAATTTGTCATTGTCAAAGCCACTCTTATTCCAATTTCAGTAGAATGTGAATAGGGTACTCAGTAAATAAAGATTTTGTGAAGTGCTGAGAAGTGCTTGGTGAAGAATTTCTAAATCTTCAGCACGATTTGTCCCCCCCTCACTGCAGTATCTGTCCCCCCACTGCAGTTTAGAACTGGCTTTGCTTTCATGCTCCTGCAGTCGGAATATTTACCAGGCACCCCTGACAACACCCACAATCCTCAACCCTTCATATGCATACTGATTCACGGCCAATAGGGCGTAGAGGATTGGAATAAATAGGGAGTGTAATCAGTGTTTGCTCGCCCAAAGCAAAAATTAGCATGGACCTTTTGGCTGCGGCACATATGTTGCTGAAAATTTCTAAAACTGTCCACAAAGGGTCAGAGATGATACCCCAGGGGCCACTAAATAGACTTGTAGCAATAATGTGTTCCTGCTTTCTGAAAGCACACAGGGTTGCAACAGTTTAAGATAAATGTTGAGTACTAATTGCTTGGTTGTAATCTATCCCTGACTGTCCACACTGGGCTTGGGTGTTAAGGTTCATTCCATGTAGGCTTCAATATCTGGAGTACATGAATAACATGCCCTACAAACATTGTCATAACTTCACATCTAGTGCTGGCATGTACACAGCATGATGATGAATAAATAAATTGAGGAGCATTAATAAGTAAAGAAAGTGTCTATTCTGGTGATGGTCGAAGTAGGGGGGTTGCCCTGAGTCGTTGATGGAGGAGAGCATTGACTTTCTCCACTAGAAGTTGACACTGTTGGTAAATCACTCATGAACAAGAACATCACAAATTGGGTCAATGTGAGTCATAATGCTTGTGTCCTTTGTTAAATATCCAGAGGTTACAAGCTTGTGATGTGGGAGTCTGGGGAGGTTCTCTGTGGACGTGTGTGTGAACCCCATGCCATGTGTTCGAGAACAACTGGACTGGACTAATGTTGACTGGCAGAGACCCCAGTGCTCTGCTGTCTCTCTATGAGGCTGTCCTGTCTCTCTATGATGCTGTGCTGTCTTTGTATGGTGCTGTGCTGTCTCTGTATGGTGCTGTGCTGTCTCTCTATGATGTTGTCCTGTCTCTCTGTGGTGCTGTGCTGTCTCTGTATGGTGCTGTCCTGTCTCTCTATGATGCTGTCCTGTCTCTCTATGGTGCTGTGCTGTCTCTCTATGATGCTGTGCTGTCTCTCTATGATGCTGTGCTGTCTCTCTATTATGTTGTCCTGTCTCTCTATGATGCTGTGCTGTCTCTCTATGATGTTGTCCTGTCTCTCTATGATGCTGTGCTGTCTCTGTATGGTGCTGTGCTGTCTCTCTATGATGCTGTGCTGTCTCTCTTTGATGCTGTGCTGTCTCTCTATGATGCTGTCCTGTCTCTCTATGATGCTGTGCTGTCTCTCTATAATGTTGTCCTGTCTCTCTATGATGCTGTGCTGTCTCTCTATGATGCTGTGCTGTCTCTCTATGGTGCTGTGCTGTCTCTCTATGATGCTGTCCTGTCTCTCTATGATGCTGTGCTGTCTCTCTATGATGCTGTGCTGTCTCTCTATGATGCTGTTATGTCTCTCTATGGTGCTGTGCCGTCTCTCTATGATGTTGTCCTGTCTCTCTATGATGCTGTGCTGTCTCTCTATGGTGCTGTGCTGTCTCTCTATTATGTTGTCCTGTTTCTCTATGATGCTGTGCTGTCTCTCTATGATGCTGTGCTGTCTCTGTATGGTGCTGTGCTGTCTCTGTATGGTGCTGTGCTGTCTCTATGATGCTGTGCTGTCTCTGTATGATGCTGTCCTGTCTCTCTATGATGCTTTGCTGTCTCTATTATGTTGTCCTGTCTCTCTATGATGCTGGGCTGTTTCTCTATTATGCTGTCCTGTCTCTGTATGGTGCTGTCCCGTCTATGATGTTGTCCTGTCTCTATGATGCTGTGCTGTCTCTCTATGGTGCTGTGCTGTCTCTCTATTATGCTGTCCTGTCTCTGTATGGTGCTGTCCCGTCTATGATGTTGTCCTGTCTCTATGATGCTGTGCTGTTTCTGTATGGTGCTGTCCTGTCTATGATGTTGTCCTGTCTCTCTATGATGCTCTGCTGTCTCTCTATGATGATCTGCTGTCTCTCTATTATGTTGACCTGTCTCTCTATGATGCTGTGCTGTCTCTGTATGGTGCTGTCCTGTCTATGAATTTGTCCTGTCTCTATGATGCTGTCCTGTCTATGATGTTGTCCTGTCTCTCTATGATGCTGTCCTGTCTATGATGCTGTCGTGTCTACGATGTTGTCCTGTCTCTTTATGAAGCTGTGCTGTCTCTCTATGGTGCTGTGCTGTCTCTCTATGATATTGTCCTGTCTCTCTATGATGCTGTGCTGTCTCTCTATGGTGCTGTGCTGTCTCTCTATGATGTTGTCCTGTTTTCTATGATGCTGTGCTGTCTCTGTATGGTGCTGTGCTGTTTCTGTATGGTGCTGTGCTGTCTCTGTATGGTGCTGTGCTGTCTCTATGATGCTGTGCTGTCTCTCTATGATGCTGTGCTGTTTCTGTATGGTGCTGTGCTGTCTCTGTATGGTGCTGTGCTGTCTCTATGATGCTGTGCTGTCTCTCTATGATGCTGTCCTGTCTCTCTATGATGCTGTGCTGTCTCTGTATGATGCTGTCCTGTCTCTCTATGATGCTGTGCTGTCTATGATACTGTCTTGTCTCTTTATGATGCTGTGCTGTCTCTCTATGATGCTGTGCTGTCTCTATATGATGCTGTCCTGTCTCTCTATGATGTTGTGCTGTCTCTGTATGGTGCTGTGCTGTCTCTTTATGATGCTGTACTGTCTCTCTATGATGTTGTCCTGGGAAGAATGGCACCATCTCTTCTCAAATGCAAGGAATTCACTGTGACACAACATGAGCAGTGTAAACAGCAGTTGATAATATGTTTGATTGAAAGTGCTTGATGTAGGAAGAGGCTATAATGTCAGAATAGTTATTGAACCTTTGAGACAGCACATATACAGCACATGCAGAGCACATAACAGGACAGATGGATTTACATATCTCTAAATGTCATTGACACATTTAAATTTAAATGCAAAGGGGCGAGATTGAAAGTTGATTGGCAGCCCAGGTCTGACAGTCTGCTCTCAAGTGTTCAATTACAATGCTTCAAGCACAGGAGGACAGCTCCAGGTGTCACATCATTTAAATGAAATGTGTATTTCTTTTGAAAGACATGCAACTTCACATCACTTAAGAGATGTCTATTTATAGACATTATTTATATATTTATATATATATATTTTTATTTTTATTGTATATATTTATTTAATTATGGGACATTTAGTCCTCCATACTATGCACGCTGACCTGAAGTGGCACACGGTCACTCTTCCTCTGACTGGCAAGCTGCCGAGGAGGCGGGGGCCTTGGTGTCAGGTGGCTGAGCGGTTAGGAAATCAGGCTAGTAATCTGAAGGTCGCCAGTTCGATTCCTGGCCATGCCAAATGACGTTGTGTCCTTGGGCAAGGCACTTCACCCTACTTGCCTCGGGGGAATGTCCCTGTACTTACTGTAAATCGCTCTGTCTAAGAGCGTCTGCTAAATTACTGAATGTAAATGTGGGAGATGCAGCGAGGAGACATGGTTCCTCCCCACTATGACGATCAAGTCAGTCCCCATCTGGAATGTGCTCAGCAGATTGCCATTACTGTGCCATCTTTCAGCACAGATCCATTATGTCTAACCATGTGTCATGCTACTGCAGGTAGTTTAACGAAGACAACAAATGTAACAGGTTATACAGATTATACAGCAAGCATATAGAATGACACTGACAGCACAGCACAACACATTAGTTAGCTACATTACTCCAGGGTAGATCCTCAGGATCTATATCTATGTATGTGCTTTTCCTCTGGTATGTCTGATGATGCATGTTTGGGTTATACTCTTGTTTGTTTGTTGACATGTTTACTTCATTATGGGTGTTTCGTGTGCAATAGAGGTTGGCAAGAAACTCCCAGATGTCAATTATGGAGAATTTTTGCATCAGGACTTGCTGCTCACGAGACCCGAGTGATAAGAGTTAACTGCACACAATAACACCCTCCTTACACACACACGCATGCACACAGCCCACTAACCCTCTGGAGGCCTGTGTTTGGGGACCAATACAGCACAACCTCACCCCTCCAACGCTCCTCTCTGTGTCATTCTCTCCAACTCTCTCTCTCTGGTAATCTTTCAATGGCTTTTCAACCACAGTCCACTGACCCCCCTGCCGTGAGGGCCATAGCTAGACGTGTTCTGGCAGCTCAGCAGGCAGTGGACAGACACCTCATCCTTCCCTGGCCTGCTGGGAGGGCTGAGCTGGACTCAAATTGGACTCCATCTTGGCTCACAACGCTACTCCATTTTATTACCGCAAGAGTGACCTGCCACCCTCCCATGCTGTTAAACTACATTTAACACACTTCCATGCGAGTTTGAACAAGTCGAGAGAGGGGGGCTTTAATGTTCACATGCCCTTTTCTCTTTCAGACTTGTGTGGCACAGCTTTATCACAAATTGCAGTGTTGCACTGGGAGTGCAATGTCAGACTGCATAGTAAAAAGAACTGCAGCTCTGCTTGGCAACAACCCAGGTGTCCGGAGCCTAGGGGCTGTGGGTGAGTTGTCCTGCCTGCTGCAGCACACAGGACGAGCAGAGAGAAATACTTCTTTACAGGATCTCCTGACACTAGACAGGTACAAATGGGTTAGAAACCGTGTTTTTCAATCACATGGTGGTGGCAACATTAATGCTTGCAAAGCAGGGGTGGACTGACCATCGGGGATACCGGGGGAATGCGATGCATTGAGTGGGCAACGCACCTTTTAATAAGTGGGCCGGTCTGGAAGTAACTCCCGGGACACTTTTTTCCCCTAGTCTGCTCCTGTTGTAAAGACTTGGTCATGGTTTGCACGACAACAAATATTCTACAGTCGAGTTTTAGGTTTCTGTGTGTCACCACCGTGTCACCAAAAGCATAATTTGATTCTTGTCCTGTACAGAGTCAGTACAGCTGATGTTCCAGCTGTTTTGTTTGGAGTATAATGAGTATTTGTTGTATGTAAATCAAAGGCCACCGCCTGGAACAGGGTCATTCTGTTTTTATTGGGATGAAAAGTGTGTAAACCGGTGGAGACACGGCATTATAGGAATGATAAAAGATTTCTTTCTAATGTCTACAGAACATGACCTAACATGGGAAAAGGAACATCATCGTTAGTAGGAGGGAAAACACCAGCTGTCTTAATATAATATGATGTCTGTTTAAAATGTTTATTACAGGTTGGATAATATTGATTATGCCTCAAAGGTCGTTGCGTGTGTGTGTGAAAGGCGGACAGATTGAAGTCATCATGCAGATTGTGGATCTGTGATATTTAAGAATGCTGTGCTGTCTGTATGGTGATTATATAAATACTGACACACTCAACCGTGTGGTGCCAAACATTGCAGGGATAATAAGGCACACTGTCATCGCATGCTCTTAATGTAAAAATAAAGTGTGTTTCTTTACCAGGTAAATAAACTATTTACTGGTTAAAATGTCCGATCATACTTTTATGAAACCCTTCGCTAATGTAGTCTAAAGAATGTTTTTTATTAATTATTTTTCAGTTTCGGTAATTTAGGATACTAAAGATAGTCTCCATGACAAATCACCAAGAAAGAGTCTCTAGTAGAATCTAGATGAGCTTGTTATTCCTAACATGACTAAGCCAAAACCACTTAAGAACTACATTCAAACAACAGAGGTTATTGACTTGCCCTTTTGTAAATACTGGTGTTCAAAGTACTCTCAAACAAAACAGTGTTGCCTTGAAATGATCACACGGCACCAAATCCCCTGGTCAAGTGACGGCTCTTTGACTCCCTGACCGTGCGACGTTGTGGTCCTGCAGTAGCAGCTCAGGGCCTCCGCTCGCCCCTGGAGGTAGCATCAAAAGCTGGAGCCCACAGGGTCAGGGCACCACAGGCTATGCAGTCTTATATCTCTCTTACTGACAGCTTTGACAAGTTTTGACCCACAGTACACCCCCAACAGAGATCAAAGATAGCAGCTTAAACCTTCTGCTCTTTTCTGCAGAAGCGTGGTTTGTTGAAGCATGTATTCCAGATCTGCACGCTTCTGGTTTTGGCATGGCTGTTCGGGCTGATCTACTCTGACCAGCCTAATCTCTGCTAAATATTATTATGATTGTGATTGTATCTCAACACTGTTTTTCAGTAGCCTACTTTTTTTCCATCCAGAGAAACTCAGTTTCAATTGTATCTATTTTACTGTTTAACATTGTATTTTAGGATGCTGGGTATAAGAACGTTGGCAGCAATGTATCCTAAGTTAACATTTTTGGGTTGGGTTGGAGAAAGTGCATGCACAATAACGAGGATGTAAACTGCTGATGAAACAAACAGAATGAGAGAGCTGGTAGTTTTCTGTTTCCAGTGCTAATGGGGATGGTTGTTAGATGTTTCATAGTGAACAGAACAGCAGTATGTCCACCCAACATGTTGGCTGAGCCACCAAGGCTTAGATAGCATAAGTTGGTAAATATAGTAAATTGTGTCTGGGCCTGGTTCTCAACATAACCGAGACACAGATAATTTGAGTTCTGAACAGAGGACTCTGAGGTCAGACACACAAACTTGGGCTCATTTCACCTCAAGGTGCTCCACTCCCTCTCACACCTCTAAGCACCACTATAATTTATTCATCAGAGACCCATCTCCGACACACACACAAACACACACAGATAATATGCACATCCTCACATACAAACCCGCCGTCACAGGATCACATTCTGTATGCTGGCTGTAGTCAGGATTCAGAGAGCAACACAGCTAGTACCACACACAGATGAACTTCCTGGAAAATCTATCATAACCTGAAGTGACTGCCCAATGAAATATGCAGCCATGTAAACTGATGACATGTCACAGGGAACTTAAGTAACCCTCCTGGCTCGAAGGAGCTCATGAAAAACAACGGCACAATGAACAGAACCGTAAAACTGCAGTGTGCCTGGAAGTTGAGGTCATATTTAGAGTAGAATGTATTCTTCAATGACTAGCACAAGCACAATGGTTCACCTAGCGTAATATGGAAGGAAGAAATAAAGAATCAAGCCTGCTGAATCCTTTTTCCGTTTTCTTTCTTGTCCAAAGAATTTCAGTGCCCAGTCTGACCTTGTGTTGTTCTGTGTACCTGACAATAAAACTTGAAACTGTAACTAGACGCTCCGTTCATTTTGCACTTGAACGACTGCCTCCGACAAAGCAACCTAGTTCTCTATGTTTCAAACTGCCCTTTAAATAACTTCTGACTTCAGTCAGGGTTGGGGGTGGTGGGGGTGTCTTGTGTCTTGTGTCAACGCTAACGTAGCCAAACGGTGGGCATTTACCCCTCACTGACAACGGATGGAGTTGTTTATGATTCATTGTTTGGTTAAATGAATCCGGGCTTCCTGTTCTCTGACACGACAAGAGGCTTTAGAAAAGATGGCGTGGGATTTCTCTGCTCAGGTAGATGTAAAATCCACTTTATCGCAATAAACATTGAAGCTCTAAGTCACGTGCCAATTATCAATTACGTGTCAACCACAACAGTAGGCCTAACAAATGTTACACCCTTTACTTTAAACTCAGAAACAAGCTGAATCCTTCAGTACCCATTTCTCCAAACCTGGCTTTTCCTAAATAGGACATAAAAAGCAGACTCAACGTTTCCCCCTCTCTCTAAAACATGTCCACTTGCATGTAATGAATATCAGCAGCTATTACCAGCCTGCTCAGGAGAGACACCAATTACGCTGTCTGTCACCAAACAAATTCTAATGAGAAATTACACCCTTTAATCGCTCCAAATGCTAATGCTAATGGAGTGGTACCTGCCAAGCTCCAGGCATGGACCTCAGTGAATACCTAATCATGTGCTAGCTAGCTAGCTAACATAGCATACAGCTGCATTTAATACATGATCATGTGCTAGCTAGCTAGCTAGCTAACATAGCATAGCAGTAATTCAAAGTTAATCATGTGCTAGCTAGCAATGTACGTGTTCTTAGTGTGAAGGGTACTGACCCCCAAATACACTGGATCAGGCTCCAGATAAACTCACCAGCTGTGGAGACTTGCTGCAGATCCAATTGAAAGCACATAACAGTCAAATGTGGAGCATGCAACTGCATGCAATTTTACACAAATCTGCTAAAAATATGCTGACCCGCTGGCTGTCTTTGCAATCGCCATATCTTTAAAACACTGCTCTCCATTTTGATGTAGAATTGACCCTAGTACGAAATTAAGAAAATACTCATCAGACGCAGATCGACAACAGCTGCCGCAATCGTCCATGGAGGCTGACGGGGCTCTCACGTAGCTAACAAATCAACGTTTTTACAGCAACCTACATTAAAATCTTACCACCTGGCTGTCTTCACAATAGTCATATCATAACATTTCCCTCTTTCTGTTTTTTCGTGTAAAATTGAACTATAAAATTAAGAAAATACTACTATGACGCTTTCTAGCATGGCTGCCGCCTAAAAGACTAACCTAGGCGGTTTCACGGGCGACCCGCACTCGCTCAAATTACAAAGACTTTCACGACCTAAATCAAAAATCCGAGATTGCAGTTCCACTCGAAATCGCTTTCTCGACAAAGTCCAATGGTTGGGAATTTTTGGGGGTGGTATTTTTCATTCATAATCCAAGCTCCAACTTGCGTGCTAGAACGTCTCTATCATCTTGTATCCATGCATCGTAGCCAACGTGTGCTGACGTTGTGACGTAGGCTAGTGAGTACCCTTCGTTGACAGAATGCACTTTTATGCCACAAAAACGTTGTCACCTCCTAAACTGTGCAACGGAACGTAAATCCAAATAGAAGCAACGCAATCGTGATCAAGACGAACATTTTGACACCTACATTGTCTATGTAGTCCAAATATTGACTGAGCCTTAGGGGCGCGAAAATAAACAATAAATAATAAATATATATGTGAGATAACAATGGTTGTGCCCTTGCCGAAGGCAAAGCACACCCAATAAACCGTCATTCTTCCGCCACTACAAAGTATAGTTCCTACATAAATCGTTGCCACGCAACAGCCAGATGGACACCTTTGCCGTTCTTCACGGTGGGATAAAAGTTGATGCGCAGTAATATGGAATGTTAAAGAATGTTTTGAGGACAACCTGTAAGGTTATGCTGGATTTTACAACGGCATGGAACCCGATATAGCCAATCACAATCAAGGATGGGAACAACCAGTTTTAGAATGTAAATCAAACAATTTAGCCAACCTTTATCATATTGTATTTAAAAATAAAATATTAAATTGTAGTATTCACTCCCATCTGGCATACAGCAGCATGGGTAATGGTTAGGGTTAGGGTTAGCTAACCCTGTGGTACCATGTGAGCCAAGTATAAATAATTCCAAATGTGCTCATTCATATTCTGGTTTTGTCCATATTCATTTTGTGAATATATAACCTGCACCTCAAAATAAAAGAACTCTTTGCTGCTTCATCTGCAAACCCTAACCCTTTGTCAAGGTTACTTGAGGCTACTCAGAGCCTTACCTCAGATCAACCACACACACACACACACAACCTCCCACTCCAAGCTAAAGGCCATCACATCAATTTCATTTAAACCTCTTAAAGGCCCAGAACTGTTTTAAAACACTATATTGCATCGAACAAAAGTCAGGCCTACATGGGTCCGAACTAGTATTACAGATATAAAGATTTAAGCAAGAACAAACAGATCTCAGTGGTGCAAATCGGGAGTATTGCTATGCCTAATGCCTCAGAGTTAAACACACCAAGATGTATTGATTGATGCAGCCGTAACCACAGGCAACCCTGGATGAGGGTGTCTATCTGTTCAGACAGGATGACTTGTTGACCGGCCTTCAATAAAGCCTGGATGTGACGTACTGTGTGCTGTGAATAGTTATTCCTGTTGGCTAACCCCAACCTAAAACTCTGCATCTCCTCAGGCTGCACGTGAACACATCACCTAGTCGAAGCATCCATCCGTCCTCAGAGTGTTCTGTAACACTTCCGACACAACTGTTTTACATTCTAATCTATTGGCTTAAGAACACCTTGCTCTTTGCTCATCTCTCGCTTTCATCAGAAAGCATCTGACATATTTGTCACATATTCCCCCAAATAATTTATTGTTATTTAGTGAAGAAAGTTTTCAAAAACAACCAAAACTAACAGCATGATGGCAGTGCTACTAACAAAATCTAACTATTTGCTTTGCTTTTACAAGGTGTATTCTTATGACATGTAAGACCATTTTAGTCGGTTTTAAAACGGTCTTGGGAGAAAATAATGAACAAATGTAATACGTAATTCAAATGTGTAAATAGCAGTTTTAAAACCAGTCTTGTCCGTCAGTGTGTTTCCACCCTGTTCAGCCCTGTTCAGCCGGGGGTCGTTTCCACCCTGTTCAGCCAGACACAGCTGTGTCTGGCTGCTTTCTGTCCTGCAGTGGTCCCATCTCAAACAGTTTCACTTGACTGGGAGCATAGCCCCGGGGAAACCATGGCTGTCATCTCCATCTCGGCCATGCAGTGTGGGGGCAGCTGGAGGGAATGTGCTCCTCCCTGGCACTGTTGAAGCTTTGTGTTACCTTCCTTCAGCATGAATAGTTTGAGGAGATGTGGAGTTTAGGCTCGACTTGGCACGCCACCTGCTCCTTTTTGTCTTTGTGTACTTGCAAATGACTTCACCAAGCCTGATGTGACCCTACCCTATTAGAGCTAACCCCAGGCCTCAAGCCCATGGACTTGACGCCAAGGTTGTCTCAAATAAAAACGTCATCAGAAAATTGCCATTGTCTTGTTAAATGGTGCAGAAGATTCCACTTACTCAGTACTACCTCCCCTCTGAGGGTTGTTTAATTAATTACTGAAAGTAGGAAATCACCTTTGAGGTGAGGTTTCATAGTGAGTGTGGGGGAGATGATGAAGGTTGCTGGCCACACACATTGTGATCGATGTGTGAGAGGTCTTTGGTGTGTTTTGATTAAGGCTGTGGAACCTTTGTGCCTGACAAGATATGTCTTTATGTGAGTGAAATAAATGATTACTTTCCCAACACATTTTGTAGAAGATGTTGCTCTGGGTATGATGGAAGAGAACATTTGTATCCTAAAAGTTGCTGCAAAACCTTTTTACTTTCTCACTGATGTCAGATTGCAACAACATGTGCTTGGTAGTATGACGGCTGTGACACTTTACAGAGCATTTTAACTTTTTTTGTGCATGCAATTGTTTACGACTCAACAGTCTAAAACTGTTGTAGACTACATGTTTTTCATATTCAGGTTATTGCACAAATCATCCAACCAAAGGTTTCCATCCAGCTCCACACTGTGTTGTCGCAGCTGTGTGGGGACCATTATTACTCCTACTGACATTATCAACAGTGAGTTCATCAAACCCATCTGTGCAGACCGAAGGCTCTCACAGGGTTGGTTGACCCCACAACTGCAGACTGCATCTGGTGTGAAAAAGGAGCTTCAGGAAAGTATTGAAACATAATTGGAGAATTGACCATCATTAGAAAACCAGTTTATCTTTTGTGTTCCCAGCTTGGAGGTCTGGTGGCAGTGTGAAAGAGATTAAACTTTTCTGCTACTTAAAGTCCGAGGTTTTCCAGGGTTGGGAAGCTGGGTAACAGGGCTGGGAAAGTCAGGAAAAGAGGCACCCTGCCAAGCGTCAAAGAGAAACTCAGATCCCAGTCAGTCTCTGTTGGTCTTATTCTCACAGATCCTTCAAACCCACCATTAATTTACCCCAAACAGTACTCATGCCCTAAAGGCTGGCAGTGGGAAAGGATGTGAGCTGTATCCTTGCCTCTCTCCCCCCATTCCCGCCCCTCCTCCCTCCTTTCTCTTTCCCAGAGCCAGCAACTCAAATCAAGATTGATGATGTTCGCAATTTACAAACATGATACAACAGATACAAGCCTATCTTTAGTCCCTGACCTACAAGCTTTTTTATATGAAGGTGATTCTGATATTTAAAGTGACAGCCAATTACATAGGCAGGGGGTGATGGGCCGGCCCTGGTGATGGGGCATGTGTCTTTCTAATAAAGAAGTACACGTAATCTAGTCAGTACCAAGCTGTTTATTAGAGCACATACGCTTCTTTGCAGATATTGTGTAAATTATTTTCAACCTTGTGGCCTTCTGTGTTTTCTTGTTAGTTTCCTTGTTATTTACTAAATGATCAAGTTTCCATCTTGAAGACCTCAGGACCACACAGAAAGAAAAGGGTTCGACCCCAAAAAATGACTAAATGTAAATAGGTCTCACCCCAGAATCATAGGACCTTCTCACCTGCTATAGAACTGAGTGAGAAGGCTTGTCCTGAGGGGTTACAGGTCAGTGCTTTTACCCACCAGGTCCAGTCAGATCAATAACTCAACCTTTCCGTGATAATCACAAACTGACGGTGATAAAGAAGAGCTCTGTCTATTTCTTCAGGAACAGGGTGACTGTTCATTTGAGTTCTTTGTTTATAAGTATTTAGCAATCTGCAGACTGTAGAGAGAGAAACAACTTGACATAAAAGATTAGCAATTGAGACACACAGCGGCACTATAGCAAAGTCTTTCTGAGACATGAAGATCAGAAGACAGTGTTCATAGTACAAAGAGAAACACAAAGATAACATAAAGCCAATAGATGGATACTACATCATAGACCTTTCATCAGAACACTATACGTTACAGTAGACATGCATATATATGAATAATGAGACAGAATACATACTCAGTTCCCACTTTAGTGATCATTAGCTTTGGAACGCTTTCCATTCATCTACGTCAGTTTAGCAACCCAATTACATCAATTCCTGCTTCTCCCCAGTCTCTGCCTGTTGAGAGATGTCCAGGTGCTAGGCTGTCTTCGCTCACCTGCTCTTGTTTTGTTGTTGGAGGTGATGATTAAGAAGCCCATAAATTCTAATTAGCACTCTTGTGCATAATTAATGAGTGGAGAGACATGGCCAGATGGGTGTGTGGTCATCCAGACATTACTCACCCTTTGAAACATTTGAGCACGAGATGCAAGTGTACTTAATATATTTTCAAAAGTTTGCATTAGATATACAAGTTAGTATACATCTCAGTCATTATATTCACAAAGTCTAGAATCAAAAGAGAGACAGTTTCATCCTCTAGATGAATGAACTCCATGGGAGGACTAATCAGGCTGACATAACCCCAGACCTCAGCTGACGTGTTTCATCACCAGGCCAACTTTTCTCTCAATCCTGAAAACTAATTAAAGTTGGGGGCAGAGACAGACCTGGTGAGACATGAGAATGTGAACTGACGCAGACAAGAGAAGTTGGAGGAGAAAGATTAACAAGCGGAGGCCTTGTGAAGGCAGAACAGTGTCTCTCGCGTTAATCCTCTGAGGTGCAGATATGCAGTGAGCAGGGGTCCTTGTCTGGGTGAAGCCGTCCTCTGATCTGCAGGTCTGCATGTGTGTGCCGCCGCGGCTCCCATTGCACGCCCAGGACCAGGGATAAACTCTGCTCTCTCCAGGATGAGATGAAGGGCTGTCGGGGTTGAAAGAGGCGGCTCGACAGCTTGCCACTGAACTCTCCAAATGAAAGCAACAGGGGAGCAAAAAGAAAGAAGAGCTTCAGATTCCCAACAGTGTTTACATGTCACAAGGTAACGCAAACAGATTTTCCACCTCATTAAAAGTTCTATCCTTGCAGAAGTTTAAAAGTTCTGACTGGCTCTCTTTTGGAGCACAGTGTATTTGTGAAGTGCAGTCAGCAGAGACTTGAGACCTGACCCTAATGATTGGTCTTGATGTTCAACAACCAATGCCATGGGATTTTTTTCAAAGGACAATTCTAAGTGTTGTGATCCTGTGTCCATTGCATGGGTCAATAAGCCAGTTATTGCTTAGTATTGGACTCAATTCTCTAGAACTCATGATTTAGAGCGCAGCTCGCCTGCATACTTATCCTTATCAAAATGACAGTATATGCTTTGTAAGTGACATGGCCAGGGCCAAGTATTCGCGTGCGCAATTAACTAATTGATGGGAGTGGTCTGGTGTGTGAGGAGGTCAGTGCTAGTACGAGCAGACAGCAGGTCCCTATCAAGCGACAAGGTTTTTTCATCTGAGTGGCTTGCTTAGAGACAGTTTTCATAAGTTATAACATCTGTGAAAAGCGCCAGTGTCTGTAGTATATTCCATTTCAATAATTGACAGACCTTATCGAGCTCCACATTTAAGCAGCTTCCTACTTCACTGGGCCAGATGAAATATTCATTGATTGCATAACCCTAGGACCTGATTGCATTGAGTTTCCTGAACACATTAGCATACAGTAGTGCAAACCCTCTGTAGTGGGTGATTAGTGTATGGTTTATCATGTTTGGCTCATTGTTTATGCAAAGTTAAGCTGGTTGAAAATTAGGAAATGAGGAAGAGTGTTTGAGATACGTAGGCAGAATCCCTTGTCTTGCACTGTCAATCATTTATTTATTGAGATTTGCAGTTAGCACATTTCAACATTGTATTCCTTTCATATGTATGGCCTAATATGTTAAGCATAAGGGTAAGGGTGTAAGGAATATTAGGTAAGGTACTGCTGAACAGGGTAGGTTAATAAGCCACCCAAAAAAAAAATTCTACGGTTTTCAAGATGATAACGATAACATTACTGTAACATAAATATGATAATGAGAATAATGGATTAAAATGGGAACTAGCGATGCCCTGGGAGCTAACTAGGGATCCTCCTTCAATATAAGTGATCATCAGAGGTTCATTCCTTTAAACTCACATAAAAAATAAACACAATTTGATTGATAGTTAACCTAAATGCCCATAGCATTTACAGGTTTCGGGAACTTTGATCTAACATTATTCTCTTCCATTAGATTCTGAAAAAAACCTCTAACACTCTTCCAGTGATACACAAAACAGAATCATTACCGGATCGTATCCATGCATGTTTAGCTGACAGCAGATGTAAAGTCGAATACTTTTAGTCATGTACATGCAAATTTTGACGCTAGTACTGTCTATAGTGTATGCCAACTCAGACAGTCCAAGGCCTTTTTCTACTATCTCTTCTAAAAAAGGTTTAGAAAAAAACGTCTTCTCTTCACTGTGTGTGTGAAAAATATTTTTTGAAAGGTTTAAAAAATATTTTTGAAAAAAACGTTCTAATTAACAACCTCTCATCTCCGTTCACAGTGTGTGTGAAAAAAAAAGTTTAGAAAGGTTGAACAAATATTGAAAAAGTTTCGAAACTAATGTTTTTAACATTGATGAGTACTTCATGATAACTCTACTATACTCTATTGTGCTCTGCTCTACTCTATTTTAGGCTTCTCTTGAAAAAATATTTTCGAAAAAATGATTCTAAACAACGTCCTCTCCTCTACTTTCACCGTGTGTGAAAACAAAAGTTTAGAAAGGTTGAAAAAATATTTCAGAAAAAAAATTATAAAAAAACTCCTATTCTTTCACCGGTTGTAGGATAAAAAGTTTAGAAGGGTTGAAAGATTTTTTGAGAAAAAAAGTTTTTCCCACAAAAAACTAACAAAAGATTAAAGAAAATTGTATACAAAAAGTTTCAAACAAAAGTTTTTATCATTGATGTACTCTGCTCTGCTTTCATCTGCTCTGTTTTACTTCTCTGTTCTCCTCCTCCTCTCTTCTCTTTTCATTTCAGTGTGAAAAAAAAGTTTCAACCTTTCAAGATAAACCTGAGACGTCTGAGACACTGTAGGAAGGAGACCATGTCGATTTGTAATACTGACAGTTGATGGTCTGCACAGAGTCAGAATCATTTCTTTTGGTTAGTCCCCCTAGGTTCAGAAGCATTTCCTAGTTGCTTAGTCAGAATTACAAGTTTGAACATAATGAAACTCTCATTATTGTTGTCAGAAATATTAATCTATCAAGCATTGCACAGTCAGTCGGTGAACAAGTTTAAGAAAGCTTTATTGCTTGCGGCCGCAAGGAGACAAAACATCACACGCCATTGTGCTACAAAGTTTGTCTGCTAGCATGTTGTGCTAGCTCGCTATTTAAGCAGTCCCGCTCTTCTTTACAGTCATTAGCTAAGACAAAGGCATGCAAATGTCCCATGGCTCTTCTTCATTGGCTCCCCTGCATAGACCTGGCGCGCGTTTAAGTGTGTGTGTGCATGTTTACGACTTCAAATGTATGAATTACATTTTGTTTTAAGTACATACCTTTGATAATCCATTCAAAAAGAGAATTTGCTGCATCTGTCTCAAACGCAAGAATATTAAACTAGTTAACCCAGACTCTTGCCCTATTTCATGTCAGAAAAATATGTCCCAATACCCATACTATTTAATATGACAGAAAAATATTATCTTCCAATATCCATACTACTACACTATTTAGTATGCCAGAAAAAAAAATTTTAGAATGTAATTTAGGGGGAATAAGGGAAGCTGCAGTAACTGCATAAAAAAAAGAAATCTGTCTAAAATAATAATAATACAGATTTGAAAAGCTGTTTTTGTGTCTGATGTTGGACACAAAACTTACACCTAACAACCTCTTCTTGTTGAATTAGCTGGTATTAAGGGAAAGCAGCATGCATTAGGCCCCCATTAACATGCTGAATTTAAGAAGTGCTAGTTCACAATGAAACCTGCCACTCCATGCTTAGTTGTTCTTGAGGAGACTGGCATAAAAGATTGCACATGATTTGTGGCACTTGGTGGGAGAATAATCACACACACTTAATGCATCCTGAGCAAATTTGCAGGAAAGCTCTTGTCTGTTTACTTACTAAGAACTAAAAGTGTTTGGTAAAAAAATTATAGGAAAGAAAGAGAGATAAAGGGAAAGTGGAAGAAAGAAATACAATTGCAGAAGTTCTTTGTCCTTCATTACCATTAGTATCCCTGTGTGATAAGTTGAGGGCTGTCTGACAGTGCATGTAATCATGTCTGTCTGTCGTATCGGCGTGACAATGAAAGAATCTCTAAGTCTGTTTCAGGATGGGCTCTGACGACAGCTTTTCTGTTCAATGTGTCTCAGTCTATTTAACTAGCAAGCCAGTTGTCAGACACTTAAATAGCAACCCACTGTTGTCAGACACTCCACACCAAAACAAAATATATTTTGTTCTTGACCTTGGCCATGTTTCCCAGATTCGTTAAGAAGCTCTTAACGCTAAGATCTTCTTAAGAACGTTCTAAGAGCGTTCGAGAGCGTCCTTGGAACGTTCTTAAGACACTCTTAGCGTTAAGAGCTTCTTAACGAATCTGGGAAACCCGGCCCTTAACAGTTGATTAGGCACTAAAACTGAATTCACCATTCACCTCTCTCAGTACAATGTGGTCTGTGTTTCATGTGCAGCCCTCGAGTGACCATGTGGATACTGTAAGGTAGCAGGGATGTGTGCGAGTCACAGGGAGCAGTGGCAAAAATCTGCTATCAATTTTGGGGAGGACAATTATATGACATTTTCTCAAGAGCAATTCCTGAGGGGGACACCAAAATTACTGCTGTAAGACATCCATGTCGAAGACCAGTCACTGCCTACCTTCCCCTGGGTGCAACACATGTCCACAGCCCTGCCTGCTCTAGTCTCTACTGCATGGTTTTGGGGTTGTCAGTTGAACTTGCTAACTCTGCGTGAAGTACCTTCCACTCTATATCAGGGTCTGTGACACCAGCTGTCGATATGAGATTCTGTGTCTTTCAAAAGGATTTTGTACACTTTAATTAAGCTTTTGTTTGATATTCTTGCTGATGGGGGAAGCTGCTCTGCCAGTAAGTGCATCTGTCTAGGCAAGCAAGACGTAATTATTTTGTTTGGTCTCTGTGTTGCTGTGGTACTCCTGAGTGCAGTTGACCTGCTTGAGAACAACACTCAAAGTTCTGGCCATGGAAATAATTCAAACTTTACAATCAAGCCAGAGAGGGCAATCTTCAAAAGAGTCAAGTGGACAGAGAACTGTTTCAACTACGATTAATTCAATTATCTTGAAAGGCTGCAAGGGAGGGGGGGGGGGGATGGTCTCTTGCTGTGCTTTAAAAATGAAATGAGGCAGGGACTCATATGCTCACTGCAGCGACAGGATGGCTGTGAATCTGTCATCCCTAAGTTGTAGAAACCGCAGGATTTTCTATATGAATGAGGACTCTGCTGTACCATGGAGTATTAGTCTTACTGACCCTGGAGTCACAGCCTTACTAGCCTTCTCAAAATTAAACCAGAGTTTGGTTAGTATATCAACAATTTATTCAACAGACAGAATCATAGTCTATGATTCTTAAAAGCCCCTTTATGGATCCATTCACAATTGTTAAGTTTAAAGGAGTTGAGGTTGTCTGAAAAAGCATTGAGTATGAAGTCACATCCGATAATAAAACTCCACGTGCGGTTGGGGCAGACTGGATGTGTGCGATGAGCTAGCTGGGCGGGAGGAAGGAAGGAACACAGTGAGATGGACACATTGATGAATAAAAGGTGAACTGGGAGAGGTGACAGGAAGTGATTGGATAATAAACTGTCACCAATTTCACAGACTGACTATGGGGAAATTGCAGGATGATGGGCAGATAGATTTTGGACACAAATGGCTGATGTTGGCTGTCTCTGCTCCATAGTCAAAATGTTGTACTGTATTGTGTATCCAATTGACTTGTTTTCAAAATCCAAGACTTAATTGTACCTATTCTGTTTTTCTGTCTAAACGAAGTTTATGTATACCAAACTAATGACATTTTGATCCGGTATTGTTCCAATTAAGAGAAACTATGTTTTACTATGTTAAACTATTTCTTTATTACAATAAGATGATTGTAACATTAACTGCAATCATGGGTTGAAGAAAAGTTGTAGGGTTGGCCTTTGCCAAATACCATGTAGCAAGTCTACATCATTTAGCTTCACATTTATGTTTCCTACATAATTCCCACAGTGGACAGAGAACGCTGCAGTATGATGTAATCTGTGTGCATCACTGGAAGGGTGCTGCAGGCGCTGTGTCAACATGAGGTCCTGGAAGAGCTGAGGAGCTGCTGAAGCCTGATGAAGAGCAGGAGGATGAAGCCTACAGTCCGGACCAGGATATAGTGTGACTCTGTAAGTTGGTATGTACAACCTGAGGGGTCAAACTGCACATTTATACGTAATATTAGTAAATACGTCCTGGAGGCTGAACATAAAACACTCTTGAGGGAACTGTGGAGTAACATTGCATGTCTCTATAGAATCTTTTCTCTCTTGGCTTGTTTCCAAAGTCGGGTGACTGACAGGCTAAAACTGAATTTTGAGACACACAGACGTGATCACCTGAAACCCGCGTCATGAGTTACCTCAGACAGCCAGGATGAGTCAGGAACAGATATGTGAAGATGTCCTGTCTGTTCCACTCTTTAATTAAACACATGCTCTTCTTGTTTTTGCTATTATCAATGAATCTTATAGATAGTCTCTTCTCAGACCAATCAAAGCTCAAAGCTGGGTGTATAAAATGAATGGCTAATTGAAAATCTAGATCAGAAACAGATTCATTTAATCTAATTTCCATGGTAACTTAACGATACTGGTTAGTGGGCTTGAAAGTAAAGTTAATCATCAACTAAAGTTATATTTTGTTCATTTATTTCTCGCATGATTTTAGAGTGTTAATGAATGATGCTTGATGCTAAAGTTTAATTAAAAGCAAAAAACAAACTCTATGCATATGGTGAGCTATGGCTTCTCAAATTAGCCCAAATGAAAGGATATTCAACTGAGTACCACCACCCTTACTGATGCATGACATGTATCACATTTAAAATGAAATGTGAACCTTCTGGAGAAAAAAAAGAAAAGAAATTACCTTTATATCTCAAATTCATACTAGTGTTGGGCTTAGTTAATTCAGATTGGTCATACACCTTTTTATTCGACACCATGTGGTTTGCAGAAATCTCATCACTACTCCCTACCAGCAGAGATCTGCATCAACTGACCAGAAAAACCTGGACTCACATCTCTTGCTCGCCTAGTTTAGGCTGTTGCTCATGTTGCTCATATAAACAATTCCATACAAAGGTCATTTCACAACTGGACAGGAAGACATTACAGTGATGGCTGATAAAGCTCTGTGAATGCTTTTCTTCTCACCACAGCGTCTGTTAAGAGAAGGGACCGTATGACCTCTGTACCTCTGGTGACCACCCTGAGATATTATTACATACAATCTTACAGAGTCCATTTTCCACTGAGCACTTCTTGTGACTCTAAAACTGCTATGGGATCATGCATATGTATATGTCTGCCCATTGGAAGCAGTGCTGAATTTGTATCCTTCATAACATTAACTATTAGTAGCACAGCTCATAGTTAATTCTTCCCTCTCCACACAGATCAAGCATACTGTGTAAGTGTGGACTTCCATCATTGTTTTGGACCAAGGCACATCCCTCCAAAACGACTTCCCTCGAAAATCAACAAATCAACATATAAAACAGATCCGGAAATCCACACCCGCGCAAAATGACTTTTTCCTCCTTCTCCTCCCTCGTTTCTCTAATTGTGTTTACTTTCTCAGTACATTGGCTCCGTTTACAATCTGGTCGTTAGGATTCCAAGAGCAGCCGACAGGCCAGCTGACCCGGGTGGTGTTGATGTGCAGCACAGCAGGGGGGGTCTGGCATCCCTAACGCAGCAACACCCAGAGGCTCCCCCCGCTCTGACTCACCCTCTGTCTACCTGAAGACCTTCATGACTCCACTAACTCACCCTCTTTCTACCTGAAGACCTTCATGACTCCAAGCCAGGGCAGGGCCGGTGCACCATGGACCAGGAGCAGTGAACATAATCAGCCTCAACATCCAAAGCAGTCTGAATGATCTTTCCATGGAGGCAATCATTCTGTCCTGGGGAAAAGAAGCCAACAGGCATGACAAAGGTGAAATATGATTTCGCTTAAAAAAGCATGTTGACGATAACGATCACACCCAGGTGAGTTGAGAACAAAGTTACGCTAAGACTTTCAATGCATATCAATGTCCTTCGTGACAGCGTGCATATTAGTGCTGTCAGTGACAGCCGTAAACATCCCTGTGGGTGCTGGCAGAGACAAATTGTTCGACTGGGGATGCCAATCATTTCTGTTGAACGCTTTACATGCAGCTTCAGGGGATCTGTGCGATTAGAAGCGTGCTTCTCCTCAGTGTTGCATCCAGTGGTGGCTCTGAACGCGTCTCTTTTTCAGGGGATTTGGAGCGTCTGTAAACACCTGCTACTTGGACCGGGTTGTTCCGCTGATAGAAAAAACAGCACTACAGAAAGAAAGGCATCAAAAGGCGGGGGAGATTGCAGCCTCGGTGGCACACGCCGCAGTGAGGGATTACCGCACCAGATGCCTGTTCAGAGAACACCCCCACCAAACGGCTGAACCCATGGCCCGCTCAGAAACCGAGATCACAGGCAGCCTGACACAGATGCAGGATGAGGATGAAAATCCGTCAGAATTGAGACAGATGTAGAGGACGGCTCTGTGTGGTTATGAGGTTGAAGGTTTGTTGCTTGCAATGTTAGCATCTCATGTTGCATATTGTTTTCTAATGGGTCTGCACGTATAAACTCTGCAAGTTAGAGAGACACGAGACCCTACCAAGCTCTGAGGGCCAGCAGCATGGACACACCACCAAGGAGATTTACTCTTGTATTAACTACACGATCAGAAGAAACCCCTTTATTCATGGTTGGTATAGATATGAGATAGGAATAAGATGAGAGAGCTATGATGATCTGCATAGATTAAGAGTGGAATCTCAGTGCTTATATTGTAAGCTACATATACTTCATACCGAGCAGATCAAATGTCTGTGCAGGCTGTGGTGGTGGTAGGTGGGCTCAGACGCTAGACTGATTCCCAAGGACATCAATTTTCTGGGACCCATCTCTGGAGACTCAATATGTCAGATTTTGAGAAGTCCTGATTGATTTGGTGGACAGCCGTCCATGCGGAAATCTTCCCAGGACACTCAGTGAGCCGTGAAGAAACTGTGACAGCGCTAAGTATGTCAGGCATCCAGTAAGAATACTAAAATATATATATATTTATATAAATAAAATCATCATTCAAGGTCCAATCTTTTTTTCTCATGACATTGAAATATGTGAAATGATACTTCTGTATGAGTGAGGATGATTCATTGTCAGAATAACTTTTGTGTGTTGTAAGGTGTTACAGTTGTAAGGTGAATCATTTAGCACCAAAAGTGCAGATGTATTTTGAAAAACAAAAGCAGATACATTTTGATGAGAAAAATGGGTTCACAGGAATATGGAAAGTGGGCAAACACGAAAAAGCAGAAAAGGGAAGAGGGGAGGAGGATAGATGAAGAGGAACATATCGTGGAAGCACGAAGCTTGAATGAAAGGCTGTTGGAAGCTTAGGATGAGTCCTGTAATGAGACACCTGGCTGCCCACACACCACGACAGACAGTATGAAATATAGAAAGAGAGTTGGAAAGGTGAAGATGGAGAATTGAGGTGAGGAAGCTACTGAGACAGAAAGGGGGAGCGCACGAGAGGGACGGAGAGAGAGAGAGGGAGAGAGAAATTATGTCGCCACAACGGCTCGATCCTGAGCCTCTGCTTGTGCTCATCTTGTCATCTCAGGTGCTAATTGGTAGCCTGGCTGCCAGCCCAACTTCTCCCCGCCCCCAAAAAAATTTGGTCGGGAAGTTGGGTCTGGAGGGTCTCGTATTGGGGACCAACTACAGAAAACCAGAATCTGGGCGAACCAATGAAATTGCCAGGGCGGGCTTTATACGATGATGGACAGATGATCAACAGTAACGTAATCACCCACGACACAAAAGAGCTCTTAAGTTGAATTCTGAACAAACATGGCTACCGCTGGAGATCTGGGATGTTATGATTCTGCCATTGAGTCTGTTTTAGAAGACATCAACAGCGCATTAATTTTGAAAGAGGAACAGAGAGACGCAATCAAGGCATTTGTCGATGGAAAATATGTTTTTGCCGTCCTTCCTACAGGATTCGGTAAAAGTTTAATTTATCAGTTGGCCCCGATGGTCGCGAAGAAGATGGGACACAATGAAAACCCAGTGGCCATTGTGGTTTCTCCTTTTCTTTTGTGGAGTTGTAATCCTAAACGGAGAACTTGTTTGTATATGCATTGCCCTTTATGTTTCGCTCTAAAAGGTTGACCGTGTGAACAAGTACTCCCCCTACCCTTAAATTAATTTTACAACACCGGCAAAAATCGTTTGTATTCATTGTTCAAGCATACTTCAAGTCTGCTTGCAGTTTAGTCAGTAAAGATTTAGCTGCCTCTCAGTTTAGTTCTGTTGACAACAACTATGCGGCGCTTAACACACGTCACATACTCTGTTGCTCTGATTGGTTGTAGATTTATCCAATTGAGCTAAGAGGCATTTGTTTTCCAGGCTCGTTTGAAACACGCCCTGTAGTCAAAGCCCAACGGAGAGTTCTCAGACTCATATTCTGACTAGAATTATGAGTATGACAACGTCAGGCTAGGTAATTGGCACCTCCAGAGGGAAAATACAAAGTCTGGTCTCTCTCTCTTACACAAACACACATACAGGGTTTTTTCACTACCCTGTACTGGGGAAGATATTCAGCCCTGGACTCATCTGTTGGGGGCCTCCTGGCATGTGCCAGGGTTGGGTTGGTGAGGCTTGATTATGTACAGTATCCATATTATTATATATATTGGGCGTTTTTTTTCTTTTCGTTTTTAAACTCATAGGTTAACAGTGTCTTTACGCCCACTTTAACACCCTAGTACTTGCTAGTACTGAAAGTATTTTATTGTTAAAAGATGATTCTGAGCATATTCATATTTGTGGATAACAGATCAAACTGGCATATAAAGGCCTTAAGGAACACCACATATCTCAGTTTACTCAATTCTGTTCAGATGAATGTTCAAAAATAGAGTGACATGACATCTATGTGATACATTTTCATAAAAACAAGCTATGACATTGTAGTACAATTGACCTTCTAGTACAACAGTGACATGGAATAAAACTCCCCACATTGTATATGCACCATACCAGCTCAACACACAATGAATCAAATTAGAATCAGGTCTTTATGCAAGGGCGTAACCACGCATTCTTTGGGGGGGGTTGTGTCCCCCCCAATATTGAGAAAATACCAATCTGTCCCCCCCAATATGCAACAGAAAATATCTTAAATATGTGTTCTCCTTTTATGAACCCTGTCAATGGATCTGACTTATGTTATGTCTTATTTATTTTCAATTAATTTCAGTTTGTTTAGAAAAACAAACTGAAATCCTGTGTGAAAATTATCCTCATAATTTTACACTTCTGTGATTTCGTATGAATCCACCTCACGTTGTCATGGTTACTTAACACTTTTTCGTCAGTCAGTTGAGCGCAAATAAAGTAATGTTAGTTAACTTTTTGGAGAAGAGGTAGAGTTATGGAGGATTTGAGGTTGCCTAAAAAGCAGAGAAAACTGGAACAGCAGCCAAGCATACGTGTTTTTTTTCAGACAGTAAGTAAGGTAACTTAATACCGAGCTAAATGTGTAAGCAAATAAAATGAGTAGCCTCATAAAAGCATTACATGGTCAATGTAGTCTTGAAACTATGTTATGAATGTGCAAATTTTCATATATAAATAGGCTATAGAATTGTAGGCAATGCACCTAACAAACTAAAATATTATGGGGAAGGGTATTCATTTGGACCCCCCCAATGTCTAAACCATGGTTACGCCCTTGTCTCTATGCAGCCAGTGTGATTGGAAGTTGATTAACCAGTAGTGTTGGGGAGTAACGGAATACATGTCACTGTAACTGTATTCCATTCCCCGCGTCACTGTGTCCAATCCCGACCCGTTTTTAGCTAACATTCTGATAAAATGCCACTTCAAATATTGATAAAAATGATTGTATCACATTTCCAGCTGATTTACTGATTTCACGTTAAGTTTTAAGTTATTACCTTTCAAGCTAAATATTGTAAAACAAATTTGAGTGAGTTTAGCCTTTACTAGAGCGCAAAAGTTACATACAAAGTTTTGTATGTCTGCGCCAAACATTTCAGCCACTACTGTTTCCTCAACTTGAGCCAATACAAAGCTGGCCTTGCTGAAATTACATTCTGGATCATTACTAACTCTCCTTGGTCAAGCTACAGACCTTGGACAAGTAAGTTAACTATCGCTATATAATTTTGTTGCTTTACTGTATATGGGTTACCTAGCTTGCTACCCTTAGAATGTGGCTGTAACATTAGCTCTGCAGCTAACAGCTGAGTTACTGTTGCTAATGTAAAGGTAGATGGCATCAAGTGTGTGTGTGAATACAAATGCTGTACACTTCTTTGTTATTTGGATAACCGTTCTGCTGTTGGTGTTATGGCGCGAGATATCCGCCTTTCTCCTCATTGAAATGACTATGAGTGTGCACCTCTGCAAACCAGGGGGATCAGATGAGAATGGCTAAATTCGAGGCATCTTACAGCAACGGGGGCTACTAGCCATTGCGATACATCCATTGTAAACATTAGCGCATGTTGCCGCCCCTCTCCTCCTCATTAGCATTTAAAGCTAAAGACACAGAAACAGCAAGTTGTGGGACTGCTCGTAGTGGCTGTAATTACGCAACAAGGCTGAATTTCGGGAAAGATACTTCAGATACAGTAATAGGGAACCACTAAGGCCTATATAAAAGCATCCAAAAACAGCAGATCATGTGACCTTTAAATGCAGCAAAGTGCAACGTTATGCAGTGGAGGAGGAGTCTAATTAGCATAACACATGTTCACTTCCACTTTAATCTCCTCTTCATGTCTTCATGTCTTCCTTGCACATGTATTATATTTACTGTTGCTTTACCAGAAGAATAGCTTGACTTAATCTACCCAACTATTAAACAGAACCACCCAGAGACCCAATACAATATGCTCATATGTAAACTGATTAAAAGCTCATTTATGGGCTTAATTATTGTGAAGCATGAACTAAACCTTAACGGGCAGTTAACAAGCCATTTCGTTAATACCATTTAGTACAAAGTTAGAACAACTATTTATGCATATGCCTAGCTTGATGGATATATTCATCATTAAGGGTTATCTATGTCTGTATTAAAATTATTTTCATTAGATTCAAGGTCTTGAGCTTTTTAAGGGTGTTTTGGATCGGGTCACATACAATCAAGTGGCTGACCATCTGTCACAAACCAGTCATGTAGCATTTAGAAGTGTGTGTTTGATTAACATTCCTAAGTTATAATTAAAGCTTTATAAATCCTTTTCTAACCCCAGAGAGTAAAGATCAACCTTAGTTCTGTGTGACTACTTGAAGGACTCATCAGATTCCTCAGACAGCTGGAATGTGCGGTGGTTTTACTCAGAAGTCAGTGTGATGTAGCCCCAGCTAGAGGTCTAACAGCAACTCCTCTCTGTGGCTCTGCGCAGAAGTCATTCTGTCATTATGCATCCTCCACTTTACCAAATGAGAGCCGTCCATAGAATACTAACACAGGAGCCGGCGACATGTTTGTTAAATTCACTGCAGTGTTGGGAAGGGAGAGAGACAGACAAAGAGAGAGAAAGACAGAGAGATTTTTACAGACCACACAAGGTAACACTGGACATGTTTTGGATGTTCTTGAGGTAGGCCCTGCTACATAACAGTTAACCTTAAAACAAAAAAAGGGCAAACTTATATAATAATAAGAATATAATAGTTTTTTTTGCAAGCATTTTAAGCTAGAACCTTTTGAAAAAATATTCAAGCCTATATAAATACATTAAAGGACAGACGTGAAAACATACATTGAACAGAAACATGGTGCAGAGCAGAAAATATGAAGATTAAAGATGAATGTGTCACATTGCTGTGTAAAGTGTAGTGAGAGAGAAAGGGAAAGGGAGGTAGAGGAAGAGAGGGAGACAGAGACGGAATAGAACAACTAATAATTTCCTTGTCTGCCTTTCATCATGGGAGCTATGTGACAAGCTGTCAAATCCAGCCGTTGCTAGGAGACGGGGTCACCACATTCACAACCTTGCCATCAGTTGCTATGGAGAACAAAAAAGTCACACATAGCTGATGAATTACATATTTTCCTTCCCCAACTCCCATCTCACCCCTCTATTAAGACACGCAGCCTAACTGCACATTTTTAAAAGGGAGGACAGTGGTGTGGAGGTGTGCAACAGACTGATATATGGCTGGAATAGGGGGTGAGAGTGGCAGACAGTCTCCTGGCTTTGATTAGTCTCTGGATTGCAACACATTAAGTTGGTATTAAGGCCTGCATGCATCTTGTGGCTGCTAACCAACCACTTCTACCTGAAGGTGACTAATTTGTCAGCACTGGCAGGAAAAGGCCACCAGGTAGACAGCTATAACTAAAACCAATGGTCTTGTGTCGACATGAGCCACCTTTACATTACATTACTATCACTCTCCTGGATGTAAACTAATTCCCCCCAACCCTCCTGTCTATCCAGCTGTCACCTCAGGGCCCCAACTTCTCAGTTTAGACTTGACCTGCAGCCTCTCTCTTTCTTGGGCTCCCCTCACATCACCTGCCCTGAAAAACACGTTTTTTAATGGGTTATTGATTAAATATGAATTGAGAACACCCATAGAAGTCAGGCAAAGCATGCATATTACAAACTACCTCACCCGGGCTAAATGAAGGACTGATCAATATGGGATTAATTGTGTTCCCTTGGAGTTATGTTGCATTCTGGGTATTTGCCCCACAGCTGAGACGGCAGCAAACAAAAGCCTGGGCAGATCCATGGTCTATCGTTCTAATAATGTCTTCTAATAACACATGCACATAAATCATTAAGATTACTCCCATATTCCCTTCCATGGTTGGTTAAGCGCCTGCGAAGGCACATTGATTTAGTTCTAAGGGTTGAACACCATGTGCTTATCAGGTGTTGCCAATTGTTACCTTCATCCAAAACAAATCACTGCAATTGAAATCAGATGGATCTTGCAAGAAAGAACAGGCGATAACAAAGGCAAGGATTCTGGAACCTAAACATCCTATTCTTATTAAAGAAACAGTTCATCCATTAAAAAGTTATTATTTGAGGAACCCTGAATAAGACACTCACTTTTGAAAGACCGATTTGGAATCCTTGTCTTGAGAAACTCTGCCGCCTTGCGACTGTACGTTCTGAAGGACGATCAGAAGGTCAATCTTCATCTGTCTCTGGCTGGACATCCACAACACCAGGCTGACCACTGGGCAAGACCTGTCCACACCGCTCTGGAATACAGAGCAGGCTTCAGGACCACAGACTCCACGCTGCTCTGGAATACAGAGCAGCCTTCAGGACCACAGACTCCACGCTGCTCTGGAATACAGAGCAGCCTTCAGGACCACAGACTCCACGCTGCTCTGGAATACAGAGCAGGCTTCAGGACCACAGACTCCACGCTGTTCTGGAATACAGAGCAGCCTTCAGGACCACAGATTCCACGCTGCTCTGGAATACAGAGCAGCCTTCAGGACCACAGACTCCACACCGCTCTGGAATACAGAGCAGCCTTCAGCACCACAGACTCCACACCCGGCAGGAGACACAGCTGGATAACAACAGGCAGTAAGAGCAGAAGGGCGTTTACAACAATAAATGGAGGGTATTGTATCATGAAATCCTTTTTGAGTTCATGGTTTGTTGCTAATGTTTGAAAATACAAGGATAATGAATGCTTTAAATTACGATGAAGCGAGGAACTTATCAGTACATGTTTTATAACATATTACTTTTTGGGGTGGGACCTAGACTTTTGTGCTGGACTAGCTCATGCGCTCACAGTCATGAACACCTTGTTCTACTGCTGGTTCAACACCTGAACTGACTTTCACTAAAGGAAAAATATGTTTGCTTGCTAATACTTGGTAATGAGTGTTACGGATTTAGACTGCTAACCACAGGTCATCAGGACAGGACTTGTTTTGTTGCCACGTTTTGCTACTTAATGTTTCACTAACTCATGTTGATGAATTTGCTCACAGTGTCTCAATTAAGAAGATGAAATCATGGTTTGATTTATGGAAATAATGTATCCTTCAGATAAACAAAGTGGAAGTGGAGTTTCAGGACTTATTCAGTCAGGTGGCTGTATAGAGGGAGCAGCACATTTCCATTTTGATTGCTTCGGAACAGATAATAGAGGCCAATCTTCCAATCACGGGCTCTGATCTCCCACCCTCTCCCCCAGGTCTGCCTGTTCCCTCAGATGCGTTCTTGGAGCATTAGAGGAAAATCTAAATAGCCAGCTCATCCACGTATCATGATCTTTGCATTCAAACCTTTTTGCTATTTTTTCATGAAGAGAAAGGGCTTTCATAATGCACAAGGAGCTATGCTAAATTAAGCAGACCTATTAATATTTTAATTGTTCAAACACACAACCTCCCATTCATTATACATTTGACTCTAAAATATGGATTAACACAGGGTCTTAAACCTTTGGGATATTGGCACATCTTGTGCTAGAGGATATCAAGCCACAACCTACAAACTTTGGCTTAAGAAACAACACATGTTATTGTATTGTATAGTCTGTATAGAAGAAAACTGATAGATTTAGAAGTTTTAGTGTGAAGCCCTGGGTCATCTTACCTTCAAAACCGAGGAATGGTAATTGTCCAGTGTGCTAATGTGGCCGGTGTTTGGTAAAACTCACTTCTCAAGTATGTAACAGGCCACCCGCGTGAAAGAATTGCTAGCTTTTCGTTGGCGTAGTTGGTAGTGGTGGCGCTTGGGAAGTTAGAGGTGGTAAGTTCGACTCCTGGTCGGAGCGGACAGTGCCTCTGACGGAACTTGTAAGACCACGTCTGTTACACTATGCCAAGTATAACTAGAACAAAACTAAAATAAACTTTCTACTCACTCGGCAACTCAACACTGGCAATGTGTTCAAAGCTTGATGATGATGGCGTATCCCTGCTTCAAAAATACCTCAGTCATCTTAACCTCAGTTTTCTAGTTCTAAATACAAACCAGATATGAAAAGCTGTTTATGGTACTTTATCACACACTTTCAATAAAGAAATGTTGAAGTGAAAGTAATAATAGTGGAGCAATATTTGATTGCAAGCTGGTCTCTGTTCCAATATGAATCAGATTCCATTATTCATGAGGGTTGGTTAATTAGTCTGATGTTTGTTGTGGTTGTTGTGCATCAGTGTTGCAGCCTTTCTCGCTGTGTCTCTGAAGACCTGGCCTGCAGGTTCTGAGAGAGATCATGTTCAGGAGGGTTTACCTTGAGTAGCTGCTGAAGCACTCAGCCACTCCAGAAAGAAATGTCAAACACGGAAAGTGACGAGAAGGATAAAATGAAGGCAACAGAGAGAAGAAAGGAATAGGAGTCTGGAAGGCTGTGTGTATTGAGAATAAAAAGTGATAAGCAGGTTTATTTTTTTTTATAAAAGCGAACCTTTATTGGTACCCAATTTTCTATAGATATTATGGTTTAGACCAGACAAAATGGCAATGCTACACTCAGATAAGGAATTAGTATAGACATAACAGGCCCAATTTGATAAACTGTCAAGATACAAGCAAGGTTATTGAAATTTTCATAAAGTTGAAGACAAGTTTCTGACTTTTTAATAATCCTTAACTGGATTTGCTGGAACGGGTTTGTAACTGGTCCCTTGGTGTGATTGTATTTCTCTCTTCTTCCATTGCAGTCTTGTGTTGTTTAACAGGATAAAACTGTATAAACTCATCCACTCTCCTCTCCACTGGTTCACTTTGTTGTCAGATCATGCTTTAGTACGGATTTTCCAAGGTATCTGTTGTTATTAAAGCTATATATTTAGTTTTAGATTGTGCAGACATTCACACTGCAATGGAGGGGATAGAAGAGAATCCTCAGTTCATAATGTTTAATTTCAAACCTCAGCAGCCCACCTGGCATAACATGGCTTAACTCACTTCAGATATGCTAGCTAAAAAACTATTTGTTGGTGTGAAATTACATTGATATGCATAATTCTGCCCTTTACACATACTTCACCAACATCAACACCGTGCCCCTTGTTTCACTCAATGAACAAGTTCAGCATCCAGCAACCAGGGAACCAGTGATGAGCAGCACAGATGGTTGTCATGACAGCAGGTGAGAGTTAGCAGCGTTTGCTCTGTCACACAGGGAAACTGAGCCCAAAACATTGTAAACATACATTACTTTTTTTCAAACTGTTCATTATATGAGGTTATCTCTTAAAGCTGAAACGTTAGATGGATTTTCTGAACATTTACATTTAGTAATTTTTTTTGGTCATTTTCTATGTGTATGAACATGTATGTAAACTGTTCGTCCTGTTTATTTAATGCATGTGACACACATTTAAGACCAGCACCACAGTGTTTTTTTTTTTTAAACTAACCCTAACCCTACACTAACCACAATCCTGCTCTAACAGCGCCTGGCATTGACTGTAGAACCAGCCCAGGATGCTTGGTTCCACCGATCTAATCCAAAAATCTGCAGTTCAGACTTTGTGGAAGGCCCTTGCCTGTTTCTGCTGGATCACGCCCCCAGGCACAAAGCACAGTCTAGCCAGATGGTTTGTCAAGATTGGTGTGGAAGAACTTGACAGTCCATCACAGATCCATGACCTCAACCCTGTCAAACACTGTTAGGATGAAATATAACCCCAAACATAACTCGATATGTGACCTAATTGCCTGCATCTTAGCCCAACCTCACTGATGCTCTCAAGATCTGAGCCTAACCTCACTGATGCTCTCAAGATCTGAGACCAACCTCACTGATGCTCTTAAGATCTGAGCCCAACCTCACTGATGCTCTTAAGATCTGAGCCTAACCTCACTGATGCTCTTAAGATCTGAGCCCAACCTCACTGATGCTCTTAAGATCTGAGCCCAACCTCACTGATGCTCTTAAGATCTGAGCCCAACCTCACTGATGCTCTTAAGATCTGAGCCCAACCTCACTGATGCTCTTAAGATCTGAGCCCAACCTCACTGATGCTCTTAAGATCTGAGCCCAACCTCACTGATGCTATTAAGATCTGAGCCTAACCTCACTGATGCTCTTAAGATCTGAGCCCAACCTCACTGATGCTCTTAAGATCTGAGCCAACCTCACTGATGCTCTTAAGATCTGAGCCCAACCTCACTGATGCTCTTAAGATCTGAGCCCAACCTCACTGATGCTCTTAAGATCTGAGCCTAACCTCACTGATGCTCTTAAGATCTGAGCCCAACCTCACTGATGCTCTTAAGATCTGAGCCAACCTCACTGATGCTCTTAAGATCTGAGCCCAACCTCAATGATGCTCTTAAGATCTGAGCCTAACCTCACTGATGCTCTTAAGATCTGAGCCCAACCTCACTGATGCTCTTAAGATCTGAGCCCAACCTCACTGATGCTCTTAAGATCTGAGCCTGACCTCACTGATGCTCTTAAGATCTGAGCCCAACCTCACTGATGCTCTTAAGATCTGAGCCAACCTCACTGATGCTCTTAAGATCTGAGCCCAACCTCACTGATGCTCTTAAGATCTGAGCCCAACCTCACTGATGCTCTTAAGATCTGAGCCTAACCTCACTGATGCTCTTAAGATCTGAGCCCAACCTCACTGATGCTCTTAAGTTCACTCTTTTCACTGAGGCTGAACAGAAGCAAATCCTACATCAGAGCAAGATGGGACATAAGCGTATCCAAACATATATAGGAATTCTAACAAGCGTAAATAGATTTCTCTTGCCTAACTATTCACATTTCTTACTAATAGACAAAGACGAACAGGAGTGTTCGTAAATAAAGCTATCCATAATCAAGTGTTTAGAATAATTGAATAGCTGCATTTATTACAAACCACTGTCCTTTTCGAAAATGAGATTAAATCACATTTCTTTCTTCATTTGTTTTCAAAAGATTATTAATCTTGTGAGAAACTAAAATAATACAGACTTAAAAATATTATTAAACCAAACATCCAATAAATATCAACAAAAATTCTATATGTAGAGATCAAAATCTGAAAGAAAGCTTTATCAGTCACCCTGAACAATAATGACAAAAACCTCACAAACAGGAAACTGAACTCAGTTCAGACTTAAGTAGATCAACCAGACAGATCCCCCTCACCCAGGCCAGCAGGGGATAACAGTCCATTGACATGCGAAGAGCTCATCCATCCAGATACATATGAAGACATCTCTCAGCCAAACAGTAATGCCTTCATCATGACTTCTACTTTGCTGGGAAACGAGACCTTGGGAGGAGAGAGAGAGCGGGAGAGGGAGCAGAGAGAAAAGAGCAAAAGAGAGAGAGGTAGGGAGAGATGAAAACAGAGAGAGGGGGAGGAAGAGAGAAAGAGGGAGAGGAGGGATGGAAGGAGGGAGGGAGTGAAACAGAGAGGGGGGTAGCAAGAAAGAGAGAAAAAAAAGGAGAGAATGAGGGGAGTGAGAGAGAGGTCAGACAGAGAGAAAAGAGAGAGCGAGAGAGGGGAGACAGAGAGAAAGATAGAGAGAGGAGACAGAGAGAGAGGGAGAGAGAGAGGGTGAGAACCCTCTCTGACTGGAATAACAAACAGCCTGAGGGAAGAAGGGATGTCAAACGTGAAGGACGCTGAGAATTAGTGTTAGGATAAAGACATCAGGGACCTGGTCCACAATCCCGCAGCTGTTTTTCTCCTGAAGTGGAGATGGGCAAGCGTGGGTGGGGAGGCAGGCGTGGGTGGGGAGGCAGGCGTGGGTGGGGAGGGTGGAAGGACAGGCAGGGTGATGGCAGGCAACTTTACCTGCCGGGCCGAGGATGACATCAGTGGTGGTGACGGGAGCAGGACTGGAGGCCAGGCAGAGGCTGGCAGGAGACCCTGAGGATCTGGAGGTCTGGACTCTTGTCCAGACAGAGGAAACCCTCCGGATCCACGGCTGCTTCTCAGAGCAGGATGAGAGGATCCTTAATGGTTGTTTCACATCTTGACTTTTATACCCAGTATTACATTACTGGGCATATTACTGGGCGTATTATACATAAGGCTCCGGAAGATTTATCACCGCACTGCTGTGTCACTGCTGTCTGTCTAGCTGGAGTTGTGTAAAGAAATGTACGTTTTGGTACCAGTTTGTTCTTACCAGCAACTATATCCTGATCAGTAATTCAAGTCAAGTCTTTTATTTGTCAGGCACACAGAACAACACAAGGTCAGACTGGGCACCGAAATTCTTAAGACAAGACAAGGCAAGCACCTGCCATAACATAACATATAAGTACACAGAACATAATTTACATCTATGCTGAGCTTAAATAAGTGAAACTTCCTAAATATACAGATAACAATAAATAATACACTATTCTAACCCTAAATACACATAAAACCTATGACAGCCCTATAACCTATTATAACCTAGGTGGAGTACAGTTCAATAGTGCAAAATTGCAGATCAGTCATTCAGTTACTGCTCTCCTCCTGTGGGTCCTGCATGGTCCTGCATGGGCCACTCTTGTCTTAAACTGATCCTGGCATGGAAATTCATTTCGATTACAAATGCTGCTACTTTTCTTCATTTAGTTTTTGTTGGGGTGAACTGCATCTTTCTGCATTGTGCATTTTACAAATTGTAGATGACCAGCTATTATGGTGAATCATTGTTTAAATTCTTCCTTTCACTGTAACCTATTCTGAATCTGGATTTAACTTCACAGCTATCATTTCTCTCCTTGATATAAACTTAGACACTATTGTCCAGAAAGTCCCACCCTCAACCTAGTTTGCTGTTTGATATTTTCCACCATAACCTATTTATGTGGATATAGCAAATAACTCAAAACTGTTTTTGGACGTCCTTTTACAAGAGGTGAGCCATATTTGAAGCAGATGTTGTCAGTAAACCTTCTCCCATCACACCCTCCTGTCCTGACAGGTACCTCCTTGGTGTGAGGAGATGTCGTCCCCAGCCTCAACCCCAGCATGGTCCTGTTACTGTGCTGAGACTGTGCTGAGACTGTGCACTCTAACATGCAGTCAGCCTGCTAGGGCCAGATGTTGACCTTTACACATTACACCAGCAATCCATGCAATGGAGCAGTACAGTCCTGTACAAGAATGCAAATGAACATATTTAGTCATGACTGAGTGTCTGGCATCCAGCCCCTCATGCTGGGCCTGTCTGAAGTAAACAGCGTTATGTTGGTACTTCAAAAGCGATGTTCTGGCTAACAAGGAGGGAACAGAACACTAAAAAAACACGTTTTTTTCCTGGTTTTATTAAGATTTAAGACAAGGCTTGCTGCCTTTTCCCACTATGTGGTCGGACACCTGCCTGAATGGGGGAACTTCCTCCCAGACTGTTTTCTGCAGACTTTCTTAGGAGGCATCACCACGGTGACCTGAAGCTTCCTCAGTGTGGGGAGTGTACCAGTGGACCACTCTGCAATGTTGGCAGACTACTCAGAGATCTGCTGAAATTCATTGATTGATGAATCACTGCCTCTTGGCAGGCAGGCAGCACAGGAAAGCAATGCACAATGCTGAGCCAAACTGCTAAATAATGTCAGACAAATTGTTGATCATTATCTATAAAATATGAAAGGCGGACCTACTGAATGACAGATATGTAAATCAATGGTTTCAATGGCATGTCTCTAAGATTGGTATCAAGGTATCAAGAACCAAATAATCTTATATTAATTGCCGCTAAGCTGTTTTGTAGCTGAAGAAGTGTATTAAAGACGAACGACACCCATCCTCGGAAATGACTCATCTAATAGAAGTGTTAGCTTCAGTATTAGTAAAACACCTCCGTTTATCTTGAAAGGATGGCATGCAGAGCTAAAGAGAAAGGGCAACCGTTTTTCTACAGTTACACAAGCTGTGTTGCACTAGTGTAACATCTGACTACCTCGACTATAGAATCCTGCTCTGACTACTACCCTAGAATAACTGAGGGCCACTTTTGCCATTCATCTGTTACCTTAAAATCTGTGAGCACATGCACTGTTATGTCAATAAGTGCAATTAGGTCAAAATTAGAATCAGATAAGTGGAGCTCTTGTCCTCATTACAAACTCCATTTATGGTCTCTGTACATGCACCAATTATTGGCATGAAAATGTCAGCAGTAATGTTCTTTGCCAACTTACCTACCCCAGTCTTCTATCCAGTAGTAACTGTTCAATTGGGTAGTTACTTCTCTATAATTTCTAAAGCACAGTTCCACCTTGACTGGGTGTCAAAAGTACATATTAGCTAGCAAGATTGTCACAACATTGTCCACATTTCAGTTAGATGTACGGTAGACTTTCAAAGCATTTAATTTGTTTATAAGAAATATAGGTAACACTTTATTTTGATGGTCCGTCTGTTGACACACTATAGGTTATAAGTAACTACTCAGTAGCATGTCAACAATGTATCAGTTTACATTCAACAAAACAGTTTCAACAGATATGTAGTCATGCATTCATCTAACTGTCTGTAGATTATCAGGTGCAAAAAAGAAACATTGCCAGTGGGATGATTATATTTATGTTTTATTTTGGTCAGGTATTGACCAAAATGTGTGTAAAAAATTTACAAATAAACTAGCTTTTTTTCTTTCATTTGCTGCCTATCCTTTTTGTTTTACTGTCCTTTATAGCCTGGTATTTACTTTAGTTAACCAGTGTTAGTGATCAGTTTCAGCAAAACTTTCCTCTTTATGTACAAATGGTTAATATGTGTTCTGTTGATAGTTTATAGGCATTCTACTACACCCAACGGTTATTCACTTTACGTAATTGGATGGTCCTAAAACACGTCTACAAACATTTAGTGGAGAATGCCTACTAATAGTTTGTAAATAATAAAAAAAAAGAGAGAAGCACATTATCTTTAGTTGAGAATCAATACATTATCAACAGATAGTAAACGTATCAGTTAACTGACAATTAGTTGAATGTTAATTAAAAAACTTTGAAAGTCAGCAGAGATTTTGTAAAGTCTGTAGATCAACGCTTGAAATGCATCTGATAATCTTCAGACAGTTAGTTGAATGTATGGTACATGTCTGTTGAAACTGTGTTGAATGTCAACTGACACATTGTTTACATGATACTGAGTAGCTGCCTACTGCTTATAGTGTACCAACAGTTGGACAATCAAAATGCAACACACGATCTACAGACAGTTAGTTGAATATTGGTTAATGACCTGTTGAAAACAAGCTTTGAAAGTCAGCAGACACTTTCAGTAAAATCTGTAGATCAACACTTGAAATGCACCCGAAAGTTCACCGACAGTTAGTTGAATGCACAACTACATATCTGTTGAAACTGTTTTGTTGAATGTAAACTGATACATTGTTGACATGCTACTGAGTAGTTACTGGTAACCTATAGTGTGTCAACAGATGGACCATCAAAATAAAGTGTTACCGAAATATAAATACATCTTGGGCCTCACCCATGTTCCTTCAAATCAGTCTTGGCCTCTTTGCACTGGCTTCCTGTCCAGTTTATAATACGTTTTAAAATATTATTGTTTGTTTTTAAAGCTCTTAATGGACAGGCCCCTTTATATATCTCGGACCTTTTAAAATTCCACGCACCCATTAGGTCACTGAGGTCTGCGGACAAGCTTCTTTTATCCAGTCCCCTAGCATGCTGTGTACGCACAGGTGATAGGGCCTTTGCAGTTGCTGGTCCTAAGCTGTGGAATCAGTTTCCCCTATCTATTAGGCAGGCTCCTTCATTGTCTGTTTTTAAATCCAGGCTTAAAATCCACCTTTATGTTCTGGCGTTTCCCACCACCTGACTTTTGCTGTTGCTTGTTTTTCTCTTGTTGACTGTTTTGTATTTTGTTTTACTGTGTATTTTATAGTGTTAAAAAAAACTGTTTTTGTGCTTTTGTTCAGCACCTCGGTCAGCCTTGCTGTGTTTTGAGTGTGCTTTATAAATAAAAATTACTTACTTACTTACTTCAAATGTGAGAACCAGTATAGCTAGGTGGACTATAACACCACTACAGTACAACAGGAAAGTACTGTTCCTGGAATATTCTAAATCAAGAGGCAACACTGACCTCTTTACATTATTACAAATTCAATAAATCAAACTATTGGGTAATGGCAATTCATCTTCACCTGCCGTGTTGAATATGCAATTTCCTTATGTGAATATATTTCTATGGGTTTTGATCAATTCTCTTTATGGAGCAATGAGACATTCCCCGGAACCGTAAGAACAATGGCAGAGATGCCCCTCTCTCCCACCGACTACACTGGGTTCCATGTGAGTGCTTCCCTCATTACACGGTGACACCAGTCTGACTTCCCCTGCTCTGATTTCACACGCAGCAACACAGAGGGCCATTACAAGGATGACAACCCCATTATACCCGAAGGTTAACGACACATCGTTCTATCAAAGCCCTAAATGGAAGCTTCATTTACCAGCTTAAGTGACCTGGCAAACGTGGAGCCTGTGTTTATAGGTTGGTTTCAGAGGGCTGTGTAAGCTGTGGACATCAGTGAACCAGAACTAAAGGTGTGCAAGTGGCACATGTCTACCTCATTCGAACCAGCCTGCAGACTGCACACTGGGTTCATATCAGTCAGTATGATGAGTGCTCTCTCTCCCCATGCTGCTTGTTTTAAGGACAGAGGTGCAGACATTGAGAGGTTGGGTGGAGAGGATGCTGAGGGGGAGAAGCCCACTTTTAGACTTCAAAGCTGTACTGAAAGGTTCAGTGTGAAACAAACAGCCCTCTTCATTACTCTTTAGATTAACTACGAGAAGCAAAAAGGGTCAGTTTCATGTTCAGTGTCCTTTAAAGGTACCAAAGCCTTTGTGTGCCTTACACACAAAGGTAGATGCTTGGATGTGAATGTTTTCACACAGTATTATCATTGACTAACATGCCATTGTGATTCAACGTTGATGCCTAAACTACTACATTTTATTAATCTAAACCAAACCACCAATAATCTATTCACAACAGAATTAAATGTATGCAGCAGTGCACATGTTGTGCTAAAATAAGCAGTGGTATAAACCCCCACGCATCATTCAAAGCTGGTGCTTCAGACACCAGTATAGCTGTACCTCCTTTGTCAGCTTGGGAAGTCTGTCAGAGTGCACAGGTCTGGGCTGGCACCTCTCTGAGAGCCGCGCGGCCCAGACACCCACGCCATCCACACAGGCTGTCTCTGGGACTCCCTTTAGGGTGAGGCCCCACTGGGTATTAAGGTGGTTTCACAGATGGAGAAAACTGGCGTGGCTACTGTAGGGGGTTAAATATTGGCCAAACAACCAAAACTAATTATATTATGGTTTAAAGGAAGATGGGAAACTGAACAGTGTATTAACATGAACCAAATAGTGCCAATAACATTGGAATTCAAGTTATTTGACACTATGGGTAAAATCAGAGCAAAAAGTAAGGTTAAAATGAAATATACTTTAATAACATTGCAAATGAATGAAATCAATTACAAAGCAAATATGTTACAAAAAGGTTAACTTTTACCTACGCTACCATGATCATTGTAAATCAGAGAGACAGCAAGAGGTGAGCAAAGACGATGAGTACAAGGACAAGCCAGAGCTGAGGAGAAGGTCTTAGGAGATCAAGAATCCACAGAACAATGCTTCACAATTCCCTTTATACACAAGACAACAACCAATCCGACCACTTCTTGACCCTCACTTATCAACATTTGACAAGCAATGCTACAGTGAGTTACACAATTAGGTGTGAGAGCCATCAAGTTGAGACCCTGTCGAGCAACTCCATATTTTAGCATATGAGAGTCGGGGGCAGGTTGACACCCAGCCTTACACTACCTAGCTGCCTGCCAGCCTGTGAAGCATCACAGCTACAGGAAGCTGACAGGCAGAGTCGTCTTGGTTTTAATGACCATCACCTGCTTGACAGGCCACATCCCTCAGCCCCCTGCTGGTCTCCTCTTTCGCACCCCTGGGGAAAACAAAGTCCCCCCTCCTCCCTGTCCCTCTTACCCCCCTCCTCCCTGTCCTCCTCAACCCCCTCCACCTTACCCCCCTCCTCCCTGTCCACCTTACCCCCCTCCTTCCTCTCCACCTTACCCCCCTCCTCCCTGTACACCTTACCCCCCTCCTCCCTGTCCACCTTACCCCCATCCTCCCTGTCCACCTTACCCCCCTCCTCCCTCTCCACCTTACCCCCCTCCCTGTCCACCTTACCCCGCTCCTCTTTCCATCCATCCTCCTCCATGGGCGTTCCTCCTCTGCTCTCCATGGGTGTTTGGTGTTTCAGACCCCTCAGTCCGCCATGTCTGTGATGTTGTTGACTTGTTGAGAAGGTGATGGTCAACTCTGTCACAGGCTCACCCATAGAGGGCTCTGCTCATCAAGAAGAAATCTGTGCTGACAAAGTCTTGCTCAGTTGACCCAGATAACACGCCTTACCACTGGTGTCTCAGTCAAAACCGTATCTCATAACCCACTGGTTATGCCATGGGTAGAGTGAAATTATTTGTGCTGTAGCCTGTTGCCATAGGGAGGAAGGGAACCTTTCATTAGGGGTTCTAAATATAATTAAGTAAGAAAACACAGACCAAAGACAAGGGTCAGTCCTCTCTGGCATTTGTTGCTAAACACTGTAATTGGGTCTGTAAAGTATGTGATATTGTTGAAAATTGTCTTTATAATATTTGAAGGGAGCACCTCCAGATTTCTTGACCATACAAACCTACATTTGAAATGAAAACTTATTAGGAGAACAATTGAAACAGCTGAAAAACTGATATCATTCACGCTACACTTCCATGAGAAGAGGACTGAGCCATTCAGTCTATGAGAAGAGGACTGAGCCATTCAGCCATTGACATGCTGTCAGAAGACTGAAGTGCACCACACCAATCTCACTTCTCTCACTCTCAGACATACTTTTGCAGTATTCTACTCCAACAGGTGCATTTGAAAACAAAATGGTCCTGGCACAGCATATTAAATTCAGGACATGAGTGTTTTGAACATGTTAAATACATGGCATGAGTGTTTTGTTCTGAGCTTATTGTGTAATGCCTGGGCCCCAACTGCCTGTGGAATGAAATGGGCTCAAACAATACAGCTGGTGCCAGGGGAACTACAGCTGGATTCCATCTGGTCTGTATCAGGAGATCCTGGGAGCTGTGGAGTGCCGCTCTTTTGGGCCATCCATTTATTTGGTTGGCACACCACGAGCAAGACAAAAGTAACTGACTTAAAAAATGTACTTTAACAAATCACATAAATAGCAAGGAGCATCTTTTGCTTTTGCTCCTACAAAAGCCTGTTATTAGATACAAACCTTGACATTGTGATCTGTAAACAGCCTAGCAAGTCTGGCCTGACCAAAGGTCATCATTGCACAACAATATGATCTTCTTATTGTGGACTTATAAACACTTTTCAGCCGGTGGTTTTCATTGTCACAATTTTGACCATAACAAGGCATTACAAATTATACACAATGTTGGAATATTTTTATGAAACAGCTTAATTCCATAAGATCCATCTTCTTAGCCTAGCAGTGATTGCAACCCACATAGCATGCATTTAATTAACATTGAATTACCACAAAAGCTGGTCATTACACATTGCCTGTAGAACACACAATCAAAATGTCTCTGGCTAATCACTTTCAGGATATTAAAATCTCATAAGTGTTAAAGCTGTACTTCATAAGTATCACAGTTCACTTCCTCACTGCACGTTGCCATGTTTAATGCTGTTTCAGGCAGCAAAACGGGACAAGATCCCTGACAGCGATAATGTTAACCTGACAGTCACTTCAGCAGACTTTATCCTGAAACATCCTTAAACACACGAGACACAATCTTGTTTGGTCTGAACTGACGCACTGTACCTTCATCAGTTTTCCTCTTTCTGCTTGTATTAAATGCATATTTCTTTTTATTTTCCTCTCAATAGGTGGAAAAACATTTTAGCTGCTGTGAACTTGAATACACCAGCTCCGTCAGCAGATATTCAAAGCCTTGCCAGACATGTTTTTACAGCCAGACTACTTTACATTTTCTTTTGTGATAATGTGAACTCCTGCTAGGAGTCTAAAATCGCAACTCAAGATGTTCCATCATTTACTATTTAATGACAAGAAAACCTCCTCTCTCATTTTATGATTCCATCTTCCGTCCCTCTTCCTTCCCTGCTGTTTCCAATGTTAGAACCTCTCTTAGTACCTCCCTGATTGACCAGCTCTGCTTAGCCACCTAAGGCGGGTGTGCCAGTCCCTGAGAGATATCAGACAATGTTAATTTTCCAATCTTTAATCTCGTGTGTACATGTTGCCCTTGGGTGCAAGAGAGAGACCAGAACCAGTGCTTGGTGTGTCTGTGTTTTATGGACACAGCAGAATGCGACTCGATGAAAACATCAATGTTGCTTAAAGGAAAATATTTCCTCCCGCCACAGAAATGATCTTCATCTTCATGAAGTTTAGCTTAAAAAGGTTAGATGAAGGTTAAAACTTTAAAAGGTGACCCTGAAAACCTGCTGCTATCGCTGTGTATAACATTCCCCAGACCAGCTCACCCAATCATTGTTATTCAGCACAGCCTCCAGACCTCCAGACAGGGCAGTGCAGGTGCGATTGTAACGTTTACCGGTTGAGGGGGGCATTGAAATTCCTGGCACACTGGTGGACACAAAACACTGCTCATATCAAGTTAAAGAGCTGTCACATGCCCTGTCAGAAAAATATGTGCATCCCGCACAGTGCACATACAAATAATGCACGGCAACCCAGGAGGCTGAGAGAACTCTGTTTCCTCAGTGACAAATAATGTCTTGGCCTTGCAGAGTGGCGTGCAGACAAAGTTCAACTGAAGCGTTCTATGTGGAAGGAGAGAGGAGGCTCTCCCTGGATCTTCTGCTGGAGTGAGCTGGTTTAAATTCAATTTCTAAAAGCTAACACCAGACCTTCCACTGAGTCAATAATCTCTGACTCAGTTTTACATACTCAATAGACCTGGGTGGGGGGAATCTTCAGGACGCTAAAACCTCATTACCCAGACAGACCGACCTTGGCACATGCCTTGAATGGAAAATAATTGGCTCTCACATAGGACCATGCAGTGAGACCCTCCTGTACAGGCAGTTCAGAGGTGGTCAAAAACAACCAGGTGATAGGTGAAGGAAACATTGTTTTATTTTCATCAAGCAGAAAACCTGGAATACCTGCACAACACTGAAAGCTAAGTAACACAGATAATTGTTGTTTGAGCTTACAATTAAGCTTATTTTTATGTACAGTACACTTAACTCATATCTAGTGGTGCTTTTGGGTCTATTATTGTCCTGCCAAATAACATTTCCAATCATATTCTTTGCTCATATGATTGATTGATCCTGGTAAGGATACCTAGTAAGGATACCTAGTAAGGATAAGGTGCTTCAGATAGAGCCAATACCTATATGCAGTTTCAACATGGACAGATCTTTTAGTCTGGACACAAACTGGACAAACATGAACACAGGGTTTACACCAAACAAACAAACAAACGTGAACATAGGATTTAAACTAAGCAAACTTGAATATAGGATTTACACTAAACGTACATAAGTATGGGTTCACACTAAACATACAAACATTTTTCTACTAGTAAACAGCAGTGACGTGCGTGATGTCAGTAAGAGGGTAAACACTGAGTTATGAAAACCAGATTACCTAATTTATTGTTTAGGCTAATAGGCTACGTCAAAACAGTACGCACAAGCGCGGCACACATGCACGGTTGATATCAAGAAATGTCCAATCAGGATGACATATCTTACTCTCATGACATGACATATCGTAGTCTCTCTCTCTCGCACACGCACGCACGCACGCACACACACCAATGTCCAGCATCAGAATGCAACCATCTTTATCCTTAACTATTGCACAGCGGCCAATTATGTTTGTCAGTCAGCAACAATGAGAACACACACTGCTCAATTGAATATGAAGGCAAATGGCTTGCAGTCGGCATGAATTCAACCAATTCAAAATTAAACCCAAAATAGTTTCTGACTCACCAATCGGTAGACTATGGCAGTACAGCCGCTGACTGCTAGCACAGCCACATAGCCAATCTTTTTTGTCATACCAGTCCGTTTGAAACGAGCTGACAATTTTTGGTCCCTTTTGCTGGTGTAGTTCAGGCAAGGTTGGCATAGGGCCTCCCTCTTGCTAGCAACTCATTTTTGGCATTAAATCGAGCTTTGAAAAATGTCTTAGTTCTACGATATGGGGAGATACTGCTGCTGTCATTTTTACTTTGAATTTCGCGGGGATTACGTTTAGCTGGTGTAATGACGTCAGCTTCGCATATGTCCAGTTTTATCTCGATTTTTAATTGGTCCATGTTTGATACGTAACGTTGATGATTACTGGCATAACATATTTACGTGCAAAGGCACAGCAGAGTTGTGCTTTTCGACGTACATGTTAAAGAATACAGGCTCGAAGTTGTCGTCCGCAATGAATGGACAGTAAAAGCACTGCTTATTCTACCATTTTGTTGTATTTGATTATGCGTAACTGCTACATTTGTCATCGTAACGTCTAAACAATTGGAATAACACACATTGCATATATAAATCACAAGAATAATCATTAAAAATACAAATACAAGTTTATTAAATACAATTATTTAATAAACATTTTTACGTTTGAATTTTGGCAGGGTACCTTGCCTACCCTGACTGCACCACTGGTAAACAGGCCCTACTCCATGTCTCTCAGGGCCTCATTTACTAACAGGATTGCGCCCATTTCATGCGTGAAATAGTGGGTAAAGACACAACACCATATTTACAAAGGCAGCGCACTTGAGTAAAAACGCAGATTACCGCTGCTGGGAGGGTAAAAGGGAAAGTGGGTGTGTATATTTCTAACTCCTGTTCGCTGAACTTTTTATTTTATTTTCCTCGAATCACCCATGGTGGCAGTAATATGCAGGCGATTTTTCCGTCTTTTAACAGTGGGCTAATTAACACTAATGGGCGCTAATTGCCCGACGAGGATCTGGTTTGATAAATACCACGCAAAATGCGACAATACACCGTCCGCTATTTGCGGTTGGGCAAAGGCGCAGATTAAGCTGCGGTCGCGATGTTAGTAAATGAGGCCGTCGGTGGTATCTGTCTTGATTTAATTCATGAGGACTGCCGCGGTCCTGGCAGGGACCGGCCGGGCCTGTCAGACTCATAAGGACCACCTCTCTGGCACTCTCGTTTGTGTCAGTGGAGCTAGAGCCGAGCCAGCAGGATTTGCCCTCTGTGGTACTAACGCCTCTGCCTGCCCTGACGGTACGGGTGTTTTCGCTTCGCTGTGCTGCTCTCTGGCATTGCCCCCAAACCTCCCTGGGCTCTGAAACTGAATGAGAGGAAGTTGATGGGAGTTTGTGATACTTGGTTCTGCCAAATTCAATATTCCTTTAACCACAAGGTCAGCCTTTGGAAAAAAGGTATTTTGACTGGTGACGTGATTTGATGGTACATGACCGGTAACGTGGACGAGTCTCTGAGGACTGTGGGGATGAATGGAGAGGGGAGAAAGGCCTTTCAGAGGTCCAGTTGGAATTCTGAAATAGTTTTGCCCGTTCTGACTTTGACACTGAATTGGTCCGTTGGGTCACTGGCTGGAATGAAAATCAGACTTTACAAATGCCCAAAAGTAAAGAAGGATATTACTCACTGATTGCTTACAATTTGGAGACAAAAACCTCACTCAACCAAACCATTGACCATATACTGTGACTAGCTCCCACTGCCAAATGATGCTGAACTTGCAAAGATGAATGACATGAATGACACAATTTTCACAAAAGCAAACTGACCTTAAGGTAATCACAAGCGTAACTGTGGTAAAAAACTGAAAAGGCAAGAAATACAATGCCATCCCCAAGATAGAGGCTGAACTCCACATCAATACTGAAGCCCTCATATCACTACCAGCAGTCAGAACAATTATTATTTTCACCAGTATTCCTGGATGTTCTGTATTTCCAGCTAAATCCCACTCTGCAGTTTTCAATTTTCTCCCCCCAACCTCCCAAATTGAATTCTCCCCGCTTTTGGAGATATCGTCAGGGTGACTTTCAAAAATGTCCATGAAGTCATGGTCATTATTTATACTTCCCCTTTTTGGGACTGCTAGTAGCCAGGTCACCCAGTTACAAGAGGTACAGTATATCCAGGGAGGACACTGTTAAAACATGTCTAAATGAACATCCAGCATCAGATTAATAGAGCAAGAAATGGTGGCTTTGTGAATAACAACATGTCTGCATTAACTAGAACAACCATGAAAGGAATTATATTATGTGTCACAACTGACCTATTTACAAATTTACATAGATACATAGATAAACCAGTCTTAATTCTTCCCATAATGTCTAGCTCTGGTGTTATGCTTCCCTCTCCCACCTTTACCTGAAACCCCAACAATGTAGTTTACTTCTTCAAAAGTTACGGACCTCTGTGCTGTGTCTACAACAAAAGGATTGACACACATCTGAACTCTGAAGTCAGAACAAAGGATGCCGTGTCAGACCAAACGGAGCCAAGGAGGTAATGATAGTGATCAAAGAGAAATAGACTGGACGAGTCTGCAAGGGGCATCTGGGACATTTTAGGTAGTTATACTTTTTCTTCTGAAGAAGAGAGTGTCTCTTTGTCATTGTCATGACTTTTCGTCCAGGAGGCTCAGTGAAGAGAATGTCTGTCAGTGACCGTTGATGCCCTCTGGTCCTGGCTGCTCCTCATGGCTCGCGTTGCATCCCTGTCTGGCCTGTCAAACAAGACACCCACCCTGAATCACACGCTAATTGCTTTATCGCAGTTTACTTTTCTTGGGGTGGGGAACAGAGTTTGCTTGCTGAGCGAGAGACGGAAGGAGGACAAATAGAGATTTTGTCTCTGGATCTTTGTCTGAAGTGTTTACCGGTGAATCTGTTCAGTGTCTGGATTAGGGGTTTAATGGAAGAGGGTATATAACACCAACATTAGAAACATGGTTTCCTTTAAAATCCACAACACAAAACCTACAGCCTAACTACTATCTGACTAAATATATTAAATGACGGGAGTAAATATATCACATTTGTATGTTTGCATTGTTAAATATGTATATATCCCTTAGTGACAAAGTCTACAAAACACACACGTGTTTATACAAACCTGACTGTAACTTGGACTCATTTTGATTCTGTCCCTGTGAATGAACGTGATACCTGCCCGGGCATCTGGGAGAGCGATGCATCGTGTGTGTGCCAGGTGTGGGCCACAAGCCAGTAGGTGTAAGTGATGCATGTTCCTAATGTTTGGGGGACATCTGTTTACAGTCATTTGTCACCTTCTAGCCGTAACATGAGAGACAAGTGTGCCATTAACATGGTCTTTATAGCTTCCAGGTCCCATAGAGATGATGAAACGGCCAAACCACATCCCATCGTCTCCCTTTGCTCTCTCCTCCCTTCCTCCCTTGTTTGTTGCAGAACATATTTAATATTGATGGAAACATATCCATAATGATCATGGAGAACAAGATGTTTACATCAGAAAACATATTTACATATGATACATCTTGGTTTGTATCTTGATGTCAAGCCGGCCATTTTGTTATTGGAGGTGTGCAGTACTTTAGGGTTAGGGTTAGATTTCTTTAGGGTTAGACCGGTGAGATTTAGGGCAAATGACCAGTGAAAGTACAGTCCATTAGGAAGCTCCTGTGGGGGGAGGTTCTGATCAAACATGCACCAACAAGGTTTTGGTGTCAGGAATATTGGCAATATCCCAGCTGGTATATTTTGCTAATCCACATGGACTTCATGGCTCACAATTCAAATGTTCAACTTAGATTTAGCATGTGTGTTGTTGTGTGTTGTAACTCATGACTGGTGGCCATTTTTGTTGGTGTTGGGATTCTAATTTAAAAGCAATTACAGTAATGACAATGTCCGTGCTTTATGGGTATGTTGAGGGTTTAGGTTGGTTGAGGGGCAGTTCTATGGGCGTATGTGAAGCCCTCTGTGACATGCTTGCGTGTAAAAAGGGCTATACAAATACATTTGATTTGATTTGTATGTGTCGGATGATTCAGTGTGTTCTTTTTGCTGTCACTTGATTGTGGTCTTGCAACATTTATCTAAATGTATGTAAAAATAGAATAGAGTGGATTGTAGATACCCACCAACTACAGCAGCATCAGCAGAAAGTGGAGTGTTTTTAGAGTTTTGGATGCTAGGAAGAGGGATACTTGAAGAAGATGGGATGTGTCAAAGAAAATTCTTCCTGGACTGTGTAGATTTGAATATAGTCAAAGATGGCGGTTTCAATACAATTTATTTAGACTATACAATTACATATGATTAAACAAAGCTTTGCTGATCAGTCTCAACGAAGGAGGTGCCATCCACACAGATCGTTCGTAAGAGTAATAGAGAACTATCACACATGCAATGCCTTATATAAACTTTAGATCAAATGGCATTCTATAAGGTCAATCAATCAATGTAGCAAGCTCTGTGATTGGCTAACTCAACTTATTGACAGCTTGAAACAATACATCTCCAGTGTGTCCCAAAGTTCTTTGATGTCACAGCTCTCTCCAGAGCAGTAGATAATAAAGCCACAGGGGTTGACCAGTCAAATGGTCAACTGTCCTTTGTGTGACCATCTTCAAACAATACTTTTAATTAACACAAACAATGAAACAGGACACAGCTCTCTAGCCAAAGTTCAGAGCAACTGTCTCATTGACCCCTTACAGTAACCAGAGAACATAAGGCCATATAAAATGCTTCACCCATCCCCCATGGTAAGCTGCCCACAGAGCCATCAGCACCTCACATTCCTTTGAACTCAACTTAATTATCTTCCCTTCCTGTCTCTTACCAATGAACATAGAAGATTATAGATTTCATACACATACATCTATGCATATGACCAAAATTTCTACCACAGATGGCAGCTTGTTTACAGCCGTCTGCAGGCTGGCCATCTGATGACAAAGGGAGACACACAAGTTCCAGCCATTTTTTGCAACTCTTCATTCAGTACCTGAGAAGTTTACCAGGCATGAGAAATAGCTGCTATGATTGTTTTGTCACCCTCTCCTCTTTCTCAACATGTCATTTTCACTGTGCGACAAAACAGTAGCTGTTTCAAATCCTCATGCCCTTTGATTGTAGCATCTTACATCGGCGGTTGTGTTTACTCAAATAGCACTTTGTGTGATGAATAAAATCTTTAGTTTTTCTTCTTGGGCCCCAAACAGGGACTGCCATCTCTTAATTCTCACAAGTTACTCTCTACTGGCGCACATTCATCAGGGGTTTCCACAATATATTTCCAGCTGCTTAAAGGCTGTTGGTTGTAAAAAGAAAGTTGCTTCAGATAGGGTTTCCTCTCAGGGCTTCTGACATGAATAATACAAACATTTTATTTTGACAACATTCTGCCGACAAGATTGCATATAACTTTTTGCAGCCCCCCTCCTTGGCAACAAGCTGGAGAGTTCTCACAGGATGCTGATAATAAAAACATCTCCACATTCCTGATGGAAAGGTTAATGAATGTGGACACCACTGTGCTTTCTCTGTAATTCCTGAATGAATAAATGAAGGCTCTCTATTCTAGATGCTCTCAGGAGTCAGTGAACTCTCAGCCCTATGAGAAACCAACAATGAGACGTGCCAGCTTGTTGTCCATTCTTGTGTATGAAACCTCCAATATGCAGTGGTCTGCTACAGAGTAAACACAACTGTAATCATCCTGTGATGTAACCAAGGTTAGGGTTCTTCACCACCCACGTCTACGTCCCTAACAACACACATGGAATGTCAAACTATAACAGTATTCACATTCATATTTAATCTTTTATGGTGAACATATACTACTTGACAGAACAGCATAGTATCTCAGTTCTAAGGTGCCGTTAGATGAAGTGGACAGTCTAAGTACAGTTTGAAGAGGTGCATCTTCAGGTGTTGGAGGAACATGTGCGCAGTAGAACAGGGAGATGGTTCCTCCTCTGGGGGGCAGGGTGGAGAAGCACTGCAGGGCTGATGGGAAACAACCCTTCTCTCAGGGCGTCTCTGTGGAAATACATCTCTGCTCATTTTTCTTCGTAAGGATACATGGGTGTGAATATATTTAATTCATTACATTTACATAGAGTCCTCTGGATATATTCATTACAATTTACATTGTACTGTACTCCACTTAGGTTAGAATAGGTTATAGGGTTGAAACAGGTTTTATGTGCATTTAGGGTTAGTATAGTGTACTATTTATTGTTATCTGTAATTTAGGAAGTTTTAGTATTAGGGTTAGTATAGTCGATTATTTATTGCTATCTGTATATTTAGGAAGTTTCACTTATTTAAACTCAGCATTGATGTAAATTGTGTTCCGTGTACTTATATGTTATGTTATGCCAGGAGCTTGCGTTGTCTTGTGTTAAGAATTTCAGCGCCCAGTCTAACCTTGTGTTTTTCTGTGTACCTGACAAATAAAAGACATGAACTTGAACTAGTCATTTAGCAGACGATTTCTTATCCAGAGCGACTTATAGTAAGTACAGGGACATTCCCCCGAGGATGAAGTGCCTTGCCCAAGGACACAACTTCATTTTGCGCGGGCGGGAATCGAACCAGCAACCTTCTGATTAATAGCCTGATTCCCTATCCGCTCAGCCATCTGACTACTTTTGTTTTGATGATCATCCTCCTCAGTTCTCAGTATTTTCCCAGCTGCTCTCTGGATCATACAAGCTGTTGGATGATGTTGGGGGAGAGAATGCCCATTCAAATGTCTGTCTGTTGTTTGATTACAAATCCTTTCAGCGTGGCATTCACTGCCAGTTGAACAGGATTCAGATAATAAGTTATATATATTAATGGTCACATGACATGAAAACTTCACTTTAGGAGGTTATTTAACATTAATATGAGTTCCCCTAGCCTGCCTTTGGTCCCCCAGTGGCTGGAATTTTCGGTAGGTGTAAATTAAGCCCTAAATTAAGTCTTCTCCGCCTTGGCAAAAATGAAGGCTCAAACACTCCGTTTGAAAATCTGCTCCTTTTGACGTCACAAGGACCCTCTGCACATATTTTCGCAAAAAATGCGCCGACACAACCTCTCAACGTTTTGCATGTCTGCGCCAAACGTTTCAGCCACCACTGTTTCCTTAACTTGAGCCAATACAAAGTTGGCCTTGCTGACCGTCTGAAATTAAATTGTGGATCAGTAGCCTACTCCTTGGTCCAGCTACAAACCTCGGACAAGTAAGTCAACTAACGCTATATCATTTTGTAGCTAGCTTGAAACCCTTAGAATCTGGCTGTAACATTAGCTCTGCAGCCATCAGCTGAGGTACTGTCGCTAATGTAAAGGTAGATAGCATCAAATATGTGTGTGAATACACATTCTGTAACGCAGTGTTGTACGCTTCGTTGTTATGTGGATAACGTTCCGCTGTTGGTGTTATGGCGCGCGCGATATCCGCCTTTCCCCACATTGAAATGACTGAGTGTGCAGCTCTGCAAACCGGGGTTATCAGATGAGAATGGGCAAATTCGAGGCATCTTACAGCAACGGGTCTACGAGCCATTGCGATACATCCACTGTAAACATTAGCGCATGGCGCCGCCTCTCCTCCTCATTTAGCATTTAAAGATACAGACACAGTAACAGCGCGTTCTGAGGAAAGCTCATTGTGGGACTACTCGTGGTGGCTATAATTCTGCACCTGCAATTCAGCACCAAGGCTGAATTTCGGGAAAGAGACTTCAGATACAGAATTAAGGGACCACTAAGGCCTATATAAAAGCATCCAAAAACAGTATGTCATGTGACCTTTAAACAGGGAAATGCACTGTGGCGCTACGGGAATGTATGAGAAGGAAATCAGTCAGTCGACCTGCTAATATATGTAGCTGATTCCGAGCGAACTCGTCTTCGATATGAACGTGTTCTAATGCATTTAAAATGTTAACACAATAGTAAATATTTGACCATTAATTTTTTGAAATGTGAGGGGAAGTTGAGCTTCCCTTGCAGTCTTAAAGAAATGGCCCTGCTAAGGACACAGGTGGCATGGCACGGCTCAACTAAAGCTGAAATGAGTCATTAGTGAGCAACAGTGAACCCTTGGCAACACATTTTAAACCACAGTGTGAACAATGCTGTGAAGAGCTGATCTGTGCTGCACTGGACTTAAGACCCAGAATATTGAACACAGTGTTTTCACACTAGAATACACTATTCATAATGATTAAAGTAGAAAGTGTATGTTTTCATACTGATTATGGACTCTACATACATACATAATATTATATCACATCATATATTGACGTTTTTAACTTGTCCGGAGTTGTGCTATAATCTTTCAACCATCTTTAATATTGTTGGCTGTTAGGTTTTCCGAAAGTGTGATAGTCTCCCCTCTCAACTTTCAACTAGCTCTACTTCCAGCTGCAAGCATTGTGCATGTCGTTGTTGCTTCAGGCTGAAGATATTAGAGACGACAGGCTGTGATGTGGTGGAACTGAAGGAAGGCCAAATCAGCCTTCTGCACATCGGTTACCACGAGTCACACACTGGGTTCTGAAGGATGACACACTGCCATGCACAAGTCACACACACAAATTTTCCCTGCCTCTCTGCCTCCATCACACCAGGAAGTGCTCCTCAGGCTGTACACCTTCACAGAGTTTGTAGCCTGTCAGAACTTGCTGGGAAGATTTGACAGCTACCTCAGTGCTGTGCTTTGTAATTTTGTAAAAATGATAATGTGCACTTTCCAGTTATTAAATATGCAATAAAGTCTGCATACCGATGGTAGTCAGTTGTACTCAGTTGGAAGCTAATGGTGAGCTGGTGCATCGTCATGGGTAACGGCACAGAGACAACAAAAGGTCCAAGGACTGGAACTTGAGGGACGCCAGTGGCTAGAGTGCTGTCATCTCCACATAATAGGAGGGATTGGCCCATTAGGATGCAAACTGGGAAAGTACAGTCTGCGATGTACTGCTGGGATAGAGATAGAGATCTAGTTGTTCACTGAATCAAAAGTCACTGATAGATTGAGAAGAATGAGCAAATGAGAGGTGGGAGGAGCCTGTGTGGGAGCATGGACTGCTGTCTCGGTACAGGGATTTGCCAGTTCCAGAAAGATGTTCTGCAAGAGGTATGGGGAGAGATGGTTAAATATGTTGTGGGTTTTGGATAGTTCTGGGTGAATGATGCAGTATCATGCAGCCACCGCCTTTGGTTGAAGGTTGAAGTCTATTCATTCTGGGAGAAAAGGATTTCTGAAGCAGAACTGTCCCGTCTAAGAGAACTGTTGACATGGATCCAATGCATACTTAAACAGTAGAACCAGTGACACGGCACTATTTCTATACCAGATGGCATGAATCTGAAGCTTTATTCAGTATGCGTTAATGAAGCGTGCTTCCTTGAAAGAGCGTTGTTTGCAAATACAAGGATGATTCTCTTGGGTGAATTTAAGGCTGAACTGTGAAATCAGGTTTTCAATTTTAGAGCTAAACTTAAAAACATCCTTTAACAAAAATCCCAGTGGGAGCCGGATTGCCTTTTCTTGGACCTGCAGACACTTGGGAAGTCCCTCTGCTGAGTGAGTCTAGTGGGATTTGAATAACAACTACAAAAGTTTGGTAATGTGGAGATAATGAATGAGGATGAATATAGGGAGAGGAAGCAGATTTGACTGAACGATAGGTGCAGAGTGAAGAAGAGGTGAACAGATGAACAGAGAAAATCAGAAAGAAGGAGTGTAGCCAGGGCCGGCCCTAGGGTTTTTGGGGCCCATTTGTAAAAAAAAAAAAATACTTGTGTTTTTTTGAGGGGGGGGGAGAACCAATCCCGGGTCCCTAAACAAATGTTTACTTTGTGTAACTTAGTAGAAGAAGACATTAGGAAGGACTGTGTAATAGCCTGATTTACATCAGTTATTGAATTTAAATAAATTGTTTTGTATTTTTCTTGAATTTAAAATGGGTTTTTGGCAGTTGATAAAATGCATATCTCTACTCAGGAGATGTTGTGTGTATTTGATTCATTCAAATGTTTGCACGTCTGTGATTTGCATTTATATATATAGTTTTGTCACAGTGTACTCTATAATCTCTTCAATATATAAGGGGTTGATTATTAGCTTATTCCTGTTTAGTTTGAAGGATGAAAAAAATTGTGTAGGAGCACAATGGGGAACACTTGTAGGAGTTTATGCCAATTATATAGTGTAGTATTTATGCCGTTGTTTTGGCTTGTAAGATGTTGATGGTTTGCATGTACAAATGTATATTTTTGGGACTGCTTTTAAGTTAGCAAAGGTTTTGTAGTTTTATTCCTCTCAGTGAAATTGTAAAACTACAGTGAGTCTGGAGGATGTAATTTCCTCAAATCAGAACCTTTCACAATGGTCCTAAAGTCTTGTTATGAACAATCACAATGGTCCTCAAGTCTTGTCATGAGCATACACAATGGTCCGAAAGTCTTTTTATGATCAGTCACAATGGTTCTAAAGTCTTGTTATGAGCAGTTGTAAACTATAGGAGGCGGCAGGAGGAGGAGTATGCACCCCTACTCATCAACGGATCTGAAGTGGAGAAGGTCAACTGCTTCAAGTTCCTCGGGGTGAACATCAGCAACAACCTCACCTGGTCTGTTCACACGGACAAGGTGGTCAAAGCAGCCCGTAAACGCCTCTACTTCTTGAGGAGACTGAAGAAGTTTGGTATGGACTCCTCACTAACTTTTACAGATGCACTATAGAGAGCATTCTGATTGGTTGCATTACAGTGTGGTATGGGAGCAGCACAGACAGGGACCGCTAGGCCCTGCGAAGTGTGGTCCAGGGCTGCCAACTTTTCCAAATACCTTGGCGTGAGATTTGGTGCGCCGTCCCCCTCGAGGCGAGCCCTCGCGAGCTTCACTCCTGATATGGACACTGATATGGACACTGTACACCAGTCACTTAAACACTGTCACTTTCAGCTCCTGGTTGCACTATCAATAACATTGCACTATTGTACCTCACTGTACTTTGCCATCAGGCTCCTGTATGGGTAATAGGTTTTATGTGCATTTAGGGTTACTATAGTATATTATTTATTGTTATCTGTATATTTAGGAAGTTTTAGTATTAGGGTTAGCATAATCGGTTATTTATTGCTATCTGTATATTTAGGAAGTTGTCTTGTCTTAAGAATTTCAGTGACCAGTCTGACCTTGTGTTGTTCTGTGTCCCTGACAAATAAAATACTTGAACTTGAAGTCACAATGGTCCTAAAGTCACAACTAGCTTATTGCAGTTGTCTCTTGTCTCCAAGACATTTCCAGTAAAAGAGAATAGTATAAATCCAAGTGTTATTCATAGGAGGCCAAAAAGGCTTTAGTTGTTCCTTGTGACCGAATATGGGAGCAGGTCTCCCAAAGTTGCAAAGGATGGTTTTGACCCAGAATCTGCATATCAAGGGATATTATACCCCATCCATTGAAGACACATCAGTATGGTAGTCATTGTTATCCATAATCAATGGAGACCTTAACTTAATGATTCATAAGTCTGTGACCCATCCTTCTCTTGGAATAAATTAGTCCTTTCACTTTTCCTGACAATCAGATAGGAAAGGAAGGGAAAGAGGCCAATCCCCCTGTGGTCACAGTGGAGCTTCCTCACTCATAATACATTTGTGTCACAGGACTGCCGTCTGCCGAGATGGCAGAGGACAGTCTTAATGCAGCAGGACCTTAGTCATTTAGGCAGCACTAATGGCTTCTGAAAAAATCCTGGTCCATCTTGAGAAAAGTGAACTCAGTATAACTCAGCATAGCTGCCTTCGAAAGAATAGCTGGTCAGCAGGTCGTTTTGATCATGAGTGCATGGGACAAACCTTTGTGTTTTTTCAGTGTTAATAATTGTAATTTCATCTTGCATATTGTTTTATTGTATATCTAGAATCCACATAAGTTCTAAATAGTTGTGACTGGTACTGTAATGGACTCTCGTGGCAGGTGTTGGATGGCTAATGTGTGGCTTGTCTTGGTTGCCCAAGACTTACTGTCTGGGAAAATGTGTCCCTAATTGACAGATAGTGGATGTTTATAATGGGATCTTGTAGCATAGTTTGACAATCAGTTATCCCATAATCTGTTTCATGATCTGCTGAATGCACAGTAAGCTTATTTGCGAGAGGGTTTTATCCTGCACGTCCATCATCGAGTCTTTGCGCTCATCTAATTGGAACACCTTACTGGAAGCATGACAAACCTTGCAACCTCAAAAGCATGATTGGTCCATCACTACTAGTTTCCATGTGTTCTAAGGGCTGAAATGAAAGATTATTAGGAAAGGTTTTGTTGATAAAGATTGAATGGAAAATATGACAGATTGTACACTTGTTTTTCATGGCTTTGATGGCAGGGTCAGGACTGGCCTCACCAAGGGAGATCATGTCAGTCCCCAACTGGCTCATCTGTCTGTCCAAATTGGTATGAAATCTTAATTTTTCCTTCTCTCCTCCACCTCTATTCTCCACCTCACCTTTCCTCTCTTTTCTCCACCTCTCCTCTCTTTTCTTCACCATTCCTCTCTCCTCCACATCTCCTCTCTTCTCCACGTCTCCTCTCTTCTCCACGTCTCCTCTCTCCTCCACATCTCTCTGCTCTCCTCCACATCTCCTCTCTTCTCCACCTCTCCTCTCTTTTCTTCACCTTTCCTCTCTCCTCCACATCTCCTCTCTTCTCCACCTCTCCTCTCTTTTCTTCACCTTTCCTCTCTCCTCCACATCTCCTCTCTTCTCCACGTCTCCTCTCTTCTCCATCTCTCTGCTCTCCTCTATCTCCTCTCTTTGCCACCTCTCCTCTCTCCTCCATCCCTCCTCTCTGCTCTCCTCCACCTCTCCTCTCTGCTCTCCTCCACCTCTCCTCTCTGCTCTCCTCCACCTCTCGTCCACTTCTCCTCTCTGCTCTCCTCCACCTCTCTTCTCCACCTCTCCTCCACCTTTCCTCTCTGCTCTCCTCCACCTCTTCTCTCTCTTCTACACCTCTCCTCCACCTTTCCTCTCTGCTCTCCTCCACCTCTCCTCTCTCTTCTACACCTCTCCACCTTTCCTCTCTGCTCTCCTCCACCTCTCCTCTCTCTTCTCTACCTTTCCTCCACCTTTCCTCTCTGCTCTCCTCCACCTCTCCTCTCTCTTATCCACCTCCTCTCTCCTGTCTTCTCCACCTCTCCTCTCTTCTCTCCTCCACCTCTTCTCTCTCTCTCCTCCATCTCTCCTTTCTCTTCTCCAACACAGCCAGGTTTTCCTCTTGATTCCATAAATCCCATCCAGCACAAACACTTGCACCAACAGTCTTAGCCTTCTTCTCTTCTGTAAAGGTATATATCTCAGCTACATTTTTTTGACAGGATAAAAAAAAGGTCCACAGCAAAAGCTATTGTTATTTTTGTTTGCATGGTTTGCCTCGGTGTCGTGCTGCAATCGTCCCCCCACTGAGTAATGAGAAGTAGGTGAGAGGACCCTGGGAGTGTAATTATTTTCAGTTGGAAGCTGGTGAGGGCCCAGTCTCCATTTGTCTCCCCCAGCGTGACGGCTCGGCTGATCTCCTCGCTATCTTCCTCAGACGGTAATGAGCACCAGGTTCTCATTATCTACCAGGGATGTCACCCTCTAAAAAGGTCCAAAAATAAATAAAACCACTTGCTGTCCTTGTGCATAACAAGCAGTCTCAGCTCCAGCCAAACTAATTGGATGAACGAAGAGCAGGTGAGAGTGGTGGAGTCTGCCGGAGTGTGGGAATGCAAAGAGGCAGGGGAGGGCAAGGTGCTGTTAGAACAGTCACAATGTGTTTACTCATAATGGAAAGCTGCCATCAACGGTCAGTTACACCTTGTTGACATTCTTCCCATGCTAAAATTTACAGTTTTTCACAATTGTTAACACACAAAAAGCAAATATTTGGCACAATTTTCACAATCTTCACTTCATGTACCAATTGCTTTACCCAATTTGGCACTACTTCACACTTCCTTATCTGCATTAGACTCTGACTTTCCTTGTTTACACTCTGATGTCAATTACACATCACCTTGTTGTCAAAACACTACAACAATGTTCAGTTGTTGCACACATCTCAAGTAAAATCTTGAAGCATCAACCTACAACACACAACTATTCAAATCTCTAAACACTCAGGTCTGGTGAGCAATTTGCAATCAGGACTGCAGAATACGTGAAAAGGGCCTTGGGCCTCTGTGGAAAACTTAGTTTTTTTCAAATGCTTACACACATTTTTTTACTCGTCCTCTTTTTTTCAAAACTTAACACACAAATCCAACAATTGCACACACAAAATGCTAAATGCCTTGCTTCTCTTGCAAAATGAAGCACTGCATTCAAAATATCACAAACACTTCTCAAAAGCACACATTTGTCTCATGGAGCAATCACTTTTGCCATTATATTACATTTTGGGATATATCATATACACACAGTTATTCAAAACCTAAAGCTCTTCTTTCTTGAGCTCCTTTATACATTTATGTACAAGATAGAAAGTAAATGGCAGAGATTATGAAAAATTCAAAAAATATTTTATACAATATGCATTTGTGGTTGGGAATGCATTATTACACAGTACTAAAGAAAGAGTGTAGTAGGACAGAAACCAAACCTACCGTAATTTTGAAGGTGATTACGAAATGGTGTCTGTATGTGTGTGCCATGAACTGTAGCATACAGTAATATATACTATTTTCTACAATATTGTCAGAATGTCTTCTTACTGTCACTGTACTGTTGTACGGTATGATACAGTAATCCACCAGACTGTGACCAATCATGCGGTGCTTTGCAGTCAATGGATGTATGGGTGCTACGTAAAATAGTAAAAACACAATAGTTTGTTTGTACTATACCGTGTGTTCAGGGCTGCGTCCTCTCCCCTCTGCTCTTCTCCCTGTACACCAACAGCTGCACCTCCAGTCATCCGTCCGTCAAACTCCTGAAGTTTGCGGATGACACCACCCTTATTGGGCTCATCTCTGGTGGAAACGAGTCTGATTATAGGTGGGAAGCGACCGACCTGGTGACCTGGTGCAGCCAGAACAACCTAGAGCTCAATGCTCTTACTGTAAGACAGTGGAGATGGTTGTGGACTTCAGGAAGAACACAACCCCACTCATCCCCATCACCCTGTGTGACTCCCCAGTCAACACTGTGGAGTCCTTCCGCTTCCTGGGCACTATCCTCTCCCAGGACCTCAAGTGGGAACTGAACATCGGCTCCCTCATCAAGAAAGCACAACAGAGGATGTACTTCCTTCGGCAGCTGAAGAAATTAAACCTGCCAAAGACAATGATAGTGCACTTCTACTCAGCCATCATTGAGTCCATCCTCACCTCCTCCATCACCGTCTGGTACGCTGCTGCCACTGCCAAGGACAAGAGCAGGCTGCAGCGTATCATCCGCACTGCTGAGAAGGTGATTGGCAGTGGCGGTTCTGGCACATTGTGCGCCCAGGGCGAGTTTATCACTTGCACCCCCCCCTCCCCCCCCCCCCCCCCCCGGGAGGAAAATATTGTGTGCCGCCCCCTGACAGCGCCCCCAGAACGAGCACTGCTACTACCTGGCTGCAACAAACGACACTACAACAGTCACTCCCCTCCAGCAGAAGGCTGCGGTCCATCAGGACCAATACCTCACCCCACAAAAAGTTTCTTCCCTTCCGCTGTTGGCCTCTTTAACAAGGCCAAGGGGCCACACTGACTCTAATGACTTCCTGCTTAAAACACACTGCATTTTGCACTGCATTACAAAATTGTATCTTGTACATTTGTATTTTTTGTAATATTTGTATTTTTTGTATTGTAAATTACGGCAACTTATATTGTATTTTACTGTAGATTTTATTTCATTCTAATTCCACTTACGTAGTACTGCTAGTTTATGTACCCTTAGTTGTCAGGTAGCCTCCAAGAAATCAAAGGCGGTTGCAGGCACCCGCCTCTTGCAGCCTTACACCCCACCTGCCACCTACGGTCTTCTTCAGACAACCGCCTGGTGGTCCCACAGCTCAAGACTGCCCGGTCCCAACACAAGCTCTTCTCCTGGCTGGCCCCCCAGTGGTGGAATCAACTCCCCAACTCCATAAAAGACACAGACTGTCTCTCCACCTCCAAGAGAAGGCTCAAGACGCACTTGTTCCGGGAGTACAACGGTACTTTGGAATGGTTTACTGAACCCAATGCTAGTTTCCTCAAGGATCACAATGACTCTTGCTTAGAGACTTGTTGCTCTTGTTGGTTAGTGGTAACTGATTTAAACTGTTGTATTCGCTGCGAAATATTCTATTTTAGTTAATCTTATTTTTATTTTTACTGTTACTTGCTTTTCTACAGGTACACTTGCACTTAGCGATTCATGTTGTTTAATTTTAACTTGCTTAACTACATGCTCTTATGGTTCTTCCCTTCGGCACTTGCTTTGTTGTTGTTCACAATGTGTGCTTCTTGTTTTGGATACCCGCAATGCTTTGGGGCTATCTTGTTGTTATTATCAGTGACCTATGCACTTTGTAAAGCTATCTCTTGGAAGTTACTTTGGATAAAAGCATCTGCTAAATAAGTGAATGTAATTGTGAAAGCTGTAAGAGATAGGATGGCAAAGAGTCATCTTGCAAAGGAAGTGTCAGGTTTAGCATTTTGTGTGTGAGGTTTTCAGTTGTGTGTATGCTGTTATGAGAAAGCCGTTATTGTTTTGAGAAACTTGTGTTAAGAATTGTGAAAAACTGTAAAAAGGTTCACTGCTGTTGAAATGTGTAGCTGGATTGATAGAAATCAAATATAAAATGAATGTCTTTGGTCTTGAATGTGTCCAGTTGTGCCCAGAAAGTTGTACCCTGGTCAGAGTGATGGGTAGTGGGGATGTGATGGACATGCTTCTTGGGGGTGATGAGAACATCTCTTGGGTGGTGTAGAAGGTTGTTGTGAACATTTCTTAGGTGGTGAAGAAGGTTGTTGTGAACATCTCTTGGTGTAGAAGGTGAATGGGACATCGTGGACCAGCTGTCTTGAGTGTGTTAAGGTCATTCTGTCCAACAGTGTTGGCACACTGAACACATTTCTCCTCTGAGGAGGTGACTGGAGAGAATGCATCTTGGATTGTTTTGCAACAATGCAATTAGTTTAGACTATTAAAATTGCTTACTGTGACAAACAATGACAATATGATTCACATAGTGAAGTATCAGTAATCTAGCCTGGCTGCCAGCCCAATTTAGCCCCGCCCATAAAAACATTTGGTCGGGAAGTTGGGTCTGGGGTAGCTCGGTTGGGGAAAAACTATGTCCGAACAGGAGCTGTTCGGACCAATGAAATTGTTAAGGCGGGCTTTATACGATGATGGACAGATGATCAACAGTAACGTAATCAACCACGTCACCAAAGAGCGCTTGGGTTGAATTCGTTTTCAACAAACAACATTTTTACGTTGCTCTGATTGGTTGTAGGTCTATCCAATTGAGCGAAGAGGCATTTGGCATTTGTTTTACGAGCTCGGTTGACACACGCCCCATAGTCACAGCCCAACGGAGAGTTATCAGACTCATATTCTGACTAGAATTATGAGTATGACAAGGTCAGGCTATCAGTAATCAGTATCAAACACAAAATAATAAAATAAAGTAAGTTATTAAAAGATGACATAGACCAAACCACATCACAAAGACCAGTGCTTGATATCTGTAGTCCTTCAGTGTGAAGCTCAGAGTCTTCATATCGAGTCTGGCAGCAGGGTTTCTTACTGGTCAGAAGAAGCCCCGCAAACCTCCAGAATTAAAATGCCAGCGATCCAAGCGAATCACAGCATAAAGGATGAAAAATTGATGCACATTATGTTCAGAAATTAAGTCTGATTTCCCTCTTGCTCCCTCCTCCTTGCTCTCATGCTCACTTTCTCTCATCAACCAACCTTTTCTTTTTTATTTTTCTTCTTTCCAGATTGGCAAACTCATTTAGCATGAAATATTGATGAGCCCCTTCTCTGTATGGACCGTACACTCCTCCCTACACTGAAGGATGAGATCCTGCTCTGTGCGTTGGCTACCTGCTAATGGGTCCGGACAGCTAGCTTCTACACGGGCCCTGTGGCAGGTACGTGTTAAAAAGACCATTATGCTAATGCCACTGCTGTCGGGGGAGGGGCATGGGAGGCTGATGATCTGGGCTCCCTCATCAGCAGGGACACAGTGGGGGTAGGGCCTTCATGCTACCTTGATGCACCCTGTCTGCAATCTAGTCCCTCACAGTTGATTTTCACTGCAGGATGCAATTTATATGGAATGTGATTAAATACATGAAATAGATCTGAAATGGTGATGTGCACAATACAACAGGTTCACTGCTTTCACTGAAAATGGTCTTTGATTGCAAGAAAAAAGGATTACAATGTGACAGTAGGGTATATGTGGTGAAGTGTCAATCAGATTGTGTGACTTTCAGGCCAACAGTTCATGTTTTGAGACACACAGACTATCCAGATATAGGGTTAGGGTTAGGGATACTTGGATACTTCAACCATGTGTCTTTAATTAATCACAGAAAGTAGTAGGGGGGGAAAGAACAAAAGGCTAATTGTAATTCTTAGTCCATGTATTCAGGGAGTCAGATGGCTGAGCGGTTAGGTTGTGGTTCTGTAATGTTGTACAATGTATGTGCTTATGTGCTGAGGTGTTTTTAGCCTGTTCCCACACTGTACTCCTCTAGGAGCATAGTCTGGGGGTTGCCCTTTTTTGCTCCTCTCTCTCCTCATGTTATGCTGAAAATGTATTCCCGTCCTGTCTACCCCCTTGTCATGTTTTCGTATTAGAAACTGCAAGTGGCAGCTCGGATCTAAGACAGATTTGAGAGACCGCAAATAGAGTGCGGCTAGTTAGATAAACACTTACTATTATTGTTTTTGTTGATTTTATGTAAAGCACTCTGAGCTGCAATTCTTGTATGAAAAGTGCTATATAAATAAATACTTACTTACTTAGGGAATTGGGCTAATACTCAGAAGGTTGCCGGTTCGATTCCCGGCCGTGCTAAATGACGGTGTGTCCTTGGGCAAGGCACATCACCCTACTCGTCTCGGGGGGGAATGTCCCTGTACTTACTTTAAGTCATCTGCTGAATGACTAAATGTAAATGTATTTGTTTGACTTGAGAAAAATCAAAAAATCACTTTGTGGCTAAAAAGACATGTTAGAATAAATGTCTGTAAAAAGAGGGGTAAAATGACTCATTCTAAAGGTGCATTTATACAGCAACGCGTCATGTCACTCCGCCACTCATGCTGGCGATGATCCAGGCTGGGTTTGTGTAGTATTAACTCCTGTGCAGACTAGCAGGCTAAGGAGCCATCCATAGCATCAATGGTTGGTTAGGCGTCTGTTGTCATAAAATGATGAATCATTTTTCATCCGTGTGGTCTGAAGAATAAGAAGTAAAGGACAAAGATTAAGCAGGAACTCTGGCTTTACTTTCTAACAACGATGTACATGTTGACCTTTGACCTGGAATGTTGACTGTAAAAAACAAACAAGACAATATTTGATCTAACAGTGCATACATTCAAGCACATGCTTTCTACATTTGGCCTCAATACCCCTTTAGTATATAATGAAAAAACTACCATAAAATAAAAAACTGAAAAATTCAGGTGAGGAGAATTGCAGTTTCAGTGCCATCAGAGTATGTGGGAGGAGAGCCACATTTATTGCCAGTTCATCTGCTCAGAGACTTCTACAGTCTATAGTGGGCCCATCTGTTTTGTGTATGTGGCCAAGTCAGGAAATGAACCTGCAACAACGCCTAACAGATGCCACCTGTACACCACCATCCTCTCCCGAATACCACCCACCTCCACCCTTTTCTCCTAAACACCGCCCACCCATCCCCAGGTAATGCTACTTGCACAACACTGTAGTCTCAAACTACTGTGTTGACCATGATATCAGTACTTGGCTTTCACTGCACTGGAAACTTGCATGAAAATCTACAAACCAGGCTAGAAATGTACATTTATTGAGACAAAGCTTTGGAGAATTTGCTATACTTAATGAACGTCTCTGAGTGAGGAAGTCATAAAAAAAATCATATTTCAAAACAGAGATTCTTGACTGTAAAGGTTTTAGCATTATTTCTTATTATAAATTATTTTCTTTTCTTATTCTAATTATTCTTATTATTTCTGCTTGATAGAGGCACATTCTTGTGACATGCATAGCCATCGTCGCTACGTAAAGAGTAAATAGTTCACAATTTAATTTAATTTAAGGAATACATGTAATTTCAGGTTTCCTATGATTTATCCAAATTCCTCATCCAAGTCCTGTCCACTGTATTTTCGTCTGGGTACACTGTGTCACAGGGAGTGAGATGCTCTGTCAGACTGGTCTCAGGGCCTGAGGGAACGTGGGAGCTACAGGTACGAGTCTTTGATTTCCACTCTTTTAATTTTAATGACCTCAGAAGACTGCATGCTTAGCATTTGGATTTAAGTTAGGAGAACCTGATGGAACAATTTCCCATCATGCCTCCTCTGAAGGGCTGATCTCCGTTCAGCTGGGTGTTAGGGAGTCAGGTGGCTAAGCGGTTAGGGAATCAGGCTGGTAATCTGAAGGTTGCCAGTTCGATTCCCGGCCATGCCAAATGACATTGTGTCCTTGGGCAAGGCACTTCACCCTACTTGCCTCGGGGGGAATGACCCTGTACTTACTGTAAGTCGCTCTGGATAAGAGCATCTGCTAAATAATGTTAGTTTGCATTGCTTCTAACCCTGGGTCAGCCGCTAACATAACGCAAACACACATAATCACCACAACCACAGGGAACCATATCATGGCTAATCATGATATGTCCACTGCTAAGGTGTAAAATGGCCAGTCCAGCAAACATCTGCATTCCTATGACCAGAATGCTTCCTGGAGGAACTGTGGTGAAATATATAAGTTACCTTGGGTTTCTAACCATAAGTGAAGTGGACAGAGTGTCACGTGTTTCCTCCTAGCAGAGAGCCCTTCAGTTCCAGGTGGGTTGATGAAGCCACAGACCCTCATAAAAACAGCTGATCTGGGAAAGTGACTACTAGTTCCTGTAGTAAGCTGTGAATGATCTTTGTAGTTAGCCTGGAACATGATTTTTGTGGAAGACATTAGTGATGTAATAACACTGTCTGTACATTTAAGTTGAACATTATGTTCCAATAATATAAAGTTAAACCTTCCTGATAACACACATGCTTTCACTACCTCTGAACACTTGTCATGGTAGTTCATGTTGTCCCTTGTTATAATGAAACTAACTGTATATGATCCTTATTTGTGTATTTTGTCTAACAATGGTTTACGTAAAGGCAGATACTTATTGAAAGGTAGGAAAAATGGTGTGCCCTTTGCAAAAAGCGTATCTAATTACAACAGGTACTAGATTATGCTTCATACCATAACAAAACACTTTTCTTCACATGGGAAAGAAAATATAAAAACAAATGCATTAAAAACGGTACTGTACCACTTATAAAATGTTTTGGGTCATGAGACTTGCAAGTTTGAAGATTAAAGATGCTTTATGGAAGTTTCATTTACGTAACAGTACTAACATGAATGGTTGTGCCGTTAGGAAGAACAGAATTGTTTTTTTCTGTGGTGCCTTCCGTTTATAATGATGCAGTACAAGCACCTGAAATCACATGATTGCATTATGCAAAGTCTTTGAGTGAATCAGAATCAGAAAGGGATTTATTCGCCATGAAAGTTTGCACAGACAAGGAATTTGCTTTGGCAGGAAGGTGCATACAATAAACATATAGGAATCATAACATTTTGATATATGGTCTAACTATACTAAGGATATATAAACTAGCAATACTAAGTGGAATACAATTAAAATAAAATATACAATAAAATGAAATATAGATTGCCATAAAATAAAATATGAGTTGCCAATTTACAGTATAAAATACAATATAAAATACAAATATTACACAAATTGTGAAGTAGTGCAAATGCAATTGTTTTAAGACATGAAACACACATTGTCTGTCTTAAACCTTAAATATATATATTTTACTGTTTACTGCAGTGCAGTGGTATACTGTAGATGGCTGTACATATGATTGTAGTAGGACACACTTATTTTGTAGTACAAATGCAAATATTGACCAAAATTAATTATATTACGGTAACATCATTGTCTGACTCTTGTGTACTGTTACGTTAGCCTGACGTTGTCATACTCATAATTCTAGTCAGAATATGAGTCTGAAAACCCTCCGTTGGGCTGTGACTATGGGGTGTGTGTCAACCGAGCTCGTAAAACAAATGCCTCTTCGCTCAATTGGATAGACCTACAGCCAATCAGAGCAACGTAATATGTTGTTTGTTGAAAACGAATTCAACCCAAGCGCTCTTTGGTGACGTTGTTGATTACGTTACTGTTGATCATCTGTCCATCATCGTATAAAACCCGCCCTGACAATTTAATTGGTCCGAACAGCTTCTGTTCGGATATAGTTTTTCCGCAATCAAGCCCCTCCAGACCCAACTTCCCGACCACATTTTTTTTGTGGGCGGGGATAAGTTGGGCTGGCAGCCAGGCTACTGTTACGTAACATCAAATGAAAAATAGGGGACTGTCATGCTGTATTTACGTTTCTTACTGTAGATATGCATGCACATACCCTTACATTACAGAGGCTAGGTTGCACCTTAACCCCTGTGCAAGTGCACACAGTATAGGACAAACAAAGTCAGGTCCAAAACAACAGAACAAAATGCTAAGGCTTATTTTGGTGATACATTAACCATGTTAGGTGTACTGGTACACAAACCAGTTGCATCTTACGTGGAAGCTTATAACACTTTCTGGAACTCTACAGCATGTTTGATATCATCATGTACCTTAAATCAGCTACAGGAAGTGAATAGGACAGTCTATAGCAACCCCACCATTCTGAAGACATTCATTAGTCATTAATGTAATCTCACATGTACTTGAATTGAATGTGACTTTTGCCTCTCACATCCTGCCCAGGACATGAAGATGTCTGAAGGTTGGCATTAGCATAGAAGCTCAATAATGTTTTGTCAGCTTGACAGGTGATTAGAGAGGTCCAGCTGAGCTGCTGAGGAGGAGCTGAAGGGTAGAGATGGATATGAGCCAATCACTAGCTTCCATCTGAATGTTGCAAGACAAGAAAATCATTCCTGGGTCGAGGAATGTCTTTGGTATTTGGAAAAAGAAAGTTCTCTCCTGAAGGGTCATATGAGATCAAGTGTACAGCTCTCCTTCTGGTACTTCTGTTATACTGAAATGTGATACAACTACACAGCAGAAATAGATGAAAACATTGCTTAATAACAAGAATGATGTATTAATATGCTGTACATGACCTCAATATATGACAATAAATAAAACATTTGCATATACAGTTTAGCTAGGACAATATACTTAAATAATAGGTGTGTTCGACTTCATGCAGCGCTGGCAGCGCCGACAGTCAGCTGCATCCGGCTGCCTTGAAGCTGAGAATGCCATTGGCTGCTTCAAGTCAGCCGGGCTGCAGGCGGCTGCAGCTGACGCCGGCACTGCATGAAGTCGAACGCACCTATTGTCTAGTATCACATGACTGCAATGTTCTGTAGTTAAATGGCATGAATGGAAACCCCCCCACTCTGGCAGATTGCATTAAAGATGCCATTTTGAAGTCTCACTGGTTCTGCTCGGTCGACAAATGAGGGCCCACAATCAATAGTGGTCTGTCCCAGCACCGCGGCCAATGAACATTTCTAATCTGATAAACATCAAAAGCACAATTAGACAAGAGTTGAGCAACAAAGAAATCAGACATAATGGAAATTCAAAACACTGCAGCAGTAACAATGAGGCACCCCCACTTCCAGGATAATGGAGCTATGGTACAGTAACAGATTTAAGGGCCAAATGACTATTTGTCAATTCATGTAATTATTGACTCATTCCATGCCCTCCCCTCTTGTCAGGGACATGGTAGACGTGTGTTCTTGTTCTTCTGATGCAAGGAAGTAGTTCTAGAGTGCTAACATCAATGAATAGAAATTTGCTTGCATCAGTTTACAGTTTTTTTCAAATTTTTACACACAAATTCCTTACTTTTCACACAATTTCTGAAACCTGAGACTCAAACACCAGAAACACCTCAAATCTGCAAAACCATACGCACATTTTGGCCTCAGTTTTCAATTTCATAAAAACACTTTTTGCAAAACACAACACACAATTATCCCCGTAGCACACACAATTCTAACAGGAAGCATCTTGATTTCCTTTTTCAAACACAAAAATCTAAATGCCACACTAATTCATCAGTGCCTCACACTAACTCCTCATGTGCAAAAACTAATTGCTCAACTAAACACCAACCAATCATGACTTTAGAATATAAAGCCTATAAATAGCCTAATTTAAGTCGATTTACAGAGGTGGGTATAATTTTCTACCTTTACTGTAGAAACGATAACAGTATGTAAAAATCTACTGTAATGTACACCTGTTCTAGTGTACACATAATAGCTGTTTCAGCACAACAAACGGTATACTAGACACCAACATATTTTAGCACCCATGCATCCATTGACTGCAGTGCACTGCATGATTGGTCACAGTCTGGTGGATTACTGTATCACACTTTGCAACAGTACAGTGACTGTAAGCAGACATTCTGACAATATTGTAGAACATACTACATATTACTGTATGCCACAGTTCATGGCACACACACACCATTCCGTAATCACCTTTTTCAAAATTACAGTTTTTTACAATCGCTGTGACAGTTTTTTCAATACCGTAAACAAGTTTTCTAAACTCTTAACGCACCAACACACCTACCACACACAAATGGCAAAACTTTTATGTAACTTCATACTCAAAATCACACATTGTAAACTAAACTCAAACACTACATAATTGTCATAACACAAAAATACATAAAACATGACACCATGTCTACCAAACACTAACACACGTTCTCTTTTCACAGGATCATTTACGTAGTCAATCATAGCACAATGTCATAAAAAACACTATCATCAGATGGAATTACAGAAACTGCATTCATTTATGCAGGTATGTGTCAGGTCTCACAGTACATGGATTAGAGATTGTGTTTGTAAGCAGTTTCTTTTGAAGCCTCTACATTTTTGTTTTGTTGGGTTTTGTAAATGCATGCATTTTGTTTCTTTTGCTGCAGAAAAATTCAGAACAAAAAAGGAATGACCCATCTCAGAGTAGCTTTATAGAATCTACGGTCGGTTACTGTATTTAAAAAAAGAAAACAGAAACATAATTGCTGCAGTAAAGGCTTCATTTGCAACAGGACATTACTGCAAGAAAAATGCCAGATAGCTTCCATTTACAGTATTACCCTAGCTCTGGCCCTTCTCTGAGCGCCACCACACATTCTAACTCCTCTCCCTTGCCCTTGCCCCACTCCTCTCCCTTGGCCTGGTACTTGTCTTCCTCTCCGTCGTGCAGTCATAACTGACAATATGTCACAATATATAATATTCTTACTTTCTTCTCCGAACCTCAACACCTGAGTGTTTCCTAGTTGGGACTCAGCTGTGATTTACAGTGTTTGCATAACTTCAACCAGCTGTTTCTCAGTAGCAATGGAATAAAATACAGGGGATATATGTGTTTCAATTCACAATATGAACAGCTGTTCACTTTGACTTTAGCCAATATATGTTAGGTTTCTGTCCTACTATTCTCTTTACTGTGTAATACTGTATTCAAAACCACTAATGCTTACAGTAAAAAAATAAGTTTGGTTTCAATCTTGTTTTCGTGTTTACCATGACTTTTTCATAATCTCTGCCATTTACTTTCAATCTTGTACAGAAATGTACATAGGAGCTCATGAAAGAAGTGCTTTAGGTTTTGAATAACTGTGTGTAAATGATATATCCAAAAATGTAATATAATGGTAAAAGTGTTTGCAACATAAGACAAGTGTTGCTTTTGAGATGTGTTTCTGATATTTTGAATGCAGTGCCTCATTTTGCTAGAGAAGCGAGGCATTTGGCATTTTGTTTGTGCAGTTCTTGGATTTGTGTGTCGTGTAGAAAAAATAACGACACTTAAAAAAAAATAACGACACTTAAACTCAAACACTACATAATTGTCATAACACAAAAATACATAAAACATGACACCATGTCTACCAAACACTAACACACGTTCTCTTTTCACAGGATCATTTACGTAGTCAATCATAGCACAATGTCATAAAAAACACTATCATCAGATGGAATTACAGAAACTGCATTCATTTATGCAGGTATGTGTCAGGTCTCACAGTACATGGATTAGAGATTGTGTTTGTAAGCAGTTTCTTTTGAAGCCTCTACATTTTTGTTTTGTTGGGTTTTGTAAATGCATGCATTTTGTTTCTTTTGCTGCAGAAAAATTCAGAACAAAAAAGGAATGACCCATCTCAGAGTAGCTTTATAGAATCTACGGTCGGTTACTGTATTTAAAAAAAGAAAACAGAAACATAATTGCTGCAGTAAAGGCTTCATTTGCAACAGGACATTACTGCAAGAAAAATGCCAGATAGCTTCCATTTACAGTATTACCCTAGCTCTGGCCCTTCTCTGAGCGCCACCACACATTCTAACTCCTCTCCCTTGCCCTTGCCCCACTCCTCTCCCTTGGCCTGGTACTTGTCTTCCTCTCCGTCGTGCAGTCATAACTGACAATATGTCACAATATATAATATTCTTACTTTCTTCTCCGAACCTCAACACCTGAGTGTTTCCTAGTTGGGACTCAGCTGTGATTTACAGTGTTTGCATAACTTCAACCAGCTGTTTCTCAGTAGCAATGGAATAAAATACAGGGGATATATGTGTTTCAATTCACAATATGAACAGCTGTTCACTTTGACTTTAGCCAATATATGTTAGGTTTCTGTCCTACTATTCTCTTTACTGTGTAATACTGTATTCAAAACCACTAATGCTTACAGTAAAAAAATAAGTTTGGTTTCAATCTTGTTTTCGTGTTTACCATGACTTTTTCATAATCTCTGCCATTTACTTTCAATCTTGTACAGAAATGTACATAGGAGCTCATGAAAGAAGTGCTTTAGGTTTTGAATAACTGTGTGTAAATGATATATCCAAAAATGTAATATAATGGTAAAAGTGTTTGCAACATAAGACAAGTGTTGCTTTTGAGATGTGTTTGTGATATTTTGAATGCAGTGCTTCATTTTGCTAGAGAAGCGAGGCATTTGGCATTTTGTTTGTGCAGTTCTTGGATTTGTGTGTCGTGTAGAAAAAATAACGACACTTAAAAAAAAATTGGGTAAGCATTTGAAAAAAAACTGTAATAAAAAATTCTCTAAAAGGAAGGTATTTACATTGACATAAATTCCTCAGTTTTTCAGACAATTTTGCATTGTAGTTACAATAGGAATGTAATGGTGACTGAATTTTCAGAATCTTAGAACATTACAACTCATACAGTAGCTCAGTGCGATATTAGTGTTTTCAATGATCAAACCAACATTATACAATTCTATCCCAAGTTTATGAAAGTTACTTAGAATCACCACACCCCAGAGATCGATTGTAGACGAGAAACAACTCAAGCTGAGGATTGAGACATTCCTCAGAGAGAAGAGGTTATATTTCTCCCCGAGGCATGTGTCCTGTGCATTTAAAAATGTGAGAATTACCATGATTACCATGCTCATCTGAAAGAAGAGATGTCGAGAAGCAAGATGCAAGAAGGAACGGCAGGGAAATCTTCAAAGAGGAGCAATGGCTTTGAAGGTGGCGTTGGTGGCTTCAAAGAGGAGTTTGGGTTTGTTCCACTGGGGCCTTCCACAACCCCCCCAAGCCCACAGCCAGGAAACTGAGGAACTCACACAAGTCAACCTCTCTTCCCCTTGCTCCTGCCAGCCTAATCTGCCCAGGCGTTCTTACGCTGTCCTGATAAGGGCAGTGCTTATGAGGAGAATTGACTTGTTGATTAGATGATTTTATCTTGACTCGTTCAACACAATTTTCGTGGTTCTTGATTTGATAAGCCTTTCACTCATAATGTTCTCCAATGTCATTTTCACAGTAGCCATTGATGTAACCATAAACCATGAGCTGTAAAGGACTTCACTGTGAGTTAACCCCATAATAATCTAGACTCCACTGGGGTTAAGGGTCCTGACAGAATTACCACAGAATTACCTTTCAATGGGAAAGATTGTGATTCCCCATCCTGATGTTTTTCATTTCAGAGTTTATTCTAATACCATTTGAAAGCCCTTAGCCTATCTCAGCCCTTAGGCTATCTCAGCCCTTAGGCTATCTATCCTTTGAAGTCCAGAGATCACCACGACCAGGTAAAGGGTCACCGCCTCATGGTCCACCTGGTCAAAGGTCTTCTGGTATGAGAATGACAATCAGAATCGGAATCAGAAAGGCTTTTAATCGCCATGAAAGTTTGCACAGACAAGGAGTTTGCTTTGGCAGGAAGGTGCATACATTAAAGCTATAGGAATCTTAAACATTTTAATATGAGGTCTAACTATACTAAGGGTACGTAAACTAGCAATACTAAGTGGATTTAGAATTTAAATAAATTATACAATAAAATGTAAAGTTACCGTAATTTACAATATAAAAATACTAAAATTACAAAAAATACAAATGGTACAAAAGATACAATTGTGTAATGCAGTGCAAAATGCTATGTGTTTACAGTAAGACATTACGTGAGTCATTAAAGTCAGTGTGAACCCTTGGCCTTGTTGAAGAGACCAACAGCGGTGTTTTTAGAGCTGATGTTCAGTTCCCACTTGAGGTCCTGGGAGAGGATAGTGCCCAGGAAGCGGAAGGACTCCACAGTGTTGACTGGGGAGTCACACAGGGTGATGGGGGTGAGTGGGGCTGTATTCTTCCTGAAGGAAGGTCTAGGTTGTTCTGACTGCACCAGGTCACCAGGTTAGCTGCTTCCCTCCTTTAATCAGACTTGTCTCCACCAGAGATGAGCCCAATAAGGGTGGTGTCGTCCGCAAACTTCAAGAGTTTGACAGACAGATGACTGGAGGCTGTTGGTGTCCAGGGAGAAGAGCAGAGGAGAAAGGACGCAGCCCTGAGGAGATCCGGTGCTGATGGACCGGGAGTCAGAGACTTGCGTACCCAGCTTAACACACTGCTTCCTGTCAAACAGGAAGTCTGTGATCCACCTGCAGGTGGAATTGGGCATGTTCAGCTGGGAGAGCTTGTCCTGAAGCAGCGTTTCCATCTGAGTGGATGAAACAGAGGAGAGGACCAGGAGAAATGGATGCAGACCAGCCTGACATCCAAGCAATCAACACACTGTATACTCCTGAAATGTTGCATCAAAACAAAGAAATGTTACAACACTCCCTTTTTGTGGAGCTTTGTTAGTAGAGGGTACTGTATTAAACAGAATAACAATGTCTGTTTATGAGACGAAAAGTATACTGGCAGATTAGAAGACATCCACACATAGTCCTGCATAGAGGGGAGGCTCTCCAAAGAAGTCAATGGATTCCCTTTGTCCTTGTCATGGGAGATTAAAACGTTCTTCAGGCTAAAAAAACTAAAGATGGAGTTGGAGCACAAAGCCTGTTTAATCAAGTGGTTAGTTAGGGTTAAGGTTAGTTAGGGTTAGTTAGAGTTATGGTTAGGGTTAGGGCGGTTAGTTAGGGTTAGGGTCAGTGGGGTGCGTCTGGTGGGAAAGCCATTGTTAGAGAAATGTGCTGCCTGTATTTAGAGACAAATC